>NW_022589729.1:15786018-15919062 GCF_004348235.1 Phoca vitulina | reverse complement strand
AAAGGAAAGGAAAGGAAAAAGGAAAGGAAAGGAAAAAGGAAAGGAAAGGAAAAAGGAAAGGAAAGGAAAAAGGAAAGGAAAGAAAAGAAAAAAAAGCATTTGCTAGATCAATGCCTACATACCAGGGATGCACTGAACAATAAAGACACACCTAATACAGCAGCTACAATTGGATTAATTGGTTAAATTTATGATAATCCATTGCCATTCTCCAATATCTCTACATTTTCTGCCCAGGACGAATTGGTGAGTTAAATGAGGATTCCATAGGACTCACCACCTTTGCATCATTCAAGTCCCAGATGGTGGCACTAGTCTCTGCAATCCCTCCAGGGATATGGAGGTGTTGCTTTTAGTTTACTCTTCCTAGGCAGTAGCTCCCACTTGTCTTTTTTGTTGTTGTTGTTGTTTTTAACCAAAATTAGGGAATCAATATGAGGATTCTGCAAACTGCCACATATGTCTATTCCAATTATGCATTCTGGAATCAGGTAAATGACCAAAGGATGGGTCTGGAGACGCACCGGACCCACTGTGAGATGGACCTGAGCTAAATCCCGTCAATCATCTGATCTCCACTAGCTCCTACTCTGACTAGTGGATCACAGTGACATTCTGGATCTCCTGGAATTAGTGTCAGTTCAGAGACATTATCTATTAGCTCCTGTAAAATCTGATTATTACCTTTTCCCCAAATGCACATTCACTGTGGCAACAGGCCATAGGTCCTGTTGGGGAAGGTTGGAAGACAGGTTAAAAGTAGACATTTTTGGTAGTGTCGTGGGGTCTTTCCTCAAGGAAATCTGCTTCACCTTCCTTCATAGAGTGTGTGTCAGTAAACTGATGCAAGTCTAGGAATTGACTGAGAGACTGTAACTCTGTTTTCATAATTCAAGTTGGACTTCTGCTCACTGGATCTAGAACTCTTACCCTTGTAAAGTCAAACAAGAATTTAGTAGATCCCTTCTATTTGGGATCTCCCTCATGGGAATCCATGATCAGCTAGTCAACAACGTAAGTCTCTGTGAGTTGTTTACCCTATCCTGTGGAGTGCTTTGACATTGCTGTCCAATACAGTGACCATGATGACCTTATTTTTGACAATTAGTTTGCCTCTTGGCCCCCGTCTCCTGATATCCAATTATCCCCAATGCAACAGTTCATAATCCAGGGTAGTAGTTTCCACTGTAATGTATGACCCGCATAGTAGAGTAACTATAGAACTCTTCGAGAATACCAGGGCTCCTCTCACAAATTTATTACTTACAGTCATAGTGAGAGGAGTGCGTAAACTGGTCTTAAATGATAAATCTCTTCTAAAGTTCCAATCTCTCTAAACCTTTGGATACCTTCCTCTACAGTATACCAAATCAGTTCTGGATTTTGGCTTCATTTAGTGCAGGCCGCCTTTTGAGCTAACAAAACAAACAGTTAGAGCCCTTACTAATCCCCTGAACTACAACAATGAATTGAGAATCTCTACTTAGTGGCCCATATCAATAAATTTGTCTTGATATAACTTTAGTTTCTTCCATCATTGCCCCACATCATTAATATCCACTCCCACCCTATTACCCAGCGTTCTGTCCATATAAATTAGAAAACTTCATCCAATTATTTTGGAGTGTAGTACAACACCTCATGGGTTATACTTTGTACCTCTCCCTTCAGATACTTCTGGGACTGGAATCTAGTTATAGGTCTTGAAGCAAAGAAGGGTGGTAGGGGTAGGTCCTGAGGAGAATCATCTGTCTTCTAGACAACTACTTCAGGGGAGACCATTACACATTCTTCAGGCAAAGCAGGGTTAACTTTCTCAGGAGTGAAACAGCTGCTTCTATTGGCAAAAAAGACTCAGCAAAATTTAGGCATTCAATGTCCCCAGCTTCATCAGCACATATGACCTCATTCTAATTTTCAGGATCCTATTCATTCCCAATCAATGTCCTCACTTTAACAGAAGACACCCTGAGAGATGGAATCCAATACCAATCACAACCCAACATTTCAGTCTACCATTTTGAGATGTGAATAAAGTGGACCAATGGTAATTGGAGGGTAGTGATGAGACACAAAATTAAAAACTGTAATCTATTTGCAGAAATCAGAGAGCTGCGGAAGTTTTAAAGCAGTGGAGGAATGAGATGGTCAAACTTGTGTTTTATAAAAACAACTCAGGTGGTAGTACATTTATACTGAAAGACAGAGAGACTACAAAATAGGAAGAAAGCTAGGATATAGTGCCAACATTTATTTCTGGAATGTTCTGTCTCACATTGATGGTCAACTTCTGTTTATTTTTCAAGACACACATCAAAAGTTCTTCAGGAAACAGCAGGAGTTCCCTAAGGAAAGTTAATCACTTGCTGTTGTACTGTCTCATACAAAATATTTTGAAACTTATGACAAGAGTATTTTATTGTTATTTTTTGTGCATTTAAAAAAAACATGAGTTATTGGGGGTTGAGCTAATCGTACTTCAGAATTCAAGGAGAATTATAAAAATACTATGTAATTTCTTATATATTAAAATATGTCTTGGGCCCCTGGGTGGCTCAGTTGGTTAAGTGATTGCCTTTGCTCAGGTTATGATCCCGGAGTCCCAGGGTCAAGTCTTGCATTGGGCTCCCTGCTCAGCCGGGAGTCTGCTTCTCTCTCCTACCCTCCCCCGCCTCATGGTCTCTCTCACTCTAATTTAATTAATTAGTTAATTAATTAAATTATATAAATTAAATAAAATATGTCTTATGTATTTATTCTGCTTTATTTCCACTCACCTTTTCTGTTTCCCCCATGTCCCCAAAGATAATAATTCTAATGATTTTAATATATTGTTTTATTTATATGTGTTCTTTCTGGGACATGTTAAATTTTAAATTTATATATATTTTTAAATATACATATTTTAACTCAAATATATTCCTATGCTTCATTCATGTTGTATGAGCACATTGAATCTGCTTTTTCTAACCACTCCATTTTTCACAGATCTATAAATAATTGATATACTCTCCAACTACTGGACAGATTGATTCCAACTTTCCAATGTCACAAAAATGCCACATATAATGCCATATTGAATATCCTTTAATGTGTCCTTTTATGGACCAGTGTTAGAACTTATTTGAAATATATATTGAGGAATGGAATAAGTCATGCACATTCTTGACTTGAGTAAATACTGCCAGATTGCTTTCCAGGATGACTGCTCCAAACTACATTCTCATCAGTAGTGCATGAAGGTTCTTATATAGATACTTCCTTCTCTACATTTCTAATCTTATCAACATAAAGTAATATCCACCATTAGTTTATTCTGTATTCCTCTGGTTATAAATGAATTTCGGTATTCATATGATTTTCAGCTTCCTGAGATTCCTTTTTACAAACTGCCTGTTTATTGGGGTTCTAGTCTTTTCCTAGTTGATTTTCAAGAGTCCTTTGTGTATTTTAATCCTTTCTCATTTTTAGACAATAAGAGTATTTTCTCAAAATGTTACCTTCTGATAATTATTTCTATGAGATGCTTTGTTTTATTGAATAAAAATTCTTAATTTTGATACATTCAAATTCATTTTTTGGTTTTTAGTTTATACCTTTTGCTTGTCATGTATATAGAAATATTTTCCAACACTATGATGCAGTAATATCCTACATTGTCCACACTACTTGCAGTTTTACAGATCTTATTCCATCTAGAGTTCACCCTTGTATAAGGCACTCACTTGAAATTCAGTCTTATTTTTGTCCATCTTGTTTCTCAAACACCATCTAACCCAAAAGTTCTTACATTCTAGTTGGTATTGCTGGTCTACGCAAATTCTGTTGTATTTGATATATTACTCATGGGGTTGGCAACCTTGCCAGGCAAGATGGAGTGAAATCCCTATAGTTTATCCCCCCTGCTCATTATAATCTCAAAGCTCAGGACATAATAACCCAAATAGCAACTACCAGAGGATGATGAAAAGTTAACAGCTGCAGGTGGATCACAGAGGAAATGACAGTCTAAACATTGTGATCCTCAAGTGGTCAAATTTCACAGTTGTTTTTCTCAATTTTTTCTCCATTTTGACATGAGGGTGGAGCTGGGTCCTAGACTGAACCGTGAGTGGACTCAGCCAAAACTGCAAAATAAATCCTCCTTTTTCTAGCCAAAAGATTGTAAAGGGGCCATATGAGGTAGAGAATGTGGGAGAAATAACACCTCTTTCATTTTTCTTTTTTTTTTTTCCTTCTGGTATTCCCTTTTGTTTCTTCCTTCTGTGGTCATCCCATTAGAATATCTTCACAGCAGAGTTCAGGTTTTTGATCTACTGTTTGTTGGCACTCCTTTTTGTATTTTCTTTTTCATGGACTACCCACTTGGATGATTCAAAGTCATATTCAATAATCCTTCAGAGTCCAAATTATGGATCACTATAGCCTGATCACCACATTTCAAGCTCTGTCTCTGGCTAAATATATTCTATTTAATAATACACATTATGTCTTCATGGTCTAATTCCACATGTCCCAAACTATATCCTACATCTTTAACACACAAAGCCAATAATACTGACCAAAATATAAAGAAGACCCAAGTAATTTTACTCTTGCCACTAAAATTTTATAGCTCTATGTGTTTTAGTAAGGAAATCAGGAGGGAAGTGAGTATAGATGTAAGAGAGAAATTTGATGGAAATTCAGAGGAAAATTCCCAAAGAGGGATTTCTTTTATAGAATGTGATATTTTGAACTTTAGGGTTAAGAGTCCTGCTTCAAAGAGAAAAAAAACATATACAAAGGAGTTTTAAAGGAACAGCAGTTCTAATTTGTGCCAGATTATTTGCAACTGATTTCTGTGAGTTAGAGATCCCCTGTACTTTTCTCAAAAGTGGTTCAGACTAAACAACAGTTGCTCTCTGATTTTTGGCATCTCTATTTCAACTCCAGCTGTAATAACTACATAATTATAAAGCACTCTGAAATTCATCAACCTTCTGAATTCTTATAAAAATATCTATTAGTGTATTTTTTGCACTTCTAATACTTCAATCCTTAAAATTCAAGAGCTAAATGAAATGGGCCTCACTTGTGAGTTTCTCTTCCCTGAGGAATTGCAGTCCTGTGGTACCTGAATAAAAATTATATTTTGTCCAATTTCTAGTGCCAATAACTCCATTGTTAGATGTCAGTTCAATTACTCTTTGAAATCATTTTTTCACTTAATCCAAGATTATACAAGAACTAGTCTTGTATACTACATCTAGAAGCACTGTCAACATTTCTACAAAATAGTCATAATAAAACATTTTTGAAAGTATGAACAGTATTCACTTTACACTGTGTAGGTGATAAATTATATGTTTCAATAAATATATATATATAAATATTCAGTAAATGAAGGGTTATCTTTAAGTTGACTGGTAACATTTATTCATCTGAACATTTAAGTCCCTTACTTTTGTGCATTAATTTGTTTTTAAAGAATTAGAGTTTTCATGCTCAGATTAATTAATTTGACATCTAAGCCATTTAGCCATGTTCCTATCAGTTTAAAAATATCAATAAATAAACCTCTATCACTTGAAACGTGCTTGTCTATGAAATGCTTTGTATTTAAAATGCCCTGGGTTATATGGTTGAATTGATGGGCTGTTCAGATTTTCCCCCTAGTTTTGCAATTCTGCTATTTACTTCAAATGGATATTCACCCTTACATGAAGTTGTCTGCTAACTTTAATGACTTTTCTGAGAATTATGAAGAATTTCCTTCAGAAACTAATACATTTTTCATAGAAAATGGTATTATATCAGAAGTACGTATTCCTATAGGAGCTATGGAAATATTGCATTTACACAGAAAACACACTTAGCTTACCCTGTGCAACATTGTATTACAGTCCTATCTGATTAGGCTTACTATTTGTCCATTTTGATATTGCCTCAGGAAATGCAGGTTGTGAAGTATGGGAATGACTAGAAATATAAGTTACATACTAGCTGGAAACATTAAGTTCAGCATTTTCTCTAAGAAGTGGAAATAACATATAATATTTCCAGATTTTTTGATAGAGGAAATATTTAATGACACTTGACATTATTCTTTTCAGTTTGTCATCCATAAATCTTCCAAAATCAATTTTAAATCTTCTTGTAGCATTTTTGTGAGGGTTTGGGGGCAGTAATATCTTCCTCAACTGGCATTCAGTTCTCAGAAATCAAGAAGTAAAATATACCTTCAAGTTACATAATATATAAGTACCATTTTACATTTTGAACTTTGAATTATTTCTAAAATGATCCTTATTCACCATGAACTTATTTCAATCCAAATCAGAAGTGGAAAAGCATGAAAGAACCTTAATATTTAAGGCTGAGACTATGAAGCTGAATTGTATTACAATGTTTTTCAAAGGTGCTCTATTGGTATCCAAGAAAGATGTGTGAATCATGAAAACAAGGGCAACAATTGCACCTCATGCTTGTCTGAAGAGTCTTTTGGAATTGAAATTGCTCTAAAAGAAATATATGCTTCCTCTTGATACAAAATTGGTTTATTAATTGAAGATTTCTAATAAAAAAAAAACATCAAACTCCATCATCCTCTTCCAAACAGAAACCTTCTGTCTTCAAAATGAGTAAGAGTTACAGCAGTTGTTTTGATTGCTGAGTGTCCAAGGACTCAATTCTTAAGTCATTTTTATTTAAGCAGTTTCAATAATAAGCCACAGTTCTACCATGATAGAAATGCAGTCCTATGGGAAAACGAGGATGGTCCAATTTATTCAGCATCACAAAAGTGTTACCATCTGTGCCTAGGTGGCTCCACACATATATAGTTGTGGCAAACAGAACCAACCATTCTTTTATTCTCCTCCTCTCCACCCCAGATATTTAGATGTGTTTTTGCAATCTTACTTCAACATAAAAATCATTTGGGGTGTTTGAAAACACACACACACACACACACACATATTGCTGGAGACACACAAACCAAATGAATGAGGTTGAACAGGGGAGAAACCATGCAATGGAGTTAGGATGTTAAACAAGATCTACAAGGATTCTTAAACACACCTCAATTTGAAAAGAATAAATAAAACCAGTGATTCTAAGAATGTAGTCCCTGGACCAGAAGCATTAGCATCACCTGGGAAGTGAGAACCGTCAAATCCTAGGTTCCCTTCCTGAAACTACTGAATCAAAAACTCTAGGGCTAGGGCCTAGACTCCTATGTTTTAATTAGCCTTCCAAGTGATTCTGATGCATACTAAAATTTGAGAACCACTGATACAGACCAAACTTAAAAAATGGGAACTACACTGAACATGTTGGCTTTCAGTGTAATGGCACAAGCTGTTTCTCTAGCAATAGACCTTGAATTAATTGATAGCCTTTGTTTTCCAAGTGATTTTCCAGCTCCCTGAACTACATAAGGGTCTTTGCTTTACTTTAAAAAAAGTCAACCTCCTACAATTAACTTGATTTCTTTGTTTTACTTTATTTATCTCATAAGAGAGATATTGATACCCTTCCCTTTACAGGGTCAAGATACTTCACAAAATGAATTCAGCTCAAGGATCTATGATAAAAGGTTAAAGGAAGATTAAATAATATTGTTGTAATTACTTATTAAAACTCCAGCATGCGTTCATTCATATATTTGTGATTTTGATATCTTCAGTAGTAATCATTAGTTTAAAATTAATTGGGCAGAGCCAAACTAGAAGTTTAGAAAACAGGCAGAACAAGGAAATGATTGGGCTGTAGCTTAAACATTTGCTTTATTTGAGAAAACCTAGTTGACTGATCGTCCTTAGGTTTTGATTTCTTAACCTTGAAGCACTTACAGGCTTAGGTTTTGGTTTGCTTACGTAGACTGCTAAGGTATTAGAATCACCTCTGTCCAATGGCTTCCTTGTTTAATCAATTTATCACTCACATAAAGACGTCTTGGTGGTTATACTGCTATCACAGTATAGCTGAAAAACCAGACATTAGGAAAAGGGATGCATATCGCTCGGCATCAGGGAAATCCAAATCAAAACCTCAATGAGATACCACCTCACACCAGTCAGAATGGCTAAAATTAACAAGTCAGGAAATGACAGATGTTGGCGGGGATGCGGAGAAAGGGGAACCCTCCTACACTGTTGGTGGGAATGCAAGCTGGTGCAGCCACTCTGGAAAACAGTATGGAGGTTCCTCAAAAAGTTGAAAATAGAGCTACCATATGATCCAGTAATTGCACTCCTGGGTATTTACCCCAAAGATACAAAAGTAGGGACCCGAAAGGGTACGTGCACCCTGATGTTTATAGCAGCAATGTCCACAATAGCCAAACTGTGGAAAGAGCCAAGATGTCCATCGACAGATGAATGGATAAAGAAGATGTGGTATATATATACAATGGAATATTATGCAGCCATCAAAAGGAATGAGATCTTGCCATTTGCAACGACGTGGATGGAACTGGAGGGTATTATGCTGAGCGAAATAAGTCAAACAGAGAAAGACATGTATCATATGACCTCACTGATATGAGGAATTCTTAATCTCAGGAAACAAACTGAGGGTTGCTGGAGTGAGGGGTGGGGTGGGAGGGATGGGGTGACTGGGTGATGGACACTGGGGAGGGTATGTGCTCTGGTAAGCACTGTGAATTGTGCAAGACTGTTGAATCTCAGATCTGTACCTCTGAAACAAATAATGCAATATATGTTAAGAAAGAAAAAAAGAAGAAGAATGTAGCAGGAGGGGAAGAATGAAGGGGGGGAAATCGGAGGGGGAGAAGAACCATGAGAGACGATGGACTCTGAAAAACAAACTGAGGGTTCTAGAGGGGAGGGGGGTGGGAGGATGGGTTAGCCTGGTGATGGGTATTGAGGAGGGCACGTTCTGCATGGAGCACTGGGTGTTATGCACAAACAATGAATCATGGAACACTGTATCTAAAACTAATGATGTAATGTATGGGGATTAACATAACAATAAAAAAAATTTAAAAAAATAAAAGATAAAAAAAAAAAAGGAAAAGGGATGCACAGATTCTCTCATAAATGCAGCTTGCACCTGTTAGTTTCAGTTAGGGGTTTTAGTAGATTACTTCCTCATATATGTTGCAGGCTTACTGGGTACCATAACTATATCACAGGAAATTGAGTTGGCAAGTCATCCTTGTGATGGCTTCTGCCACTGAACTAAGATTGAGGATACATGATTCAAGTGTGGTGAATTAATCACAGCCTGATAAAATATCTACAGTTAGCTACCCCTAGGTACACTGTGATTGTCTAAAGAAGGGCAAAATTAAGTATTTGACCTAATGAAAAAAAATGACTACACAGGGAGAATCACTTTAGTAAGTATGAGTCCAACCTCAGGATTCAAATCTTTGATCCACCATTTAAGAATTGGTCGAATTGGGCAATTTATATGATCTCTAACCTCTTATCCAAGTACAATTATTTATTTATTTATTTATTTATTTATTTTTTTTAAAGATTTTATTTATTTATTTAAGACAGAGAGAATGAGAGAGAGAGAGAGCACATGAGAGGGGGGAGGGTCAGAGGGTGAAGCAGGCTCCCTGCCGAGCAGGGAGCCCGATGCGGGACTCGATCCAGGGACTCCAGGATCATGACCTGAGCCGAAGGCAGTCGCTTAACCAACTGAGCCACCCAGGCGCCCAATCCAAGTACAATTACTTAAAAAGAGCATTTCTTTATAGTAATTTTTTATGATGTCCTTCCAATTTTTCAATACAAGCACACAAAAGAAGTTATATTCCATATCTACATAAAATAAATATTTTAACATTATGCATTAGTTAGAATTACTTATATAAATATCCTGTTAGCTATCCACCTACTTCACATGATTCTATTCACTCTTCTTTTCATCTCAGACTGTTGGGCTTCTTTCTATACTATTATCTTTATGTGTAAAGACACTAAATACTTTCTTCATATTCCCTCATTCTTTAATCTGCCCCTGCTCTGGAAGACAGAGTTTTAAATTTCTCCTTGTTGGCTTTTGGTTGAATAATTTCACTCCAGATTCTAGATGTGGTGATCCTGCATTCTAAATTGTTTTAATCATGTAGATTCAGTGTATGGTCTATTTCTATATAGATTTTCATTACTTTTTTCTTGTTGATAAATTTTTTCTTGTTATTTTTAAAGACTGATTCTTACATTTTACACCTGAAATTTGTAAAAGTGTCTTAAAATAGTTGTGCAGTTTTTCTCCCATTCCAAATACTGAGACTCTGGTAAGATGTATAGGATCTGTCAATTCAAAACAGACAAAACAAATTTACGTCTATTGGCAAGCAAGGTTGGACTCTTGAGTGACTTGACTGTCCTATTCTGATTAATAGTACTATTAAGTCTCTTTAGCCTTTGAACAATAAAGCAAGAGAAGGCCATTCATTTAAGTGATTAACAGGTGAAAGGAAGTAACAATTGTGAAGTGCCTATTCAAAGAAAGGCAAAGTGCAACAGGGGTATATAAAGTTGTCTAAAATCCCAGTCCCACTCAAAAGACACAGAAAGCTATAAAGTGATACATAAATAACTGTAATATACTAAGAAGCTGCAGAACATCAATGAAGTGTAAGATATTTTAAGCAGAGACATCTAAGCACAAGTCTCAATCGCATCATTTACTAGTTGTGAGACTTGGCAAGTTACAGAGATTCTGAAATCCTCATTTTCTCATCTAGCGTATGATCATAAATAATAACTGCCAGATTTTCCATAAATTTTGCTATTAATAAAAGGTGCCACCAATGGGAAAAATGTCATGAAAGTTCTATGAACTTGGAAAAAGGCAAATATACAGAAATAGATAAAATTTGAAGGAGAATTGAAATAGCATGTTTCAAACCTACCTCAAATTGTGGCGAAGACTGAAAAATATCAGTAAATAAAGGTTTGGGAACTATTACAGATTTTTAAAGGCACTGATACTCACTAAAAGCATGCAAAATACTATATATTGTTTAGTTAAAATTTATATAGTAAATTTGCATAGAAATGCACAGTAATAATAAAGCACCAAGTATCTTGATGGTGGGTATCTCTCAGGAAGAGAGGGGAATTTTATCATGCATTTTTTCTTAAAGTGAATGGTAAATAAGTGGATGTTTTTCTTATTATTCTTACTCATTTGTGCATTATACAAAATATTTAATATTAAAAATAGTAAATTCTAATTTTAAAAACAGGATTGTTAGTGAAAGACAACTATGAATTTCACAATGACAATGAGAGGTATCAAAACCAAGCATGTAAGTATAGTATCGAGATACATACCCTGGTTAGCTGAATGTGCTATTTTTTTTTAAGTTTTCATTTAAATTCCAGTTAACATACAGTGCAATTTAGTTTCAGGTGTACAATACAGTGATTGAACACTTCCATACAACACCTGGTGCTCATCACAAGTGCACTCCTTAATCCCCATCACCTATTTCACCCTTACCGCCACCAGCTCCCCTCTGGTAACCACCTGTTTGTTCTCTATAGTTAAAAATCAAAATCTGTTTCTTGGTTTGCCTCTCTCTCTTTTTTCCCCAGGACAGTTGTTTTGTCTCTTAAATCCCACATGAGTGAAATCATATGGTATTCATCTTTCTCTGACTGATTGCTAATGATTCTTAATCAATTAAATATTTTATTAAAGTATGTATCGATAAGTACCCCAGGAAAGTGAGGCTTTTATAGTGTGGGTGAGAAGCTCTGATAGCGCTTCTTACTTTCAACATGATTCACTTTGTGCAAAAAGCTAACATATAGTTAAGGAGGGTGGGGTTCTGCTGAGAGACCTCTTCTGGGTTGCAAACTTCTCTCTGAGTCTTTACATGGTGGGAGGGACCAGGACGCCCTGTGGGATCTCTTGCATAAGAACACTAATTCCTGGGCCACTGGGTGGCTCAGTCAGTTAAGCATCTGATCCTTGATTTTGGCTCAGGTCACAATCTCATGGGTGGTTGAGATCAAGCCCCATTTTGGACTCTGTGCTCAGTGTGGAGTCTACTGGAGATTCTCTCCCTCTGCTCCTCCCCCCGCTTGCACTCTCTCTCTCTAAAAATAAACAGATAAATCTTAAAAAAAAAAACAAAAAACACTAATTCCATTTATAAGGGCTTCACCCTTAAAACCTATTTAACCTCCCAAAGGCTCCATCTCCTAACACCATTACATTGGGTGATCACATTAGGATTCCAAAATGTGAATTTTGGGGGGACACAAACATTCAGACCATAGCACTCTCTATTGTTCTACAGCACAAGAACACCTTTTAAGAGTGAAAAGAATGCAGCAATTGCTCACTGGATTTGGTCAGTAACTGTTCACAGTAATTGTCTGAGAAAGCCAGTTGCCCAATAGCTGATAACATGAGGTCCATGGCTAATTGGAGTTCCACCTTAGAAAATGAGGAGCAATCCCTGCTCCTGTGGGTAGCTAAGCTTGACATAGCCTCTCCCAGTGACAGAATGGGGACTCTTCATCCTGGTAACTCACTCACTGCAATGCAAAGTAAAGGTAAGGGTCATCTTTTTTTTTTTTTTTTTTTTTTTAACAATCCTGCCTTGAATCACAAACTATGCCCTACAGGCTCTCAAATCATTGTGACACTTTTCTTCTACAGTGTTTAATCTTAGCTTACAAATATTTGTTCAGCTTCTATTTTATTTATCTTCTGTTGTATTAAATGGTGCATTACATAGACTGAAGTCAGAGTCTAATGTCTAGTTCGGTGTGATGATTGACTGCCTTTTGTTGTACTGATGCATAAAATAAAAGTGTCCACTATTCAAAAACCACTTCATTCTGTAGAATTCTTTGTTCCACCGAAATATATGTGTTAGAATAAGTTTTCTCTATGGATCAATCATTCTAACTCTACTATCAGAAATATTTTACATTATTAATATTTATTTAGTTTTAAATTTGTAGGGTCAAACTGTAGATATTACAGAAGCATAAGCTATAGTACAGAAGACAGCATTTTAAAAATTTAAACTTTGTGAATTAAAAGTAAAAAGTAAAAAAACAGATGACAAAAAAGCATATAGATGACAGAACTAGGAGATTGGCGGAAATGAGTAGGAAGAAGCTATAGAGAGGCACTGTTGTTGCAGGACTTTTTTCTCCATAGGTGCCCACGGTTCTTGGTCACGCCACTTCAAAGAATAAAGAGGTAGACCAGACAGAATGGTGGGCAGCAAAGCAAGGTTTATTGAGCAATAGCAAAGTGATAGCACAAAGCTCCCAAGGAGGGAGGGGACCCAAGAGGGTTGCCACCAGAGTTTACCAGTCTAGGGGTTTTTATGGGCTTTGTTGGCAGGCTGTTTTAATCTGATTAACCCTCCCTGCACCTGTCATCCAATCAGGTTTTGTCACCTGTCATATGGGAAAGGGTGGAGGGCTCTTTCCAGGGTGGTATAAAACGCTTTTAAGGTGGTTTCCTCTTAGCGGGGGGTGGGGCGTTGGGGGGGTGGCGCTAGCCCCTGCCTGCCTGCCTTCCAACTATCCTTCATCAGCACTACTTTCCTTTACCCAGAATGGTCAAAATACTTAAAAATTTGATTTTTCAAGAAATGCAGATTTGGTATAGCATTTAAAGTCTAAATGGCAACCAGCAAAAGGTTCTGCACAAATTGTTTGGTATTGAGAGGGAAGGAAGTTGAGATATTTTGAGAAAATTTTTTATCTTTCATAAGGGTATTCAGAAGAATCTCTCTAAAAATTACAATTAAAAAAGGAAGGATGAGTTTGATATTTCCTGTAATGGTGGTATCAAGAGTACAAAAAAAAAAAAAAGAGAGAGATGAAAATAAATGTCTTTTGAATTGAACTACAGACTTAAGGCAGTAAAGTTTTTTTTACAAAATTGTAACACTTTTATACAGTTAATTTTTTTTAAATTGTGTACATATTATTATTATTATTAGTAGTAGTAGTATTTTAAATTTAGTCTCTGTAATACAATGCTAAATTAGGTTCTTGGACCTAAAGTCCAACATGGAGGAGAGGGTTTCCCCCCACACCAACAAACAATTCTGGCACTATCTGATGTGAGATCCTCAAGTCCAATGGTCAAGAAAGAATTCTTGAGATGTTTTCAGTGCAAAAAAAGGTGACTTTATTAAAGCACAGGAACAGGACCCGTGGGTAGAAAAAGCTGCATTATAAGTGTGAGGCGTGATTGATTATATAGGGTTTTCTATCCTATGGAAGGGAAGGTGATATTAGGGCTCCAGGAAATTGAGTCTATAGGTTCCTGGAGGTCTGGCTATTATTAAGATTGTGTTTTTCTTGTAAATAATTAAGACAGTGACAAACTGATGGAGTTTCATGTCCTTCATGACTGTCATCTTTATCAGTTGACCATTGGCTTTTTCCTTCCTTTGTTCTTGGGCAATCATGAGTGCCTGAGGGGGTGGGGTGTGTTGAGTGTCAGTTTGCCTTTTGCCCTCAGCATTCAAATTCCAGCCCCTCTACTCTCCAGGGAAATCATGGGGTGGGACTGAAAGTTCTAACCCTCTACTCACCTGGTTGGTTCTCCCAACAAAGTGGGGTCAAAAATTTACTTTATTAACATAACAAAGGATACCTTTGTTTCTCTCAACACTTAAGAAATTTCAGGGGTTTTAGGAGGTCTGTACCAGAAATGGGAGGGATACTAAAATATATTTCTTATAACACTACAAACGTCATTCCAAGAAAATAAATTAAAATATACTATTTTTTTTTTCTTTTAAGCAAAAACCCTCAGCAATTGTGCTACAGTGTGGAATCTTGCGGCAGATTTCAGTTGTTTGCTATGTTCATTCCATTCTCGGGAAATGTTCTGTTATCATTAAATAAACATATGTAGGAAAGAAGAGAATATTTATACACATATTTTTGCATATTTTAAAAGTCAACACTATATATCCTATTGAATATAATGTAAATCTGCCAGTTGCATTTTACTTTGAACAATGATTTATTATGTGTTTATAAAATATGGGATACTAGAAAAATAATCATATTTTATTCTAAAATTAGTGACACTGGCAGAAAGACAGGGGTTTACTATAACTGCAAATAAAATGTGTCCTCATTATGCAAAAGTAAGTTAAGTGTGTCTTGATTTACAAAACGTGCAAAATTAAGCTTAATGTGCTTTTGAATAACAGCGGTCTTCCTTTTCATATCAGAAATAGAATCTTACATTATTCCAGAGACCAGATTATCATATTTTTTTTCTTCCAAATAATTTCTTTGTTGTTGTTGTCCTTTGACATCAATTCATTGAAATACAAAGTAACTATCATTTATGGAGCTCCCACAGTCAAGATGAAATATAGTTGTTTTGCTTTTCATTAGAAATTTCCATAAAAGTGGCTTTTAAGACAATGAATTAATATGCTTTCTCAATGTGATACTGTCAATTTAGGATCAGAATTTGTTACTTTTAACATCTATATATATATATACATATACATATATATATATTTTTTACTGCAGTATCCATTTTCTAAATACACTATTTTTATGAGTTTCCATTAAAACAGTAATAATCATCCTAAGTAGAACACAAGTTTATAGTGTTTGAAAGACATTAACTGTATAGACAGAAGAGAGTACTTTGATTTTAGACTCTTGCTAATTTACTCAAACTGTCAGCTCCTCCTTTCCATAAAGTGGTTCCAGCTTGACCATGAGTAAAAGAAATTGACAGCATGGCCCAGTACTTCATGTCAAAATCACACTTTGTGTCATCACAAAATGGTACTTTTTTCACACTCTTTATTTGTATTGATTTGGCAAGGAAACACTATTATCTTTGCATGTTTTGTCTCATTTTTTGTGTGTGTCTAAGGTCATACTGAAGCAGAGAATTACACGTTACCTCAATTCTTTGGCAAACATTTTAATGAATTTTAGTAATTCTTCACATTTTATAGGCATATTAGAAAAGAAACTGGATTGCTACTTAACTAAAAATAAAAACTTGCTAAGGATCACAGATACAGTAAACAAAACTATTTACATAAAATTCCTCAACAAAAACTGCTGTAACAAAATTAAATAATGCCCTTATTTTTGATATATCCAAGATTATCTCTTCACATCCAACTTTTGCCCCATCTTTCAAATTCTGTCTAACACAATCTTTCTGACTCTGTATTTTCTCCCAGTCTACCAGTCTTGGTCTCACCTCTCTTTTTGGCCCTGGTCTTTGCTATTCCCACTTTGGGTCACCTACTTATTCTCCAAAATCCAGCTCTCTTTAATCCTATACAAACTAGCAAAATGTAAACCCTCTCTCAATACACTTGAGCTGCTGTGTACGTAAGTACACTGTTTTTATATATGATTAACTGTTACTGTGAAAAGTCACATACTTGTGCAAAGTGATGCCAATAAAAAAACCTGACCCCACTTCCATTATGCTTCTATCCCTTCTGTCATCCCTTTATGTAGCTTTCATCATCTCATGGTTACCGTGCATTTTCCCAACTTTTATCAGGTTAATAAAGTTTCTTAGTCAGTGCCTATAACTTACTCTCAACAAATGGTATTGTTTCCTTGAATTTGTTTTACTTAGAAAACTAAATGCACCTAATATATTCTCCTTTGATAACTTGCCCACTCACTTTACACATGTATCTATTTGTATTTCTACCCCATTTTTATGTCCTCTCCTCATGTAGCCCAGAATGATTTTTATTCACACTTTGATCCTTCATTCCACCTTTATTTTTCTCTTCCAGATTTCTATTCTATCAATTACGTCTTTTTCTCTCATAGATTTTCAAACATTTTTTTTTCAAACCTTTTAATTATTTACTGGCTCCCTTCCTAATGCCTACAAATAACCTCAAGTCTTTCTCATATTAGAAATAAATAAGCAGCAAAAATATAATATAAAACAAACCTCAGATATTTTGACCTTGTTTTCCATGTCTCCTACAATATCTTCATTCAAATAGCCATTACACATACTTGTCCTTAATTCTTTTTTCTAATAAACCTTGCCTCCTTCAATCTATTACACTTGCCACTATCTAACTCATTGACAAATCAGTGGTTCTCCTTAAAATCAAAACTTTCTCCTGTATTTGACTGTGTTGTGATTCACAATCTTAACAATTCTCATTCCTTTGGCTTCGTTGACATGACAGAGAAATATTCTCTTCATTCCTCTCCAGAATATACAACTACCCTTCCTTTGCTCTACTACCTCCATCCATCCCTCAAATATTTGCTGACCTCCTGGATTACTTTTTCTTTCCTTCTGCTCTTTTAATGTTATGTAATCTCCCTGCTTGATCACAACCACTTTTGTGTCTGTAAGAAATGTTAAAGAGAGGATTCCCATTACGAATCTGATAAATGTGTTCTAAATCTGAAATAAAATGTTTCAATGATTTCACATTATAACCTGCAGTGCTCTGTGGTTAAGATACCCCTTTCAAGAATGAAAAGGCTAATTGTGGTTGGCAATATTCTAAGCTGACCCCTAAGACACCTTCTTTCTTCTGGTGTAAACACCTTGTATGATTCCACTAACTTTAGATGGAACCTATAAAGATGAGATATTGTTTGATAACTCATCATATTATGTTATGTGGCAAAAAAGGAGATTATTTTGGGTCTAACCTAATCAAGTAAGACCTTTAAAAGTAAAATATTTTCTCCGGCTGCTCATACAGCAAGAAGTCAGATAAACATACTCCTACTGCCCTGGAAGAATGCAATAGCTATTCAGGAACTGTCTATGGGACCATGGGGGAGGGAGTGCAGGTGGATTCTAAGAGCTGAGAACAGCTTTTGGCTGACAGCTGGAAAGAAAGTAGGAGCCTCATTCACGTTACTATAAGAAACTGAATTCTGCCAACCACGTGAATGAGCTTGAAAGAGGATCCCAAATTCTAGATGACAACACAGCTTGATCAATATCTTGACTGCAGTCTGTGAGACCCTGAAGAGAGGCTCCAGATAAGCCATGCCCAGACTCCTGAACCACAGAAACTGTGGGATAATATGTGTTGATACAACTTCTTAAGTTGTGGTAATTTGTTACACAGCAATAGAAAATGAATAAACTAATGAATCTGTTCTGATATTCTATTCTATTCAACCAGTTTGTGCCTTCTTCTCTAGGGCACTCTGTCCAATAGAATTTTTTGTAATGATTGTAAGTTCCATATATGGGCTATCTGATGCAGTACTACAAGCCACAAATGGCTTATGGAGCATTTGAAATATAGCTAGTGGGACTGAGAAATTGAATTTTTAAATTTTATTTAGTTTTGGATAAATTCAAATAGCCACATATGTCTAGTGACTACTTTATTGGACAGAACAGTTAAGGTGTGATGCTGATACATTTATCCCTTCCTTTCCCTACATGCTGAAAATATATACTTTCTTTCCATCACTATTAATATCAAAGAAGGGAACTCCATTCTCAGGAATTTGGTGTATCAAAGAACACAGAGATATCAGGGGTGAGAGCAAGAAAGGAAGATTGGCATCCCATACCCTGTTTCTTATGGAACAACTTAGCTGAGCTGACTTTTCTGTCCATTTGAGTAGAGAGAGTAAACAATGAAAAGACTCATGTTAGAATGGACAAGACATGAATCAGTAAAGCTCACATTCCCACATTTTGGCCCACCAAGGAATTTATTTTGGGCCAAAGGAAAGGTAACTGTGACTGAAGTATATTATTGAAACCCCACACAACAGAAGGACTTGTCAGCAATGATATCCCTAAGCGCATGAAGCTGCGGTGTGTACCACCAGTAAATGCTTCACACATCCAGAACACCATGGTGCAGCTCTGAATTGGATAATGTCATTCAGAAGGAACTGTTCTGTGATTGGGGGTCTTTGTCACTAGGAGGGCACATAAAGCAGGGCAAAGTACAAATCAATAGGAAAGAAGAAGGCATTCAAATTAGCCGGAAGAGGCGGATGTTTGGTCATTTTTGCGGTATGAACAGTGTTGCATTTATCTGTGCTCAGTCATGATTACAGAGGGGTCTTGTTTTTCTCTCACTCCATCACTGTCACAGAATGACCTTGTCTGATATTGGTGTTCTGTGAAATGGTTTTGTTCAGCAGAAGAATTCTATGGCCTAGCTGTTACTGCATGGTCAGCTCTCAGTTGACAGCTGAGGGGCTACTTCTTTTCTTTCTCAAAGGCAGTAATTGGATAAAAATAAAACCTTTGAGTCTGTGCATCACTGATTTCAGATGGGTCAATAAACTGATAATGTGCTGACAATACACATTTTTCATTTCTGCCCAGGCCTCTCTCCCAAACTTCTGATTCATGCCCACAGCTGTGTCCTTCAAATCTTCAATTAGATGTCCCACTGCACTTTCAAATCAGCATGTCCAAAAATGTTCTCAGGATCTATGCCTCAAACCTATTTCTCTTCCTGAATTATCTGTCTCTGCTATAGGTACCAATTTATGTTAAGCAAGAATCTCATGTCACATTCTTTACAAAAAATCACTCAACCTATCACATTATTTATCAGTTCAGCCAATTTCAATTCCTATGGACTTTGTAATCTACCATACCTTTTTAGAACTAATCCTTATTCCATGGTTCATGGATAGGAAGAATCAATATTGTCAAGATGTCAGTTCTTCCCAACTTGATCTATGGATTCAGTGCATCCCAAACAAAATCCCACCAAGTTATTTGTGGATATTAACAAACTGATTCTAAAGTTTATATGGAGAGGCAAAAGACTCAGAAGGAGCCCACTCAATCCTGAAGGAGAAGAATAGTTAGAAGACTGACAACACTCAACTTCAAGACTTACCATAAACGCAATGTACCACTTCAAGGCAGTGTGGCTTGGTGAAAGAATAGACAAATAGATCATTGGAACACAATAG
The DNA here is from genome assembly GCF_004348235.1 of Phoca vitulina. Lineage (NCBI taxonomy): Eukaryota > Metazoa > Chordata > Mammalia > Carnivora > Phocidae > Phoca > Phoca vitulina. The sequence continues at coordinate 15,899,155 of NW_022589729.1, read as the reverse complement.
AAAGCCTAAAAATAAACCCACATAAGTATACTCAACTCATCTTTGACAAATGAGCAAAGGCAATACAATGGAGCAGACAGTCTCTTCAACAAATGGTACTGGAACAACTAGACATTCACATGCAATCATCATCATCATCATCATCTAGATATAGACCTTACACCCTTTAATTAACTAAAAATGGATCACATACCTAAATGTAAAATGCAAAATTATAAAACACCTAGAAGATAATATTGGACAAAATCTAGATGACCTTGAATATGGCAATGGCTCATTAGATACAACAGCAAAATCTCAATCCATTAGAGAAATAATTGACAAGCTAGAGTTCACTAAAATTAAAAACTTCTGCTCTGTGAAAGACAATGTCAAGAGAATGAAAAGATAAGCCACAGACTATGAGAAAATATTTGCAAAAGACACATCTGATAAAGGACTATTATCTAAAATATGTTAAACACTCTTAATATTCAACAATAAGAAAACAACTCAATTACAAAATGGGGCAGAGACCTTAACAGAAACCTCACCAAAGAAGAGAGGCAGATGGAAAATAAGCATATGAAAAGATGTTTTGCATCATACGTTATCATAGAAATTCAAATTAAAACAATGAGATACTATTGTACACCTATTAGAATGGCCAAAATCTGGAACACTGACAACACCAAATACTAACAAATATGTGGAAAAGAGAAACTCTCATACATTGCTTGTGAGGATACAAAATAGAACAGCCACATTGGAAGATATTTTGGCAGTTTCTTATAAAACTAAATATACTTTTATCATACGATCCAGCAATCATGTACCTTGGTATTTACCCAAAGAAGTTGAAGACTTATGTGCACACAGAAATCTGCACACTGATGTTTATAGTAGCTTTAGGCATAATTGCTACAACTTGGAAGTCACCAGAATGTCCTTCAGTAAGTGAATGGATAAATAAACTGTAATATATTCAGACAATGGAATATCATTCATTGCTAAAAAGAAATGAGATATCAAGCCAGGAGAAGACACAGAGAACCTTAAATGCATATTATAAGGGAAAGAATCAATCTGAAAAGGCTATGTACTGTATGGTTCCAACTATATGACGTTCTGGAAAAGGCAAAACTATGGAGGCAGTAAAAAGATCAGTGGTTGCCAGAGGTTGGGGGAGGGTGGGATAAATAGGCAGAGCACAGTGGATTTTTAGGGCATTGAAAATACTCTTGTATGATGTTATAATGATGGATACATGTCATTATACATTTATCCAAACCCACAGAATGTACATCAATAGTGAACCCCAATGTAAACTGTAGACTTTCGGTGAAAATGTGTCACTATAGATTCATCAACTGTAAGAAATATACCACTCTGGTGGAGAATGTGACTAATGGGGTAGGCTACACACATATAAAGGAAGGGGACATGCTGGAAATCGTTCTACCTTCCCTTCAATTTTATTGTGTACCTAAAACTGCTCTAAAAAACCAAAGTGTTAAAAAAAAAAAAACCTATTCCTGAGATATATGCAGGAAAATGATATTTGAATACACATCTGCATTTGGAAGAGTAGGGCAGGTATACTAAGCAAGGTCTGTTACTGGGATAGAGGGGATTCCAATGACTGCTGACTTTGGCTCCCACGTTCCCTGACAGTCTTGACAAAGCTACTTTAGAATCTGCAGCAGTCTAGATCCCTTCCACCCAGCCTTCAGTCCCCTTTCCTTTCAGAGCTTGTCAGACTGACATCAGAATCTGAAGACTTTCCATCTTTTTCTGGATCCCTCAGCATTTTCTCTCACACAGGCATCTTCCCTGTGGGGGAACATCTTTGCACATTTGGTCCCCTTTTGGTGTCTGCTTTGTGGAGGATGTGGACTAACAATGGGGATATATATATCATCTTCACAGATTTGTTCTTGGCATTGTAATGAGACAATATATGAACCGATTAACACAGTGCCTTGCATTTACAGGACATACATAAATGTAGCCATTAATAATAACTGCAGTTGTAGTAACAGTCATTTTAACACTTTCTTGGTTGAGATCTATTTCTAGGACATTCCAATAAACTAGTCCTTCTGTCTTTTGTCTTATTTCCCTCAAAGTTATCCTCCACAATAACTTCTAAGATGATCTGTCTAAATTGACCATTTACCCATGCTGAGTGCTTTAGAAGCGTTAGTAATTTTCATAGTTTCTATATTGCATGAAATCGTAACAGGGAATTTGGATTGTGCCTAATATTTTACTTGGGGAATAAAAAACAAGCCCTATTAGCTCACAGGCTACAATCCATGATCCTTAATGTGTCATAAAAGGTGTCTCTTTCTGACCACAAATCATCTTGGTCCCATTTCCTGCCACCCTCAAATCGTACGTAAGCAATACCACTTAAGCAAGCAACCACCCTGCTTGCTCTTCAGCACATGCTTTCTCTAGACTCCCTAACTTTTCTTAAAGTTTCACTCTTGTCGAATAAGTTCTAATCAACCTCTCAAGCCACAGCTCTGTTAGTCAGCTTTTGTTAGTGGCCATGGTTGGGATCTTCTCACACAACGAACTATATAAATATCTCCAGCATTGCCTTCAGTGTTTTCTACTGTTTTCCTTTACAAGCCCAGTTTGTTGACAAGGGTGTCAGATCTTTGAAGATACATATTTAACATATCCATCATATTTCTTGGCATTTTCCTTGCCTGCTGCGGAGTCCATTTCCAAGTGTGGTAGTTCAACACATAAGTAGAAAGGCGCCTAGTTTTACATTTACCCAATTTCATACAAATACAAAATTTAATGAGTTTTGAGTAATGAGTACATAAAATTGTACTTTGAGATAACACAAAATCAAAACACACCTCCCCCTTTAAAAAAACTTCCTACTTTTCCAATGACTCATATTTCTAAGCAATTTAATATCATTGCATCTTTGGGGAATTTCAAAATTCTCATTTTATGGGTTGATTGAGTTCATCTGTTTCTATATGTATTTCTACCTTCATGTTTAATTTTCTTGACATGAACATGAATATGTAACAAAGAACCATCCAAACATGTCTCATTTGTATTATTATTATTTTTTATAATGGTATTTTTCTTTTGAGACTAGGGGTACTAGGGGTAATGTTTTTAACATTGTAAACCAAAGTTCATAGGATAGCATGAGTCTATTAAAACAAATATTTATCAGAATGAAGTTAAGTCAGTTCACACTCATTTATTTTTTAGTCTTAACAGAAGTAACTGATAATCAAATATAACTATTTTTTATTCATATAAATATTTACTTCATAGTTATCATTAGTTTTCATAGAAACATTCCTAGGAAGAGTTGCCAAATGACAAAAAAAAAAAAAAGAAAAAGAAAGGAAAAACAAACAAAAACTAAACAAGAATTCTTGTGAAGTAAGAGAATGTTATCTATAACCTGTGACCCCTAATTTTTTCCAGACAATTTGAAAAGTCTTGGAGAACATGAATTCCCTAATTAATGTTCCTTAATAAAATAGCATCAGAGTAGAGGAAATGACATTCTATAAACTAAAAATTTCAGGGAATACATAATGCCAGTAACAAGGATGATCATGTGAATGCCTTATTTTCTAAGTATAGAGCACCCCAAGGCTTCATCTTTGCTCTACCATTATCATGAATGATGTATTTGTACTGATGTATTGGTTTATATACTGCATTCATTTCATCTTCTGATTAAGAACACTCAGTTTGGAAGATGTTTTGGAGAGAGAAAATGTCAGTTTGGACCATACATTAGAAGGAATATAATTAATTCCTAAGGATCAAAATTTTATCTTGTGTATATTATCTGAATAGCAACTAGATAAATAACCATACTAAAACTTTTTTTGAGATTAGCCTCTTTTTCAGGAAAAGAGTGAGTTAATTCAAAATTACCTAAAATATAATCGTGATTCATTTCTTATCTGTGCCTTTATTAGATAAGCAAAAATACTTTTTTTCTGAATGGATCTATCTATGCAAATTTTATATATTTCCTGAGCCCAAAATGACCTAAATATTAAGACTGAGAATTTGCCTATCCTGAACTCTGATGCTATGTGATCATGCATATTATTTACAAAAACCAGCTTTTTCATGGCATTTTTTAGATATATATTATATTCTGGAAACTAAATGTTGCTCATCTAATGGATTTTTTGAGTGACTAGGAAGGTTCTATTTCAGGGCAATCATTTTTACACATTATATTATCAAATAAAATTATACTGTAAGTTTCTATAGGACAATGATGATATATTTATAGCTTTGAAAAACTCTCCAGCCTCTAGCCAAGATCTAGCTAAAAACGAAACAGACAGAAATCTCCAAATAGCTCTTGTGGACCCACACTAAAATAATAAAGGAAAACCATTTTTAACATTACTACATTATTCAAGGTATTCAACATAAACATATCAATATGCATTTAAATTCCAATGTGCATTGAAACCTTATGATTTTTATATTTTTAAAATAAAATGTACATAATGTACACACTAATATGTTCTGAGCCAAAAGATAAGGTATTAAAATAATTTATACATTAAAATAGAATAAATAATTCTATATTATCATAAATATCTATAAATATCATAAAATTGTAGTGGTTCTTTTCCAAATCTCATAAAGAGTCCTAGTATTAAATTTTTAGCACATATATAATCTCACTGAATACTTTCAGGAAAAATATGTAATTTATATATATGAATAAATATTTATGAATACATTCTCTGTGCTAGAGTAAATAGCCAAAGATTATGCCCAACACGATTTGGCCTGTCAGAAACCTCAGGACATATTAACTTAAGTTTCCATAAAAAGGAATCTATTTTGGTAGCTTATACTCATAAAGTTATTTTTTAAAGTCATAAAGTAATACAGAATCCCCTTCATGTAGTCAATGCAGTTATTGCCAACAAACTATTTCAAAAATTGTTGAATATAGGATCTTACTTGATATATGATTTAAATATTGATTGTGAATAAAGTTGTCAAATCTTTCTTGTTTTGAGCATCAGAAGTGTTTGCTCTAAGACACACAATACTTTTTTCTTCCAAAAATTTTTTTTAGACAATCAATGCTACTGTTATTGAGAGCCATTAATTAAAAATACCGTAAATACAATTCTCTATTTGAGAATTTAAATATCCAAAACATTCCACATATATTACTGAAGTATGAAATAATGAATTTCTTACCTTTCCTTCCACAATGTGCCGATCCAAAATTTAATTAGATTTCTAAAATAGAAAATAAGGGGAAAACATCAATAATAATCAAGTGAAAAATCAAAATGTACTCTAAGCTGCAAACAAGTTTTGCACATAATAATAGCCATTATTAACTATAAGATTTCCAATTCAATGAATTATTTTTCCTTTAATTTCTTTCTAACTATCCAGGACTCTGATATATATAAATAATAGAAATTTCAAATAAGCAATTCTATGAGAGTGTATAATAAATGTTTGGCATAACCTACCACTCAGGTAAATATTGAACAGTAAGATTATGGACTTTTCATTAAATTCATGGTCAAAGATATTTTGTAAGCATAAAATGTTAGATAGATATACTATATAAATAACATACACACATATATACATACATAGCTAGACCAATTTTGCTTTTGATAATAACCATCTAGACAATTCAAAAAAAAAAAAAACCCTTTTGGTAACAAACTAGAAAATCTGTAACAGGATTCAAAAATATCTATCTCAAGTTCTAATCTAGAAGTTTGAAGAAACCCAGAAATATTAAAAAAGATTTGTAATGTTTTTCTCCCAGGATTCTCTAACAGTTCAGAAAGAGAGCTGACAGAGTAAGAATCAGAGGAGAGAGTTTGAGAGATGGATAGCCCCAAGGGATTAGATTCTAAGAGGAGCAAAGTTGAGGTTCATGAGTTGAGAAAAAATATATATATATTAATGGCTTGATAATCTTCCTACCCAGGCTTTGAGTTTAGACTCCAGCAAACAACGCTATAGCTAAAGGGTTAACCAAAATCTGACATGTCCATACAGGAAGTAAGTCCAGCTTTGAATCATTTCAATCTGTATAATTGGATTAAAGTGATCCAGCTTTATCAGAATAAGAAATAAATCTGTTGAGAGAGATAACACCATTCTACACCTCCATTTTTTCATAAAAGTTGGCATTTGGTTAAAAAGAAAAGCATGCATATATGAAAACAAGGTAAGATTATACAAACATAAGAGAAAAACAGAATAGAAATGGATCCATTGAGAAGCAAAAAAATGAAGCACTGAAATACAGACTTTAAAATAGCTATGCCTACTATAAAAGACAGTATTGTAATCTAGGTCAAGGAATAGAAAGCAAACCAATCTCAAGAAAAACATAAATACAAATAGGGAAACTGAAAAATACAATAACTGAATTAATGGCTCAGTAGGTGAGTTTAATAGCCAACTAGACACAGTTAAATAAAATTGTTAAGCTGGTAACTAGGTGGAAGAACATAACCAGAATGAACTACAGAGAGACAAAAATAATATAAAAAATGTAAAAATGAAAATAAGAGATCAAGGGGATATACTGCAAGCATCTCAGAAAGAATTGTAGTACCAGATGGAGAGGAATGAAGTGGGACATAAGCAGTATTTGAAAAGATGTCTTCTAATTTTCCAAAACTGATACAAGAAATCAAACAACAGAAAATCTGACTATTTTGAAGCCAAAAATCTACTTCCTTGAAATTTATAATCAATATCTGCCTTCTGGGTCCTCCTCAAATGGATCCTGGCATGACGCAAAGGGAATGCAAAACCCTAACCACTGTTTATGAGGTGGTGTGAGGCTTTGGCATTAGACTACAAAGTAGTCAAAGACTGGTGGCATCCTTTCTGTGTATCTATTAAATATATTTATTTGAACTTAATGTGTTCTATACTCATCTTTGAGAAGACTTTGGGGTCATTTCTCTTCATTTTGACTTTAAAAATTGTTAAAATCAGTCCTATGGACTAAAGTGGCTCTGACTAACCACACAGCTGTAAGGGGCGATGAAGAGTCTAAATAGGAATCTTAATGAAAAAGACAGAGGAAACACTTGGTGCCTGTATTAGTTTTTTATTGCTGAACAAATTTAGCATCTTAAAACAATACAATATCATCTCAGTTCCTGTGGGTCAGCAATCTGTCCCAGTTTAACTGGATCCTCTGTTCTCAGGGCTACATAGGCTAAAATCAAGGTATCAGTCTGTTATATTCTCATTTGGCTCTAGAGAAAGATGGACTTCTAAGCTTGTTCAGGTTGGTGGAATTCACTTCTGTGGGTGTAGGACCCAGGACCCTATAGGCTTGCTAGCTTTGGTTCATGGACTACTCTCAGCTACTCATGCTACTCTCACATTTTTGCCATGTGGACCCCTCCATCTCAACAATGAAAACCTTCCCTGTGTTGGAACCTTCTTATACTTCAAATCTTTTGTGATTTCCCTTTCTGTAACCAGCAAAGGAAAATTCACTGCTTTTAAACAGCTCTTGTGAATCAGTTCTGGCCCACCCAGATTATTTTCCAAAATCAACTGTGGCATACAACATAACCTGATCACACGAATAATATCCCATCATACTCACAGCTCTGGAACTTAAAAAGGAGTACGGAATTTTGAGGGATATCCTGGAATTCAGCCGACCTGAGTGCAGAAATGCTTTTACTAATAGCATTCTTACACTTAATAGAATCCTAACCCAACTGAGACATGCTTGTCCACACATTCCTGAAGGCACATAACACCTAAAACAGTGATCTAATCAGCTCCTAACTCAGCATCCCATCTGGACCTCAACATTCACCACTCAGCCCAGAAAGCAACATAGACTTACGGGCAAGATTATTAGAAATCACTCTATAGGGATTCTAGCTTCTAGATAATACTCTAATTTCTCTTTCTTAGATAACTGATGACAAATGGCACAAGTTAACAGGAGCAATGGTTCTTTGAACTTAGGCAAGTAGCCCTGGGTTCACTGAAAATATCTGGGTAAAGGAAAACTGAGAAAAAGATGCATGATCATATCATAATGACTTGAAGAGAAAAAAAAGATCAAAAGTGGCACTAATTTATATTCACAGGCTGGGGAGCACGAAGTCACATGTAGCATCTGTCCAACACTGGCTACCACATGGAACTCGACAACATGCAATGTGGGATCCAGAAACTGGCAGGACATAGCATCCCTTCCCTTTTCAAACACATGCCAAATTAAAGGGTAGAGTAGAAAAAAAATAAAATAAAGAAGAAAGAGAGGATTCTAATACACACTCACAAAAAAACCCCACATTTTCTTCAGAAATACATTATATCATAGTGCTTATAGCTGTAATTCCCATAAAATATAATTTGAGACACATTTTTCTTTCTGACTTTAACCTAGCTTTATAACAATGGGCACATTTCTTAAGTAAAGAGGTGTGGTATACACCCTATATGTAGACTAATCTTGTTTAAATCCAATAATATTAAATATTCTCTCTGTCTAGAAATTATTGTTGGCTTTTATATAAATCATATTAAGTCCTACTGTATCTTACATAAGTGATTATCACTTTTAAAATATATCATGTTTGACTTTTCCCACTTTATCTTTATTGCATGAGTGCCTAGACTACTAAAGATATTGCCTTTGGTAACTTGGAATATAAAATAATATGTAGGCTTTGCTTGGAAAACAGAAGCATGCTACTCTATTTTGATTCATAAACATGTTCAATGTCATGATATTAAGAACTGGAAATTCATGGTTAAGGTTGATCAAAAAAATTATTTTCATACATTAGGACTTAGAAACAGAAACAACTTTTTGTGACATCTAAGAGATCCAAATTTGATTATCATTTTTCTGCAGCATGGCATGTGAGCCTAGCTTTCATCTGATTTATTGTACATCAGATCCAATAGACAATATACTGATATCACTTGTCTCATTCTATCAAACTAAACATTGCACTGCACAGAATCTGCACATAAGAATATCTTATTACAGGGGCGCCTGGGTGGCTCAGTCGTTAAGCATCTGCCTTCGGCTCAGGTCATGATCCCAGGGTCCTGGGATCGAGCCCCACATCGGGCTCTCTGCTTGGCGGGAAGCCTGCTTCTCCCTCTCCCACTCCCCCTGCTTGTGTTCCCTCTCTCGCTGTGTCTCTCTCTGTCAAATAAATAAATAAAATCTTTAAAAAAAAAAAAAAAAAAAAAAAAAAAGAATATCTTATTACAGTGACTAACTGAAATCTCTGTTTTAATATAATCAAAAGTGACACTTGGTATATGTTGGTGGCATTAATTACAATACTTTATAGAAATGTATTTTAGTAGTTTGGAGAAAAAAATGACATGCAAGAAAAATATTTCACCAATTTCCTAATTATTTAAATTGCAATCTTTGAAGCTAGATTTCAAGCAGCATAATCATCAGATGTTTTATGCATGGCTATTGAATGTTACGAGGCACACTGGAATAGCTAATCACAAAAGTTAAAGATGTTTTATAGCAAAGTCAGTACACATTAAGACATATAAATCACAAAATACTTTATGTATGTGCTGTGAAAGCACCCAATAAATTATCACAGTAGTTTATGAGAAACCAAAGGACCCCTGAAGAGAGCCTATTGCTGACTAGTAACAATATCTGAATTTTGTAAAACAAATCACAAAAGATAAAAAGTAAAATAACATACAAAAAAATAACTTCAGGAACAAAAAAGAGAAGTGCTTAACTGCTTTTTGAGTCTTTTGTCTTTGGTATCCTTGAGAACTGCCTCAAGATAAAAAACATGGTATGAAAGAAAATGAACTCCAGGTCAAGGCTAAAAGTTTTTAGAAAAGTTAAGAGATACGATAACACACACATACAAAAATATATTTATGTCAGGAAAATCCAAAAGATAAAATGTGTAATATCCATAAAATAATTATTTCTAAACCCCTAACCTACCCTAAAATTTGCTCAACAGAGTAAGATCAAACCCAACTCTTAAATGTCAAACAGTTTAAGTATAAATATTTGAAAAACATAGGTTTGGATCTTGAAGATTAATACTCTTAAAGTGTTACACATTATTTAATCTTAGTTGTGAATTATATTTACATTAGGTGGATGATATAGAGAAATTTTATTTGCCTTAATTGCCAAAGTAAGAAAGACAATTACTGGTCTCTTAGCTCAATATTTCCAGTTAAAAAAAAAAATTTAAAAAGGTCAGTACTTTAAAGTGGCATTTACTAAACGGCCCCTTAATTGATTCAAAATAATACTCAACAAATATTATCACTTTGAAATTGCCTAACTTTAGAGAATCGGGCCTACTGCATATATAGAATGGAACAGACATAAAATTAACTTATTAACCACCCCAATTTTCTAAGTAAGAGAGGCTAAGCAATCTCAAAAATTCTAGGATAAAAGGGTGTTTGTAAACATGTAAATGAAATTGAAATTTTCAAAGTTTCAGAGAGTGTTTTGGTATGTAGAATGGTCTTCACTGAAACAAAGAGGTTTGCAGTCTAACATAATTATATTTGTGAAGCTTCAGAGCATCCTGCTTTTTGTTTATGTATGTAAAATGACAACAGTCTAGAAATGAATTTCAATAAAGAGCATAGATTTTTAAATAACTCTAAATTTCCTGTCAGTCAATACCTATGATCTATAGTTAATTGAGAAGTTACAAAGATTTAAAGTTGTTCATAAAATGTTACGAATTGAATATCGAATCAATAACCTTCATGGCATCCTTGATTATACGCTTCCTGACTTTCTTGTTCATCGCTCTTCATAAAGGGGAAACTTTATTCACAGTCCACTTCCACCTCAATTACAGTGAATAGAACAATTATCACCTTATAATTATGTATACATTAATGAGGCCAAAGGGTCTGGCAAACACTTACACCACAACCCTGACACCTCTGATTCCCTCTTTAAAGTTAAAGTCCTACAATATCTGCCAGTATTTTCTTGAATTATTTTGACACTGAAAAATAGAAACACATATACCATTCCTGCATTATATTTTATGTAAAATTTTGATGAATTAGAATGTGGAGTGAGCACATCTAATTGACAAAAACTCAGGAAAGAAGCCTGCTTTGTAAGATAGGAATATGAATTACCCTCACTACATATTTGAAGAGTAAAAAAATGCTACATAAAAACCAGAGCATACCTCACTCCTAGAATTAACTGGTTTTATAATGTCATAATATTCCGCTCTGGACTTCCTTTTAAAAAAAGCAAATAGAAAGGACTACCCCAAGAAAGAATACATCTTACAGTAGCAGTAACATGGGATATAACAATCAGGTCCCTGTTGCAAATAGAGTGTGACAATATATTAGCATCTAATTGCATTTGAGGATCTCATTCAGATTATGAATTAAGAGTTCAAGCAGAACTCAAATCATTTCTTTTCCACAAACATTTGTTGTATATGGCCTATGTGCCGGGCTCTTTCCTAAGCTCTCGGTTCACTAGTTCATATTAGTGAACAACACAACGATTTCCACCCTGGTGTAACTTACAAGACAGAGTGGAAAACAAAAACAAATGCTAGAAAAAACAGCTACGCTATCATACGGCAATAAATGTTAAGGAAGGAAAATGCCCACAACAAATACAAACAAGAAAGACTGTATACATGAGACATGTGAGACCATCACTATTTTGCTTAAAAGAGAGAGTAGAGTTAATACGAAGAGAGGGGAAAGTACTGTATGTTAAAGTGTTAATATCCTAATCTTAGTATTATTATGATTACTACCATTATTTGGAAATGAGTGTTTAGTCGTGGTTGGAAGAATACATAAGATTTTTACTTTAAGGATAAACAGAATTTTAAGAGGAGAATGAGAAGAAATGAAGGCATTTTGTAGAGCAATAGCCAAAAATAACAGTTCAGTGTACTCAGGGAATAGTGCGGGTTGACTTATTTATGGAATGCAGCACGCAATGGGAGCAAACCTGGAATGGCATTCTAGATTAATGGATTACTTAATCAATTTTCCTCAAGAATATTTGCACATATGTACTCATCATTTGTAGCTAACTCAAGCGCAACTTAAATAAAACATGGACATCAATTTTGGCATCATAAGAAATCATGTGACATTGAGTAATAAAAACAAATAATTTATAAACAGCAACGGGATGTTATATATTCCTTCCTTTAAATAGTAGCAGCAGCTTTCAAAATTCAAGTCTCCAGGAAATAGAAGTCACCACTGTGTTATAAGCTTGTTATATTTTACTGGTTTAAATTGAAGAACAGATACTTAAAATTGAAAAAGTGTTTTTTATTTGTATTTCCCCCCAAAATTATTCCATAGTCTTATAGCAAAAATATCCTATTCTTCAAGGAATTACAAAACTATTTGGTATTTTCAAATGTTAAACTGAAATTCCATCCATTTTGAACAAGAAAATTCTCCTCAGATAACATTAATTCCATTCTAGTACCTGATTAAATGATTCATTTATTATTTGAAATCTTACATAATGAAACTATTGCTTCCAAAAATCAGCACTCTGTCAAATGTAAAACAAATCTGAGCAGGGAGGGAAGTCCTCTCAACTGGCATTATCGAATTTTAAAGAATTTCCAGATGAAGGGAAATAGCACAGCCTTCAAAGTCCAATAATGTCAATCTCCATAATAGCAGAAAGTTTGTCTTTTCAAGTCACAAAAATACAATTAATCATGTTAGACATCAGAAAGCAAATCTGAAGCTGCTTTTGATGATCTATCTTTGTGTGAAAAAAAGTAATTGTTGTGCATTACCCAGCTGATTAATTCAGGCTAATTTATTTTGTATGTCATGTGCATGCAAAATTTCTTTGGGGGTTGATGGATTTCAAATAAAGGCTTTTAAATATAATATAAGAGTACTATCCTTGTTCAAAAATTATTGGTGCCATAGACACAAACATGCTGTAAATTTATGTTAAAATCCTAAAGTAAATAATCTATTTCATTAACATTTATATTAGATCAGTTTATATTGCTTTACTATAATCTGTTTGGTGCACCCGGCTGTCTAGTTGTAGGTACACTATCACGAACTTCATCAAGTTCATTCACAGCATGGTACCTGAGTCCAGGGCCTAATATTTTTTGTTGTTAATGCACCATAAAGATAATACTAGATACCTAAAGTTTAAGTACCATGAGATTTCCTAAATATAAAGGAAATAAATCAGCAAAGAAGTAGTATAAAAGTTCAATATTCAGAAATTGTCTAATTTTTTTTTAAGATTTATTTATTTTAGAGAGAGAGAGAGCATGCACACAAGCAGGGCACGAGCTGGGGGAGGGGCACAGGGAGAGAATCTTCAAGCAGATTCCCCACTGAGAGTGGTGCCTGACATGACCTATGAGATCATGACCAGAGCTGAAACCAAGAGTTGGATGCTTAACCTACCTGGCATCCCCAGAAATTGTCTTTAAAATGTTTGAAATCCTCTTAAGCTGTGCTATCAATCCTTCTAATAAGGTTTCTAACCAAACTGGGTCACTTGTCCTTTCTATGTGCTTATATACTACATGAATTCCTCTTATAACAATTAACAGTATTGTTACTACCTTTTTAATGCCTGCCTTTTCCATAAGACAACAAAAATATTTGAGTTCTGTGCCATATTTTTCTTGGACACAGTTAAAGCCTCAACCTCAATGGTCCTTCTTTAGGATTCCTTTCCTGACTTCCTTGAGTAGGATGTATTAGCTGCTAATCACTCTAAGAATAGCCTATACACTTTTTAAGTACATATTGCAATTAAATACTGATTTGTTTTCTTTATGGTCTTCATTCTATGCTTCCTGAGATCAGAATTGCATTTATGTTCTTCACTGTTTTATTCTCAGCACCTAACATGATGTCTGGAACAGTCAGTGCTCAACAAATATCTGTGTCATCAGTCATTATGCACTCAATAAATGCTAATTCTATCAATAACTTTCAAACTTTTTTTTCCTACATGAAACCCTTTATTTCAATAAAATCATATGTAACATTACAAATCATATTTATAAAAACTAAATATATATGTGTGTATACACACACATGTGTGCGTTGTATATGTATGAATGTAAAAGAAATCATAAGTCAGTAAAAAAAAAACAAAAAAAACCCAACTAAAAAATACCTGAGGAGACTTTTCACTAAGAAGATACCAAATGGCCAATAAGCAAATAAGCATGAGAAAATGTGATTTCAGGGAAAACCAAAATAAAACTATAATGAGGGAATGACCAGTTAAAATAAAATAGAATGGTTAAAAATAAAGTAACCCCCCATATTAAATATTAGTGGAAACATGGAGCAACTGTAACTTTCATACAATGCTGGTAAGAATATAAAATTATAAACAGTTTTGGAGAACTATTTAGAAGTTTCTAATTAAACATATATCTATTTAATAGCCCAGTGATTCTATTTTTCTCTATATATCCAAGATAATAAGTAGATATATCAATAGAAGACCTCCAGGAAAATATTCAGAGTAGCCTTATTCGAACAGTCAAAAACTGGAAACAAACTACCTATTAACAGGCAGATTAAGAAAATGCAGCATAACCACACAATGGAATACCACTCAGCATTGAAAAAAAAAATCAAGTTCCTGTTACATCCAAAAATGGACGGATCTCAACATTACTGTGTAGAATGAAAGACTATAAACAAACAAAAACAAAATATATTTTAAAAAGTATAATTATATGAAGTTCAAAAACAGTTAAAGCAAATCCATGTTTTAGAAGTCCAAATACTGGTTAGAAGGAGTTTCTATAGACTTGGATTGTACATGAGGGAATCTGGGTAATAGTTACCCTGATGATATATACGTTAAAAAAAAAAAAAACACTTGGTGCATATAGTTCACATTAGTGTACTTTAGTAATATATGTGTCTCACTCTTTCAAAAAGAAAAATAATGAGGGAAAACCTATGAAGAGTAAAATGATAGGATTTGCCCTGACAGATATTAAGACTTGTGTTAATGACTGAGTTATTGATACAAGAAAAAAGAAATCAATATAACACATGAGAGAGCAAAGCAATCAACCCGTTCATGGATGAATACTTGGCCTATGAAAGAGATGGTATTTCATATCACTGAGGAAAAGTATGGAATTTTCAGCTCATGATGCTGACACAGTCGGTTTTCCACAGAAGGAAGAGAGGGAGGGAGGAAGAAAGGATGGATTCCTGCCTCCGATTCTCCACAAAAATCACTATCTAGATAGTAGACTATAAACTTAGAATAAAAGAACAAACCTTTAAAAGTTTTAGAATAAAATATGGAAGACTATATTCTTCATATTAAAATCTATCATTTGTATAGTGGTTCACTTAATCAAGCATTGTGCACTGCTAAGCACTTTCCAAGTCTATACTGATTTATTCACTCATGCAATCTTGACAGCAATCAACTCTATGAACTAGAGGGTACTACTATCCTCATTCTACAAATGAAGAAATTGGGCTTCAAGGATGCATTAGTTTTCTATTGACGAATAATTACAAACCTACAAGCTGAAAACATCATAAATATATTCTCAATGTTTCTGTGGCTTAGGAACCCCGCACACTTTGGCTAGGATATCTGCTCCAGGACTCACAAGGCTGAAATCAAGGTATTGGCTGGCTATGTCCTCACCTGGAGGCTCCACTAGGAAAAGATTCCCTTCTAAGTGGTTGGCAGAAATAATCTCCTTTGGGGCATATGACTAAGGTCCCCATTGTCTTGCTAGCAGGTGAAGGGACCATTTTCAGGTCCTTCCCACATGAGCCTCTCTCTTACATTTGCCATCTATCTGACGTGAGGACCTCTCCATAGGCAAAAGCCCTTGCACATTTCATTTCCTCTAACTTGAGAAAGGACAAGTCCCTTTTAAAGACTCACCTGGTTAAGTCGGTCCCATCTCAATAATCTCCCTTTTGATTAAAAGCCAACTGATAAGTAACCTATCACACGTATGATATCCCATCATATCCACAGGTTCTGCAATCATCAAAAAAAAAGGGGGGGCGGATTATACAGAGTAGGCATACAAGAGGGCAGAAATCTTAAGGGACATCTTAGAATTCCGCTTACCACACAGGATTTAAGTAACGTGCCTAAGATTACTCAGCTAGCGTAGGAGGGAGTGAAGATTCAAATCCAGTATCACTGGCTTAGAACCATGTTCTCAATCACTGCATTATTATTTACATAGTAATGTCTTTTTATGAAAACACAAACATTCAAATAATGGAAAACAGTAATATATTTTCCTATTTTAAAAATTGAAAAGTCTGAGCCACAAAAGATGTATTAGAGTCAAAAGGCAAGCTACAAACTGGAAAACATATCTGCAACTAATGAAATGGAGAGAAAAGAGAGAATGAGGTAGGGAAGGAGGGAAGAGATAGATATATATTCATATATGCGTATAACTAACTATATAACAAATCCATAAGAAAAAAAATTTAGAAACCTTATTTGCAGCAAATAAGGAGATCACAGGGAATAACTTTCAAAGCCATGACTCCCTAAGCAGGGGTGAATGGGTTCCTTTTATTTAGGGTTAGAATGAATATTTAGATTTAGATAGGGGAGCTATGGTATCATATGTAGAGGTGGGCATAAGGTTGTGCATATGACTTAAACATGCTTATATATACATTGTATGTTAGGTAAATGAGGCTTGTGTTCCTCCATGGGCAGAGATTTTAGTATCATAATGAGGTAAAGGTAGGTCATTCTAGAGGTCACTTCATGGTCTATCTGCACAAGCAAGAATTGGGGATTAAGTTCAAACTGGTCTGGGTGGTCTGGGCAGTTCTTACTGCTTGAGGAGTAGTTTTGGTTTCCATCAGGGTGTGTTATGCCCATAGGTCTTTTGCCTAAGTTAAGAGATAAGCTGAAAGAAGAGTTTAAGGAAAAATCAGGGACAAAGGTCAACGTATACAAGCAGGTGGGCTGTAAAGGTCAGGTTTTGGGGTCTAACTGGTGACACTACTGGTAACTTTTTTTTTTTTACTTTTTAGTAATACATTTTACAGTAACATATGTATATATAATTTACATTTATATATGTGTTTATGTATTTCCAAGGTTAAATTTAAAACTTGTTGTTTTGCCTTTTTATCTTGAAAAATACTTATTTAAAGATTATATAAGAATCAAGCTATATTAACTGATAATATTAACCAAAGAGAGATAAACCATACTTATATTGAGATTATCTTGTTTCATTAAAAACATTTTTTAAATACTTTTTTAAAAGATTTTATTTATTTATTTGAGAGAGAGCAGAAGTGGGGTGTGGGGGGGGGGCAGAGGGAGAAGCTGACTTCCCACTGAGGAGGAAGCATGACCAGGGCTGGATCCCAGGGATCTGAGATCATGACCTGAACTGAAATCAGATGCTTAACCTACTGACCCACCCAGGTGCCTCTTTAAAAACAATTTTTTAAATGTGTACTGAAGCCTACCATTGTAAGCAAAAATTGTGAAATTTTAGCCAAAATTTTACTACCACAATCACACTTATGACCACAAAAAATAAAGCCTTCAGTGGTTGGGAATTAATAATACAATGAATTATACCAGATTTCAGATATTTAATTTCTTGACAAAAGAAGATTTATTACTAAAATAACATTTGGTCCATTAATGGATTTAATGGATTTTCTCTCATATAAAGAAAATATAAGGTTGCTCATTACTACATTAAAAAGGTCTTGAGCATTCTCCTTACTTCAGAAATCTAGATCAAAAACTCCTTTTTCTAAGAGATTATCCCTGAGTCATCACACATTTCTGATGAAGATTCTGTACTGTCTCTTTCAAAACGCTAATATACTCATTTTCCTTATAATCATTTACCATTAAATATGTATAATTGAACTCAGCAAAAAGTTTAGCTTTCCTATGACTTCAACCTCCAAAAACTATTCTACACAGAGACTGCATAAATACATCTCATTATTTGTAATGACATTTGTGAAATTTTTAATAACTATTTTTGTAACATCTTAAATATAGGTAAGTTACATTGTCAAAACATATTTTTTATTAAATTTCAAAGTGAGAATTTTTCCAACTTCATATGTTGGAAAAATTACATACTTTATATATAAGATGGTATTAACAAAAAGAAAAATAAAACAAGGTTGTTAGTAGATGATACAGTTTTAGGAAAGATGACTACACCAGCCAGCAAGGAAAATGTCCCCAGAAGATTTAACATATACATTGAGGTAACAAAAGCCAGTCAATTTAATATTTAGTCAAGTTGTACAAAGCTTGTTTGACCTCAAATACAAATAACAAGATATTACGTTAAGAGAATCCCTTGAGTTTTCTGTTACTCCATCATACATTTAACTCTAGAAAGGAAAAGAAATATGATAGGTGAAGGAATTTTTAAAAACTTGCAAATACTTATTTCCTATTCACTTTCAAAAACAGAAGAGTGTTTGCAACTTGTTTATTCTAACTGTGTCTGAAGATCAGGATGAGGTCTATTATAAAACATAAGGGAATAAACTGTCATAGTAGAGTGAGACATAGGAAATAAATCTATGTAAAGTCACCTCACAAAAGTCTTAAGAGTTATCTGTTGAGAAGTAATAAAGCTAAATATAAAGAAGAAAAGAGTAAAAATAAAGTGGATCAAACATGGAAATTTTATTCTTGAATATCAGTCAGTAAATGGAAAGACATTTTCATACTAGCCATAAAAGCAAACACTAAAAAAAAAGATTTTTTTAAAAAAAATAGCATGGGGCACCTGGGTGGCTCAGTCGTTAAGTGTCTGCCTTAGGCTCAGGTCATGATCCCAGGGTCCTGGGATCAAGCCCCGCATCAGGCTCCCTTCTCCACAGGAAGCCTGCTTCTCCCTCTCCCACTCCCCCTGCTTGTGTTCCCTCTCTCGCTGTGTCTCTCTCTGTCAAATAAATAAATAAATAAAAATTAAAAAAAAAAATAGCATAAACCTCTAACAAAATTCTTTTTTTTTAATATTTTATTTATTTATTTGAGAGGGAGAGAGAGCAAAAGAGAGAGAGAGAGAGCATGACTGGGGGGAGGGGCAAAGGGAGAAGCAGACTCCCTGTTGAGTAGGGAGCCCAGCTTAGGGCTGGATCCCAGGACGCTGGGATCATAACGTGAGCTGATGCTTAACCGACTGAGCCACCTAGGCACCCCCGTGACCAAATTCTTAATCAGCTTCTTAGAACACATAGAAGAGGAAATAGAACAGAAAGACAAGGGAACATATAGAACATGAAAACAGAAGGAAAAAATCCTCAGTGACAGGTTTTTTTTTTTTTTTTTTTCCCAAGGAAAAAAGGAGTAAAATAAAAGGACTAGGGTATCAGTAAGGCTACAAAAATGATACCTGAGTAAAAACAAAACACACTTCTTTTTGAAACAAACATTTAAACAAAGTTCATACATTGCCAAAAGATAAGCACAGTTGTTCCAATGTAAAAGACTGTCAAAAAATGATTTAAATTGATTTAAAATATAAATAAAAATTTAGGTATACAGTCCTATATAAGAGAATATATATACATTTGTCTATTTTGTGTAATATTCAATTAGACAATTCATAAAATAAGTTATGGTTTTGTATGTATATCTTCAATCATAAGCAATCTCATTTGAAGAAAATATTTTGCTTGAATTGGGGTAATTATTTTTAGCTTAGAACTAGAATCAGGGACGCCTGGGTGGCTCAGTCGGTTAAGCGGCTGCCTTCGGCTCAGGTCATGATCCCAGTGCCCTGGGATCGAGTCCCGCATTGGGCTCCTTGCTCAGCAGGGAGCCTGCTTTTCCCTCAGCCTGCAGCTCCCCCTGCTTGTACTCTTGCTCACTCTCTCTCACCCACGCTCTCTCTGTCTAACGAATAAATAAATAAAATCTTTAAAAAAAAAAAAAGAAATAGAATCATATTTGAATTTCTCAGAAATATTGTATGTTTGATTGTGGTTTATGGGGACAGATTTTCTGGGTAGGATCTTAGCTCTTCTTACTGTTTTCCTAGTTTGGTGTATATGGTTTAAATTCCATGTGTTCTCTTTTCCTCTTTTGTGAAGTAAATATCATTAATAGTGTATTTCTTGATTTTCAGCAGGGACATGGATTCAAAATTCAGCATTTTCCTTTGGTCCTCATATAAAGCATATAAAGTGAAATAGAAACATTAAAAAATACATTACATTTTTGGCAGGAGTAGGTAACAGTTATCACCTGCTGTTTTAATCTATTTCACAGCTAAAAGAAATGGTAGCAGCATCTGAAAGGATATAAAGAAAAAAAACACAAAGAGACTTAAGAAGAGACCAATAAGAAGATCTTGGAAAACACCAGATTAAAAACACTTACAAAGGGTGAAGAAAAGACCCTGATGTGAAAAATAGGTATTTACTGTTTGCAATAAAAGATATAGACAATGGGATCAGTAGTGTTATCATTAGAATTTGAGAGGAGCCAGGGAATCAGTCTATAGCAAAAGCAAATAGGGCAGGACTATTTTAACAATATTGTCCACATTTGCAGCATCAGGTAAAAAGAGACACTATGAGTTGTGAATGCCAGATAACCTGGAAGACAACACTCTCTCTCTAAAGGAAACTT
Organism: Phoca vitulina; assembly: GCF_004348235.1. NCBI lineage: Eukaryota > Metazoa > Chordata > Mammalia > Carnivora > Phocidae > Phoca > Phoca vitulina. The sequence goes on along the minus strand of NW_022589729.1, from coordinate 15,878,478 downwards.
GACAAGTAGCTGATCCAGAAAAATTGATAAAATAAGATTCAAATAATAAAAATGAAAATGATACAGCATGGTTAGAAGGATATTATAAGAAAAATAAAGAAGAGATCAGAAAATTATACTTATTTGGAGAACATGTGCCAAAAGAACACTGCAAAAAAGAAAATAAATATGGTTAATTAAAATTTTATGATAAAATTAAATATTATTTGCAACCTAATTATCTCTATAAAGATCACAAGGCAGGGTTATGAGAATTCAGGGAACAAATGGAAAGAAACAAAAGCAGATAAAATATGAGCTGGCAGAACTAAGGTATGAAATACAGTAAAAATAGTTACAGAAACAGCAAATTGAAAGAAGAGGGAAGAATAATGGTCACTGTAGAAATCACAGCAAAGGACATGGAAAATGGAAATAGAAGAAAGGAAAGAAAACAAAAGGAAGAAAGAAAGAGCCAGAGCGAGGGGGGAAGGGAAGAGAGCAAATCAAAGAAAGAAAGAATGACAGAAAAGAAAAAAACAGAATTTTAACATGAAGAGTTAAAAAATACTACAGGGGAAACTATAGACACAGAGAAACATACAAAGGCAAGCCAACATATGCAAAACTGCAGTCCCCCGTGAAGAAAATCAAGCTATAACTCAATACACTTACCTAAAATAAAAGGTGATTCAACCCCACATACTGAAAGAGAACACCACATACCATAGAATACCGATGCATAACAGAGAACGTAAAGATGTCCTATAAAAGGCATTGCTCTTCAATATAAAGTCAGAGTTCTTGGAGGAGCAAGATGGCGGATGAGTAGGAGACCTAAATTTCGTCTGGTCCCAGAAATTCAGCTAGATAGTTATCAAGCCATTCGGAACACCTACAAACTCAACAGGAGATTGGAGAAAAGAAGAGCAGCAACCCTCTGAACAGAAAAGCAACCACTTTCTGGAAGGTAGGATGTGCGGAGAAGTTAATCTGAGGTAATATTTGCAAAGAGAGACTGTAGGGGGAGGGAGCCTCCTCAGCTAGCTACCAGTAAGTGATAGAGGAGCAGAGTGCAAAATCGGAACTTTTAGAAGTCTGCTCCACTGAGGGACATGGCTCCAGTGGCTAAGCAGGGGTGGCACCCTCGCTGGGACAGTATGGTCTCAGGACCCTCGGGGGTCACAGAAAGACTGGGGGTGCCTGAGTGTGGCAGAGATCCCAGGTATCGGAATGGGGAAGACAGCTGCAGAGATGGAGCCAGGGAGTGGGCTCTCAGCTCAGGGTTGCCATACCCGGGATCCCCGGCACAGTCGGGCCACTGCTTCTTGAGCAGGGACCCAACAAGCAGCAGATCCGGGGAGACTCCCCCTCCTCCCCCAGGGAGGAGTGGCACGGGAGCACACCACAGGAATCTGCTGGGTTTGGAGACTCCACACAGGGTTGAGTGCCAGAGATAGAAACACTCGGTCACAGGCCAGGTGAGCACGGAGTGCAGCCGGAGACTGGGGAGACAAGAGTGATTGACTGCATTTCTCTGGGGGGCGAACTGAGGAGTGGGGACCCAAGTTCTCAGCTCCTCTGGGGTTGGAAATTGGGAGACCATCATTTTCATTCTCATCCTCCAAAGCTGTACGGAAAGGTTTCAGGGAACAAAACCTACCGAGAGCTAACCCGAGCAGATTACTTAGCCTGGCCCCTGATGAGGGTGGTGCAATTCTGCCTCAGGCAAAGACATTTGAGAATCACTGCAACAGGCTCCGCCCCCAGAAGATCAACAAGAATAGCCAGCCAAGACCAAGTTTACCAATCAATGAGAACAGCAAAACCCCAGCGCTAGGTGAATACAGCACATAGAATTCATGGCTTTTTTCCCATGATTCTTGAAAAAGTTAATTTTTAAAATTTTCTTCATTTTTTTCTTTTTCTATTTTTTTAGTTGAATTTTTCTTCTTTCCTTTTTCAACCAACATCTTATCAATTACTTTTTAAAAATCTTTTTTAATTTTTCATTTTTACAGTCATATTCTATCTCTTCATTGTATTTAACCTTACAATTTGTATATATATATATGTTTTTCTTTCTTTAAAATTTTGAGATACAATTTCTTATAACAGACCAAAATACACCCTAAATCTAGTGTATGATGTTGTCCTACTCTCCTGCTTGATCACATTCTCTTTTATTTTTTTAATTTTTTTAATTCTTTTTTCAATCAACTTCTTATCGTATCAATTCCTTTTTTAAAATCCTTTTCAGTTTTCATCTTTAGAGTCATATTCCATGCCATCATCGTATTTACCCTTATTTTTGTGTATATATATAACTTTTTCTTTCTTTAAAATTTTGGGAGGCAATTTCTCCTAACAGACTAAAATATACCCAAAATCTAGTGTGTGGCTCTGTTATATTCACCACCCTGATCATATTCTTTTTTTTTTTTTTTTTCCCTTTCTTTCCCCCCCAATTTCGGGTCTCTTCTGATTTGTTTAGTGTATATTTTTCTGGGGTCGTTGTTAACATTTTAGCATTGTTTTAGCATTCTGTTCTCTCATTCATCTAATCTCCTCTGGACAAAATGACAAGATGGAAAAACTCACCTCAAAAAAAAGAACAAGAGGCAGTACTGCCAGGGACCTAATCAATATGGACATTAGTAAGATGTCAGAACTAGAGTTCAGAATGATGATTATAAAGATAATAGCTGGGCTTGAAAAAAGCATAGAAGATACTAGAGAATCCCTTTCTGAAGAAATAAAAGAACTAAAATCTAACCAAGTTGAAATCAAAAAGGCTATTAATGAGGTGCAATCAAAAATGGAGACTCTACCTGCTAGGACAAATGAAGAAGAGAGAATTACTGATATAGAAGAACAAATAATGGAGAATAAAGAAGCTGAGAAAAAGAGAAATAAACAACAAGGGCAGAATTCGAGAGATAAGTGATACCATAAAGCAAAACAACATTAGAATAATTGGGATCTCAGAAGAAGAAGAAAGAGAGAGAGGGGCAGAAGGTATACTGGGGCAAAGTATAGCAGAGAACTTCCCTAATTTGGGGAAGGAAACAGGCATCAAAATCCAGGAGGCACAGAGAACCTCCCTCAAAATCAATAAAAATAGGTCAACACCCCGACATCTAATAGTAAAACTCACAAGTCTCAGAGACAAAGAGAAAATCCTGAAAGCAGCTCGAGACAGAAGGTCTGTAACCTACAACAGTAGAAACATTAGATTGGCAACAGACCTATCCACAGAGACTTGGCAGGCCAGAAAGGACTGGCAGGATATATTCAGAGCACTAAATGAGAAAAATATGCAGCCAAGAATACTATATCCAACTAGGCTGTCATTGAAAATAGAAGGAGAGATAAAAAGCTTCCAGGACAAACAAAAACTAAAAGAATTAGCAAACACCAAACCAACCATACAAGAAATACTAAAAGAGGTCTTCTAAGCAAAGAAAGAGCCTAAAAGTAACATAGACCAGAAAGGAACAGAGACAATATACAGTAATAGTCACCTTGCAGGCAATACACTGGCACTAAATTCATATCTTTCAAGTTTCATAGTTACCCTGAATGTAAATGGGCTAAATGCCCCAATCAAAAGACACAGGCTATCAGATTGGATAAAAAATAAAATAAAATAAACAAGACCCATCGATATACTGTCTGCAAGAGACTCATTTTAGACACACAGACACCTCCAGATTTAAAGTGAGGGGGTGGAAATCCATTAACCATGCTAATGGACATCAAAGAAAGCTGGGGTGGCAATCCTTATATCAGACAAATTAGATTTTAAACCAAAGACTAAATAAGAGGTGAGGAAGGACACTATATCATACTTAAAGGGTCTATCCAACAAGAAGATCTAACAATTGTAAATATCTATGCCCCTAACATGGGAGCAGCCAATTATATAAGCCAATTAATAACAAAAGCAAAGAAACACATTGACAACAATACAATAATAGTAGGGGATTTTCACACCCTCCTCACTGAAATGGACAGATCATCTAAGCAAAAGATCAACAAGGAAATAAAGACTTTAAATGACACACTGGACCAAATGGACTTCACAGATATATTTAGAACATTCCATCCCAAAGCAACAGAATACACATTCGTCTCTAGCACACATGAAACATTCTCCAGGTCACAAATCAGGTCTCAACTGGTACCAAAAGACTGGGATCATTCCCTGCCTATTTTCAGACCACAATGCTTTGAAACTAGAACTCAATCACAAGAGGAAAGTCAGAAAGAACTCAAATACATGGAGGCTAAAGAGCATCTAATAAAGAATGAATGGGTCAACCAGGAAATTAAAGAAGAATTTAAAAAATTCATGGAAACCAATGAAAATGAAAACACAACTGCTTGTGCATCTTTGGGAGGCAGCAAAGGCAGTCCTAAGAGGAAAGTAATAGCAATACAAGCCTTTCTCAAGAAACAAGAGAGGTCTCAAGTACACAACCTAACCCTACACCTAAAGGAGCTAGAGAAAAAACAGCAAATAAAGCCTAAACCCAGCAGGAGAAGAGAAATAATAAAGATCAGAGCAGAGGGGCGCCTGGGTGGCTCAGTCGTTAAGCATCTGCCTTCGGCTCAGGTCATGATCCCAGGGTCCTGGGATCGAGCCCCACATCGGGCTCCCTGCTCGGCGGGAAGCCTGCTTCTCCCTCTCCCACTCCCCCTGCTTGTGTTCCCTCTCTCGCTCTGTCTCTCTCTGTCAAATAAATAAAATCTTTAAAAAAAAAAAAAAAAGATCAGAGCAGAAATCAATGAAATAGAAACCAAAAGAACAGTAGAACAGATCAACAAAACTAGGAGCTGGTTCTTTGAAAGAATTAACAAGATTGATAAACCCCTGGCCAGACTTATCAAAAAGAAAAGAGAAAAGACCCAAATCAACAAAATCATGAATGAAAGAGGAGAGATTACAACCAACACCAAAGAAATACAAACAATTCTGAGAACATATTATGAGCAATTCTATGCCAGCAAATTAGATAACCTGGAAGAAATGGACGCATTCCTAGAGATGTATCAACTACCAAAACTGAACCAGGAAGAAATAGAAAACCTGAACACACCTATAACCACTAAGGAAATTGAAGCAGTCATCAAACATCTCCCAACAAACAAAAGCCCAGGGCCAGATGGCTTCCCAGGGGAATTCTACCAAACATTTCAAGAAGAATTAATACCTATTCTTCTGAAACTGTTCCAAAAAATAGAAATGGAAGGAAAACTTCCAAACTCGTTTTATGAGGCCACCATTACCTTGATCCCAAAACCAGACCAAGACCCCATCCAAAAGGAGAATTACAGACCAATATCCTTGATGACCATGGATGCAAAAATTCTCACCAAAATGCTAGCCAATAGGATCCAACAGTACATTAAAACGATTATTCACCACGACCAAGTCGGATTTATCCCTGGGCTGCAAGGTTGGTTCAACATCCGCAAATCATTCAACGTGATACAATACATTAATAAAAGAAAGAACAAGAATCATATGATCCTCTCAATAGATGCAAAAAAAAACATTTGACAAAGTACAGCATCCTTTCTTGATCAAAACTCTTCAGAGTATAGGCATAGAGGGTACATACCTCAATATCATAAAAGCCATCTATGAAAAACCTACAGTGAATATCATTCTCAATGGGGAAAACCTGAGAGCTTTCCCCCTAAGGTCAGGAACGTGGCAGGGATGTCCACTATCATCACTGCTATTCAACATAGTATTAGAAGTCCTAGCCACAGCAATCAGACAACAAAAAGAAATAAACGGCATCCGAATTGGCAAAGAAGAAATCAAACTCTCACTCTTTGCAGATGATATGATACTTTATGTGGAAAACCCAAAAGACTCTACCCCAAAACTGCTAGAACTCATACAGGAATTCAGTCAAGTGGCAGGATATAAAATCAATGCACAGAAGTCAGTGGCATTCCTATACACCAACAACAAGACAGAAGAAAGAGAAATTAAGGAGTCGATCCCATTTACAATTGCACCCAAAACCATAAGATACCTAGGAATAAATCTAACCAAAGAGGCAAAGAATCTGTACTCAGAAAACTAAAAAATACTCATGAAAGAAATTGAGGAAGACACAAAGAAATGGAAAAACGTTCCATGCTCATGGATTGGAAGAACAAATATTGTGAAGATGTCAATGCTACCTAGAGCAATCTACACATTTAATGCAATCCCTATCAAAATACCATCCACTTTTTTCAAAGAAATGGAACAAATAATCCTAAAATTTGTATGGAACCAGAAAAGACCCCAAATAGCCGGAGGAATGTTGAAAAAGAAAAGCAAAGCTGGCAGCATCACAATTCGGACTTCCAGCTCTATTACAAAGCTGTCATCATCAAGACAGTATGGTACTGGCACAAAAACAGACACATAAATCAATGGAACAGAATAGAGAGCCCAGAAATGGACCCTCAACTCTATGGTCAACTAATCTTTGACAAAGCAGGAAGGAACGTCCAGTGGAAAAAAGACAGTCTCTTCAACAAATGGTGTTGGGAAAATTGGGCAGCCACATGCAGAAGAATGAAATTGGACCATTCTCTTACACCACACACAAAAATAGACTCAAAATGGATGAAAAACCTCAATGTGAGACAGGAATTCATCAAAATACTTGTGGTTATTTTAAAATGCCAATAGTCTAAGATTACATTAACTTTTATTATAACATTGCAAATGTATAAATTACAGGCAGTTTCAGATAATATATTTAGAAAAATAAGGTACAGGTATTCCAAATTATTAGAGTTAAAAAAAGCCTATTCTTCCATTGATAATCATATTTAAGTAAATATATATTCATCTAAACAGACATTTTTATTTGCTTAATAGTTCTAGCAGTTTTCTTACAAGAAATCCATGAAACTGAGTCCTTTTCAGACTTTCAAGTGAAGTATGGTTGAGCCAAATTATTTTGAATCATTGGTTACGTACTTTATTTCATTTGACCTCAACAGTGAGTTTTCAAACAAAATCATCATTTCTAAAGTACATTTTGCTACCTTAATTTACCTTTTCTTTCTTCTATTTCCCTCCACAATGACAGAGATACAGAATTGTCGAACTAAAGAACAAATGGTCTTTATAAATTCTAGGGGGAGATAATGGAACATTTTAGTAAGTTGAAATTTAGCAGGATGGCTCATTACAAGGCTTATAGTTGTGCATCTCTTACATTCTAGGCATATAAACTGATTTGAGAACATGGAGTAGTTTTGCTGTGGTAATTAAGTCTAGCTCCCCCCAAAATTCTTAGATTAACCTTTGATTACAATCTGAATTTTCAGTTTATAAAATATACATCCTTATCAGGAATTGGAGCAATGACGTGGAATTATGGTAGAAATCTTTGTAAGGGAAAATAAACTGAAGATCATTCATTCTTATAAATTCAAAAGTCAGACAGGAGAACAAAGTTTATTATATCATCACTAATTGATATTACTTTGTTGAGGACTAGTAATAACATTATCAGATATGCACAGATTATGTATTACTTGTACACTACCATGAACAAGAGGAATCGTCAGCTGGCACTCTCTAAAGCATTCCAAAATCCTGCTAAATATAACAGTCAGAAGGGATGCTTGCTTGCTTTCTCTTTCTCTTTCTTTCCCTTCCTCCCTCCCTCTGTCTCTTTCTTTCTCTCTCCTCTCTCCTTCCTTCCTTCCTTCCTTCCGTCCTTCCTTCCTTCCTTCCTTTTGAAAGAGTCATATTTAATAAGGGAAACTCTTCCAAAAGTAGAGCTGTATATTAGTGAACAACACGGCTTCTCATTAAAAATCATCTGGGGAGCATTTTAGCAGTACTGATGCGCAGGGCCCAGGCTTAATTGGTCTGGGGTAGAGCCAAGGCATGTTTGTTTGTTTACTTTAATTCTAAGGTGATTCTCCTATACCGCCATGTTCAAACGAGAACTTTTATCGTTTTTATTTCTCAGGCTTATACAAGATTTTCCAATTAAGCTTCCCTTCTTGGCTTTGATTTCCTGCCTCATGACATCCAGAACCTACCTACAGTATTATGGATCTCAGTACCACAGTCATCTAGAATTCTCATTATTTATTAAGTATTTATACCTCCTGACCGAAGCTGAGAGATTAAATTTCTCAATGTCTGATAGAAATACTTAAGAATCTGCATTTTTCATGAGTTTCTTGGTTGCTTCTGATGAAGAGAACACATGGACATACTAAGAAAATGCTGGAATCCATAGGATTATAATTTTTGAAGTTGGTCAGATGAGGATTAGCACACTTATTCCAATGTTTGCTGCAATCGACAAGAGGTAAGTTGATACGTCTCTCCCGGATAAAAACAGTACCACTTCCAGGTCCCGTTGTGGGGATTACATTTATTGAATTTAAAGCATTTAGCACAGTGACTGGCATATATGTAAATATTCAATAAATATTATCTTATAACATTATTTACCTGTTGGGCCCTATACAATTACTCTGATCTATCCAACCAACTACCTCACACACATCTAGTATAAGGTAGCACCTCTTCTCCCCAGAAAAGAAAATACTAATACCTTCCTGAATCTTGCTTGAGGTACAGAATAATATAGGTTAAGGACAGTACAGAGAGACACTTCTTCACTCATCTAGACTTCCTGGGTTTGAGATGTTCTGAGATTTATTTTTTGTATCCTAGACAGCTAAAAAATAACCTTAGCATACAGGGGAACAGGCTTAAAGGGTAGACTTTCTCTCTTTTCACTTACGATTCACAGTTCCCCAAAGAGAAGGAATGCACTGTCAGCAAGGACTAACACACTGGGAAAGCATTCACTTCACAGTTCGGAGCTGGTTAGTCTTTTGCTGAGTCTATAGATAATTATGTTGACAGCCATGTGAATCACTGACCCAATCATCTGTGGTTAGAGTAATAGGCTCAGTTTTATCGCCCAGAAAGAATACCAGATGGAGCAAGTTGAACTACTCTTCTTGTGGGTGAGGGACAATTTGAGTTCTGGTTTTCTACTCTTGGAGTACATTTACCAATAGTGATCATGGAGGAGCCACAAATAGACAAAAATGAAAAGCTACACTTTGTTGGACAGTGAAAAGGCATAGACATAATAGCACAAGGTGTTTACATTGTGATTGCTATTCAATAAATGTTTGCTTTCAAAATTAAAAGACTTGACTCCACTGAACACTGGTCTCTAAACACATGCATAAACGAAAAGTAATTATATCCAATTTCTTGTTTATTACACCATAATTTGCTAATATTAATCTTTTTTCTTTAGGATTTTCCTTCAGTCTGAAGAAAAGAGTAAGTAAAAATCCATCAGATTTACTTCCATGTAGTCCATTCCAGTTCACCAGAGAAGAAACAGGGATTCTGAATAGTTTTGCCTCTAGGAATAAATTTTAGGAAGTTGGAGGTAACTTAGCTTTTGATAAGTCTCAGAGGTAATTAAATGAGTGGATATAACAGAGGAGAGATAAGGCATTCCAAAAGTTTATATCCTAATTTAATGTTATTATTCCTAAATAGGTGTTAAAATTTTTTAAGGCTAAAGCGAAATGATATGGATGTGTATTAGTCATATGTTAAACTAGCAAGCCATTTAAATTGGACAGTTGAAACTTGTAAAAGAATATGCAAATTTTTAATATATTGAATCAGCCTGTAGAGGGTAAAATAGCAATAAATCTTCCAAATGCCATGATAAATATTGATTTAAAATGGTAGTTTCCATAACTAGCAATATGACAAACTAAATGCTCAATAAAAAAATGCTTCTGAGTACCTTATACCTAAAATGCTGATTAAAATAAAAAGGAAAAAAAATAATGTAGACTGAGCTGGCCGTCCTCCCATCCTCTCTATTTAAAAACAAACATCAACAACAAAAGAATCCACATGGGAGGTTGCTGTGTACTGGAGCCCTAGAGCAGAACCTAGGAAATGGATCTGATTGTAGAACTTTGCAAAAAGTTCATATTCCCAACAGGCAACACACTTGATGAGTCACTTAAGAGAGGAAAAAACAAAATCCCAAACAAACAGAAACCTGTCATAATAAGGGAGAAAGTGAATAAAATGAGCTGTTTGGGTCTTGGTCCTAATTGCAGAGGAAGATAAACATTTGCCAAGAGGATTCTTGATCACAGTGTCACACATGCAAAGTTTGGGGGCAGAGTTTACACTACACCTTGATCTTAAAGAACCCAAATTTAGACTCAACATGATAACAGGATAATAGCATCCTATAAAACTGGAAGAAGCAAACACATAAATCCTCTGGAGAGGATATTTTTTAAACCAAGATAGAAAGAGACACCAAAGATGAAATTTAATGAACACGAACAAACAACAGATCACTAAATACAAAGAATGAGAGCCATAATAACTAATAAGCAGAAAACCCAACAAACTGTAGCCCCAGAACTATAAAAAACTTATCTCTTCTTTTACTAGCTGGTAGTGTAAATCCTTAGGTCCCTGGCTGTAAAAACAATAATATAAAAAATAAAAATATTTTAAAAGATATATGAGAATATTTTGAAAGTGTGAGTAAAAATAGACTATTAAAATTGACAAGTGTTTCAGAAAAAAGGAGAATGTCTAGAAATGAAAATTTAATAATTGAAATTAGAATATCAATGTCCAGTTTAAACTGTAAAATGTATATAGCTAAAGACTGAAAGGTACATATGAAAATGTTACACAAAATGCTACACAGGGAATCAAAGATGGAAAATGTGAGATACAATTTAGAAGATACTGAGGTCTGACAATTGGCTAATTAGAATTTCAAAAAGAAATAATAGAGGAAATAAGGAAAGGACAATATTTGAAAAAAATAATGACTAAGAATTTTATTAACTGATGAAAAAAATCATAAGATCCAAGAATAGCCCCCAAATTTTAAACAGAATAAAAAAAATCCATACCTAGACCCGTGAAAGATGGGAGGATACTAAACATTCAGATAGAAAGGACAGATGCTTTACAATGGAAAAAACATTACACCAAATGCTGACTACTCTTGGCATTGATTTTCACAGTATGTCCAGCCCTTTAGGTCAAAACTATTTTCCTAATAACATGGCACTCATTCCCTCTGTTAGATAATCTTATTTATAATATTATTAATTTGTGTTTTTTTTTCTTTTACTAAGTTTGGTCAGGTTATTTTAGGGATGTATAAATTTTGTTGATCTTTTCGGTTCTTGTCTAGATTTTGTCTTTGTTAAATTTCTCTATCATGTATCTGCTTTTTGTTTCATTGATTTCTTTTATCTTTTTTACCTCCTCCCTTCCACTAATTTGGGTCCACTTATCTCTTCTTTTACTAGCTGGTAGTGTAAATCCTTAGGTCCCTGGCTTTAGAAGCATTAAGGATAACATTTAAACTTTCCATCCATGAATTGCTTTGCCTGTAACCCATGAATGTTTATATGTGGCATTACTTTTCGCTATTTCCCTTTGAAACACTTTCTCCTGTCATTTTTTATTTCACCTTTGGTCCCTGAATTGTTTAAAAATGTGTTTTCTAGGGGCACCTCGGTGGCTCAGTCAGTTAAGCATCTGCCTTTGGCTCCAGTCGTGATCCTAAGGTCCTGGGATCAAGGCCCCCACCCCCAAGTTGGGCTCCCTGCTCAGTGGGGAGTCTGTTTCTCCCTCCCTCCTCCTCCCCCTCCCCCCACACGTGCGCATTCTCTTTCTCTCTCTAATAAATAATCTTTAAAAAATGTGTTTTCTAGTATCTAGATATTTGAATTTTATTATTGTAGATTTTTAATTTAAATTTGCTGTGGTCAGAAAACACTGTAAGTCTTCTATTCTTTTAAATTTATGGATATATATTTTACAACCAAGCATGTGGTCCATCTTGGTGAATATATAATGAGAACTTCAAAAGTATGTGTTTTCTCCAGTTAATGAATATAAAGTTCTAAAACTGTCAACTACATCAAGTGTTTGCCAATCTTTCTCAGATATTCTAGATTTCACTTACTTTTTATAATTTTATGTTTATGTTAAAATATTCTACTACATGTTTTGAGGATCATATTTATTCTTGTATCTTAACTGTTTCTTTTTTAATTGTGCAATATCCCCTTTATCTTTATCTTTTTTTTTTTTTTAAGATTTTGTTTATTTAGTAGAGAGAGGTTGAGCAATCGAGCACAAGCAGGGCGAGCGGCAGGCAGAGGGAGAGGGAGAAGCAGGCTTCCCACTGAGCAGGAAGCCCGATGCAGGGCTCAACCCCAGGATCCTGGGATCATGACCTGAGCCACAGGCAGATGCTTAACCGACTGAGCCACCCAGGGACCCTGCCTTTTATTTTTACCTTGAAGACTATTTTATCAGTCATTAAAATGGTATTCTGATCTCTTGATGTGTATCCTTTTGTAGTCAAAATAGTGAAGTCTTGTTCTCTTATCCACTTGGAGGATCTCTGCAATAAGCAAAGTCTTTAGTATCCAGTAATTAGAGCATTTAAAACAATAAAATACAAGCAATTCGTGATAAGCTTATTTTAGATGTGTTCATTTATTTTAGATATGTTTTCCTTTGCCTCATTGTACACAGTTATAATACCTGATTTTAGAGTCTTTGATAGCTCCAACTTTGGGACAACTGTGTATGGGTATATATTCATTGTTTTTCTCCCTGAAAATTGGTTTATTTAATACTAGTTGTTTGTATGCCAAATAGTTTTGCATTGTATCCTGGATAATGTGAATTTTATACTGTACAGAATCCTATTTATATTTCAGCAGGACATATTCAAAGCTGGATTCACACTGTAAATTCTGCTTCCTCTGTTCTGTGGTGGCTTATAATCTTAGTTTTGTTCTCAATGTACTTGCTATGCTGGTTTGTGTCTGTTACATACATACGTGGTTCCCACAGCCTTTGTTAGATGCTCAGCATTACCAAATCTGAATTGTGGAAAGATGCTCTTTCATGAGTTAGGGCTTTCTAGACATCAAGTTCTCAACAAGACTTGTGGTAAAGGGAAAAAGCCCCAAACTCAAGGGCTTCAGGCTTTTTGTTATTTTATTACATTATCATTTTTAACAATAAGAGTAATGACAATTGCTGACTCAGGTCACAATTCAAAAAGTCAGGATTTCTGGCTCTGTGGTGTAAGGTTTTCAAAGCATTAATGAGAATATTTTCTTGGAGAAGTGCAACCATCAAAAAATTCAAGCTTCAATTACTGTTTTGTTTGTTTTTTTTCATGTAGACAACAACTTCTTAATTTGCCAAAGTGAAGTCCAGAGACACCCAAAACACCAGAGGGCAGAGCCCTTTGAATTCTTCTCAATTAAATAAAAATCTGTTTTCCCTGAGTACTTAAAAATATTTGTTATTTGAATGAAAGAGAAAATAAATGAATGAGCTATTCTTTTATTGAAATAAGCCCATACAGAATTAAATAATTTGCATTATTAAATTTTCAGCAGTTTTCTTTTCCCTAAAACAAGAATTGAATAGAAACAGAAATCGGTTTTTATATTCTTGAAAATTACATATATAAAAGGGGAGGATTAACAAATAAATATCTAACTCACATATTGCCAGATTTAAAATTTGTGTGCTGTAATGGGCTGAGCTATGTGTCCTCAGAAAAGATGTGTTGGAATCCTAACCCCCAGTACCTCAGAATATAACCTTTTGGGGATAGAGTCTATAGAAATAATCAAGTTAAAATGAGGTCATTAGTGAGGCTCTTAATCTAATATGACCATTGTCCTTATAAAAAGAGAAAATTTAGACACAGAGACACAAGTGAGAATGCCATGTGAAGATGATTTTCTTAGTCAAATACATCTACACGCCAAGGAATGGGAACTGCCAAGCAAACCACCAGAGTCTTGAGAGAGGCAAGGAACAGTCTCCTTCACAGATTTCAGAAGGAACCACCAACCTTGCTAACACTTTGATCTCTGACTTCTAGTCTCCTGAACTGTAAGACAACACATTTCTGTTGTTTAAAACACCTAGTTGTGATAATTTGTCACAGCAGCCCTAGGAAGCTAATAGAGGGGCCTAGAGACCTAGTTATTTTTCCAGATAAAGATACTTTGCTGTTAATACTGTTTATTTTCTTATAAAATAATCAAGTTATATTTTAGGAAGAAAATTTGTCAGAGGTTAGAAACATCTCATTTATTCTAAATTTGCTTTTATTTGTAACTATTAAATTATTTTTATTTTTGAAGTTTATTTTATGAAAATGTAATTTTCATAGAAAAAAGATAATTCCTTTATTTCATCATGTTCTAAAACACATAAAATGGCAAATGCCATTTTTATTCTAATAATTATAAAAATTTTTATACATAATATATTCAACTTGGACCATGAGCTTCAAAAAACTAACAAAAAATGGAGATAAATGTTCTCAGAACAAGAAAAATAGAGAAGTCAAGTGTATGTTATAACACCAAACTAAAATCAATTACACACCCACTTACAGATCACAAGGGATGTAAGATACAAATAAAGGGAGAACTAATGAGAAAATTGTTACAGATTTGCAGGATGATCTTCAGAGGATTACTAAAATAGAATCATACCCTGTGTTTATTGATGCTATGATTCTCACCCCATCTTCATCCTGGGAACGTATATGAATAATTCAATCAGTATGAAGTATTACTGCTGTGTGTTTTAAAATATTGTACTGGCTCAAAATGTTTAACAACAGGATCCATATATAACATGCCAGACCTATTGCTATCAGCAAGCAAATAAAAAAAATATTTCTTTGGGAATCTAATCATTAATTTGGATTTTACTATGGCAGTTAGCCCTTAAAGATTAGAAACTCAACTAATAGATAATTCTATTATCTTTAGCTCCCTCTTAGTAATAAATTATTCAACATAAAAATGAATATAATTTGAGTGAAAGTATTTTCTAGTTAAAAAGTTAAGTTGCATATGGATACCTGATAGGGCTGTAGCAGCAACAGGTTTAAACCGTTTTTAAATGTTTTCTTTAACAGAAACCTTCTTGTTGTTTAAATCTAGCAGCTTGCTAAGACAGATGTGTTTGTTCAATTTTCAGAAAAGACAGCAGCTGCTCAAACTCAAAAATAATAGATATGGGTAATTTTAAATAGCAAACATGAAAGTTGATTTCCCAACCTTACTTTCTGCCAAGCATCTGGGCAGCCATAAGGCACACTAACCTAATTGGTGCCAATTAGTTGCCATGTGTGTTCAATTTAGTACTGAATCCAAGACTAGTTCAGAAGCCTATGCCATCCACTGACTCATCAGACACACCTTAAGAAATGCTATGAACATATTACTTTTCACAATGTGGGTGACGGCTCCTTCAATTACTCACTGTAGAAGGGAAATATGAACTTACTAAAAATGTATGCCTTATGGGAATATCCATTCTGCCTATGATCATCTAAGCCCCTAACACTGATTATCATTCTCAGTGATGACAACTATAGCATTTGGAGACATGAGAGAAGAAAACAAAACAAACAACTACTTGAGGACCCTGGAAAGTAAACAAAAGCAGACAGGTGAGGTAGATGAGTCAACACTTGGAGAAGCAATCCAGTCACAGGTGAGTTTCCTGGTTTTATTTTTGTTTCTTCTCACTGTTTTGT
The DNA here is from genome assembly GCF_004348235.1 of Phoca vitulina. NCBI lineage: Eukaryota > Metazoa > Chordata > Mammalia > Carnivora > Phocidae > Phoca > Phoca vitulina. The sequence continues at coordinate 15,862,825 of NW_022589729.1, read as the reverse complement.
ACCAACGGTAGACACCAGGTGCACAGGGCAACAGCATGCACAGCTAAAACTCTGACAGAATATCTGGATACTTCTGGCCAGGAAACAATTCAACAAAGCCAGTTAGGTCAGAGTACCTGGAGGAAATCCTAGAGGAGAGAGAGATTGAAAAGAGAAGCTGGCATTTCTGTGTAGAAACCTATAAAACTCCCAGCCTAATAGGAGAACCAGACAGGCTTTGCACAAACCCAAATTAGTATAGCAAAGACTTTGAGAACTCAGCTCACCTGTAAAATCCCATCCCAACCCCTGACCCTCACAAGTTTAAATGAGACAGGCCCAAATCAGCATGACCAAAGCTTTGAGAAGAGAACTGAGATTTGAATCACTGCAACAAAATGTGAAACACACTGGCAGTCTGAACCTGAGAAAGCAGGTTGCCTTAAGAAACAAGCCAGAGGATTATAACAAAGCCCAGTCTATACAACATAACATTCACAATGTCCAGGATGCAATTAAAAAACAACAACAACAACAACATGGGTGCACATGAGTGGCTCAGTTGGTTAAGCATCTGCCTTCAGCTCAGGTCATGATCCCAGGATCCTAGGATAGAACCCCACGTCAGGCTCCTAACTCAGCATGGAGCCTGCTTCTCCCTCACCCTCTGCCCCTCACCCCTGCTCTTGTGCTTGCTCTCTCACTCCCGCTCAAATAAATAAAATTTAAAAAAAAAAAAAAACATATTAAAACTGAGGAAAATATGAGCTATTCTCAGGGGAAAAGGCAACCAAGAGATGTTGATTCTGGGATGACTCATGTCAAAATTATCGAATAAAGATGTTAATACATCAATTATAATCATGTCATATGAGGTGAATAAGTGCATATTTGAAATAAATGAAAAGGAAGTTCTTTTAAGATTTTATTTTTAAGTAATTTCTATACCCAATATGGGGCTCAAATTTACAACATCGAGATAAAGAGTCGCATCTACCTACTGAGTCAGCCAGGTGCCCCTAAAAAGGTAGAAATTTTAAATAGAGAAATAGAAATTTTTAAAAGGACAACAAGGAAATTTTACAAATAAAATACACATTATTTAAATAAAAAACCCACTGGAAGTTCCATGAAGACAGTCAATTTTATCTTCAAATTATGGAATCAACAGCACTAATAACAGTTTAGAATAGGCTCATGAAAAACATTTAATGAATAAAATGTGAAAAGGCTGATAAAATCAAATATCATTTTAAGTATTTTAAATAAGTCATATAATTCTTATAGCCTGAAAAGTTTATATGAAAGCACAAAAGTTTTCTTTCTAATGGATAAAGTTCAGTTCTTTATAAAAAGGTTAAACCATATTATAATGTTCATTTTTCAAAATACTGAATATCCCCTACAAAGGGAAAATAAAAATTAATCCATTAAATGTCATACATATATATATATCCATTTATTGTCGTATATATATATATATATATATATATATCATTAAAATTGTTAGGTAGATGCTAGATAGGAACACCCTGAAGCAGAGTCCCAAGTCCTTGAAGGGGAATGATAGAGACATGAGCTGGAGGCAAGGATGGTGATAAGTAAGCTACATATTAAAACCCCAGGGGTTAAACATCTTGACCCTAGGGCTTCCAAGATCTTGGGGTTGACAGACCAAGAGCCACAGGTGCAGGATATGCACTCTCCTCTTCCACCTCTGCCCCAGAGTAACCCCTAGACCCATATAATGCATTTGCATTGTGGGTACAGCCCAACCCTGAGAAAGGCTGCCACAGCGGTCTAGTACAAACCTTGTAAGGTCAAAATCTCCCCCTCCCAACTTGTGCGAGGAGATTCCCAAATGACAGGAAACAGCCTCCATTAGAGACCACCCCACCTCACAGCTCCTCCCAACCTAGAGAGACCCTATAATATCCAATCCCACAGCAACCTAGGGGACAGTTACACAGGAGGAACCTTCCCACTTTCCCACCTTGAGAGGGTACTTTTGCTTTAATAAGCTGTCATACTGAACTAATGAATCATTGAACATTATATCAAAAACCAATGATGTACTATACCTTGGCTAATTGAATTTAAATAAAAAAATAAAAAATAAAGTAAAATAGAACCACTAAAAAAAAAAAAGAACAAAAAACAAACAAAAAAACTCTTTTGTGCTTGCAGTCTTTCTGAGCCGGGATCCCCACATAAATCTCATGGGGAATCCAAGGACCCAGACCTCCATTCACGCAACACAGACTGTCTCACTTGTAACAAAATCATTCCACAAATTTCAGTTCTGCATATAAGGAGCTTGGAGTTGCCACTATGTCCTAAAAGCTAAAAGCCAAACAAGCTGGAAATCAACAACCTTTCCTAGATTCCTAAGAAAAGTAAGGTCAGAGAGCAAATAACTGCACCCAAAACTGAAAAGACGGGCAAATACAGAGACTCTCAGCTTATAGGAGCAGAAACTCATGAGCTGATAGAAAAATGTGAATTATAATTGACAAATTGCTGAAGGCTCAGTGTGGATAAATAGAAGAATTAAAAACTCCGAGGGGAACCAGTAATGGGTGCTCCCCCGCCTATTGTTAGTTCTACCTCCAGGAGCTTGACCAGGTTCTCATAGTAAATATTGAAGAAAAAGTCCTCTCGAGCTTCCAGCAATGGGAGAGGAAAGAAAATGAATCATTTTCAAATACACGTGAGCACTCTGCTCTTCTTAACAAGGTCTGCCCACAAGTGAAACTACTTAACCAGAGCCTTACCTGTTGGGATTTTACCAGAGCCTAACTGATTTGGCGGGAGGGAAATACTCAAGTCCAGCCAGCCTTCCACAGGGGAGAAAGGAAACACCCGACTCCAACCCACGCTAGTCCTCCTGTCCCATAGAAGGAAGAGAGAATGAGAAACACAAGTGCAGTCCACAGTCCAGAGGCGTAGGCTCACTAGAAGACTGAGACATAATCATAAGACTATAGAACATTTCTCCTTCTGCGTCACCACCACTTTGTGAAAGGCCGATTTACAGCAGTTCCTTTTATCCAGTACATCGTGTCTGGCTATCAAGAAAAAAATTACAAGGCATAACAAGAGGCAGAAATCACAGTTTGAAGAGGCAGAGCAAACATCAAAACCAGACATGGCTGGGATGTTGGCATTATTGAAACTTCAAATTTGAAAACAACTATGATTAATATGCTAGGGGCTCTAATGGATAAAGTAGACAACATGCAAGAACCACTGGGCAATGTAAGCAGAAAGGTGGAAATCCTAAGAACAACAACAAATCTAAAGGTAAAAAACACTGTAAGAGAAATGAAGAATGCTTTTCATGAGCTCCTTAGGAGACTGGACAGAGCTGAGCTAAGAATCTCTGAACTAGAATAAATATTAGTAGAATCCTCAAAAACTGAAAAGCAAAAAGAACACAGACTAAAAAAAAAAACAACAAAATATGTAGAGACTATGGGGCATATGTAATAGGAACACCAGGAGAAGAGAAAGGGACAGAAGAAATGTGTGAAACAATAATAACTGAAAATGCCCCAATCAATGTCAAACACCAAACCACAGGTCCAAGAGGACACTAGAGTAGAATATATACCAAAAAACTACACCAAGATATCATTTTCCAGCAATAAAAAAAAAAAAAAATCAAAGATAAACAAAAAGTCCTGAAAGAAGCAAGAGGAAAAAAATACTATACATATTGAGGAGCAAAGATAAGCATTACATACAACTTCTCAAAAATCATGCAAGGAAGAACAGAGTGGATGGAAATATTAAAGTGTTGAGAGAGAAAAAAAAACCGCCTACATACAATTTTGCACCCCACAAAATTCTCTTTTAAAAGTAAAGAATAAATAAATATTTTTTCAAACAAAATTGAGGAAATTTGTCACCAGTAGACTTGCATTGCAAGAAATGTAAAAAGAAGTTCTTTAGAGAGAAGGAAAATAACATAGGTTAGAAACTATGATCTACAAAAAAAGAAAGAACATTGGGAAGGAATAAGTGAAGGTAAAATAAAAATGTATTTTTTTTTCTTATTCTTAATCTAACAGGTAACAGTTTGTTCAAATTAATAATAGCAACAATATACTTGATTATGTATGCTTATATATATTTTATGCATATGTATACACATATATAAGTGAAATGAATGACAGCAATGATAAAAGGGACAAGAAGGGAAGAATTAGGGTTATTGATATGCACATTATCCCTAGATAACCCTAGAATTAGGGTTATTGATATGCACACTATCCCTAGATAACCCTAGAATTAGGGTTATTGATATGCACACTATCTATGAAGCAGTATAGTGTTATTTGAAAATGGACTTAGATTAGTTGAAATTATATAATGCAACTCTAGGGCAAACACTAAAAAAAAGTTTAAAAAGAAGTATAAATAATATACTTAAAAAAGAGAAAATGAAGTTATATACAATGTTCAACTAAAATCACAAAAGTAAGAAAAAGAGGGAAAGCCAAAAATACCAAGACTAAAAAAATAGAACTACCCTATAGTTCTGTAATTGCACTACTGGGTATTTACCCTCAAAAACACAAAAACACTGATTCTTTTTTTTTTAAGATTTTATTTATTTATCTGAGAGAAAGATGAGAAAGAGAGAGATAGCAAGAGAGAGCATGAGTGGGGAGGAGAAGGAGAAGTAGGCTCCCTGCTGAGTAGGGAGCCCAATGCAGGACCCTGGGATCATGACCTGAGCCGAAGGCAGAGTCTTAAATGACTGAGCCAGCCAGGCACCCCCAAAAACACTAATTCAAAGGGATACATGCACCCCTATGTTTATACAAGCATTGTTTACAATACCCAAATTATGGAAACAATCCAAGTGTCCATCAATAGATGAATTAATAGGGGCATCTTGGTGGCTCCATAATTAAGCATCTGCCTTCAGCTCGGGTCATGATCTCAGGGTCCTGGTATTGAGCCCTGCATAGGCTCCCTGCTCAGCGGGAAGCCTGCTTCTCCCTCTCCCACTCCCCCTGCTTGTGTTCCCTCTCTCGCTGTGTCTCTCTCTGTCAAATAATAAAATCTTAAAAAAAAAAATAGATGAATCAATAAAGGAGATGTGGTCACACACACACGCGCGCGCGCGCGCGCACACACACACACACACACACACACACACAATGGGAATATTATTCAGCCATAAAAAAGAATGAAATCTTGCCATTTGCAATGATTGGATGGAGCTAGAGAACATAATGCTAAGTGAAGTAAGGCAGTCAGAGAAAGATCAATACCACATAATTTCACTCATATGTGGAATTTAAGAAACAAATGAGCAAAGGGGAAAAAAGAGAGAGAGACACACACAAACCAAGAAACAGACTCTTAACTACAGAAAACAAACTGTTGGTTACCAGAGAGTAGGGATGGAGAGGATGGGTGAAATAGGTGATAGGGATTAAGGAGTACACTTGTCCTGATAAGCACTGGGAGATGTATGGAATTGTTGAATCACTATAGTGTATACCTGGCACTAATAAAACACTGTATGTTAACTACACTGGACTTAAAATTTTAAAAAAATACAGAGATTAGGCAACAAATAGAAAGCAGTAATGAATATGTTAGATATTCATCCAACTATATCAATAATTTTAAATGACAGTGGTCTAAATGCACCAATTAAAAGACAGAGATTGTTAGAGTGGATCAAAAAAATAAGACCTAGTTATACATTGTCTACAAGAAGCCCACTTTAAATATAAAGTCACATATAGATTAGAATTAAAGTTATAGAGAAAGATATACTAATACTAATCAAAAGAAAACTGGAGTAGCTACATTAATTTCAGACAGAGAAGACTTTGAAGCAAGGGAAGTTACTGGGGATAAAGAAAGGCATTATATAATGATAAAAGGATCAATTCTCTAAGAAGATATAACAATCATTAATATGTGTGTGCCTAAAAACAGAGCATAAAAATTATGGAGCAAAAACTAATAGAACTGCAAGAAGTAGATGAACCCAATATCATAGCTGTAGACTTCAACCTCAAGGAGATCCCTCTATCAGAAATGGACAAACCTAGCAGGCAGAAAAATCAATAATGACATAGTTGAACTCATCAAAAGAATCAATCAACTGGATATAATTGACATTATAGACTATTTCATCCAACAACAGCAGAATGCACATTATCTTCAAGCTTACAAGAATGATTCACCAGGACAGACCAAACACTGAGCCATAAGACACACCTTAACAAATTTAAAAGAATAGAAACCATGCAATTTCTGCCCTTAGACCAAAATAAAGTTAAACTAGAAATCAGTAACAGGGGTGCCTGCATGGCTCAGTCATTAAGCATCTGCCTTCGGCTCAGGTCATGATCCCAGGGTCCTGGGATTGAGCCCCGCATCAGGCTCCCTGCTCCACGGGGAGCCTGCTTCTCCCTCTCCCATTCCCCCTGCTTGCGTTCCCTCTCTCGCTGTGTCTCTGTCAAATAAATAAAATCTTTAAAAAAAAAAAAATCAGTAACAGAAAGATAACTGGAAAATCTTAAAATCTTAAAAAGATTTAACAATACATGTATAAATAACACATGGGTCAAAGAGAAAATCTCAAGAGAAATTTTTAAATATTTGAACTCAATTAAGAGTTTCATGCTTTACCAAGTGAGATAGCTGAGCAACTTGAACTAAATTAAAATGAAAACACAACCTATCAAAATTTGTGTGATGCATAAAACAGTGCTTAGAGGGAACTTTAAAGCATTGGATGCATACACTAGAAAAGAAGAAATATCTAAAATCAATCATCTAAGCATCCACCTTAGGAAAATAGAAAAAGAAGAGCCAATTAAATACAAAGTAATCAGAAGAAAAGAAATAATAACAATTAGAGCAGAAGTCAATGAAATTGAAAACAGGAAATCAACAGAGAAAATAATGAAACTAAAAGCTGGCTCATTGAAAAGATCAATAAAATCAATAAGCCTCCAGGCAGGCTAACTTAAAAAAGAGAGAATAAAAATTATTAATATCAGAAATGAAAGAGGGTAAATTGCTACAGATCCAATGGGAATCAAAAGGATAGTCAAGAAATACTATGAACAACTCTATGTCCACAAATTTGATAACCTAGATGAAATGAACCAATTCCTTGAAAGACATAATCTTCCAAAACTCACCCAAGAAAAACTAGACAATCTGAATAGGCCTACATCTATTAGAGAAATTAAATCAATAATTAATAACCTTCCAGTACAGAAAGTCCTAGGTACACATGGGCTTATTGGTGTTTCTATCAAACATTTCAGGAAGCAATTATATCAATTCCCTACAGTCTCTTTCAGAAGATAGAAGTGGAGGGAATGCATGCTAATTCACCATTTGAAAACAGGTAACACTTACACCAGACAAAAAAATTACAAGAACAAAAAATTACAGATCAATAACTCTCATGAATATACATATACAAATCCTTAGCAAAATATTAGTGAATTGAATCTAACAATTTATAAAAAGAATTTAGAGCACAACCACAAGGATTTATTACAGATGTGCAAGGCTGGTCCAACATTTAAAAATTAGTTAACATGATCCCTTACATGAGTAGGCTAAAAAAGATAAGTCACATGATCGTATAAATAGAGGCAGAAAAAGTATTTTACAAAATCCAACAAATTCTCTCTCTCCACTCCTTTTCAACATTCATACCGGAAGTCCCTGCTAATGCTATTATGACAAGAAAAGGAAATAAAAGAAATACAGATTAGGAATTAAGAACTAAAACTATCTTTGCACAGAGATGACATTGTCTATATAGAAAATCCAAAAGAATCAACCAAAAAACTCTTGAAACTAATAAATGATTATAGCAACTCTGAAGGATACAAGGTTAATCCAAAAGTCAATCACTTTCCTATATAACAGCAAAGAACAAATGGAATTTAAAATTTAAAACACAATACCATTTACATTCGCACTCCAAAATGAAATACTTAGGGACATATCTAACAAAGTAAGTATAAGATCTATATGAAGAAAACTACAAAACTCTGATGAAAGAAATACAAAATAACTAAGTAAATGGGGAGATATTCTATGTTCATGGATAGAAAGACCACATATTGTCAAGATGTCTGTTCTCCCAATTTGATCTACAGATTCAGTGCAATCCCAAACAAAATCTCAGCAAGTTATTTTGTGAATATTGACAAAATGATTCTAAAGTTTATATGGAGAGGGAAAAGATGCAGAATAACCAACACAATATTGAAGAACAAAGCTGGATGACTGACACTACCCAACTTCAAGACTTAACTATAAAGCTACAGTCTTCAAGGCAGTGTGGTATTGATGAAAGAACAGAAAATAGATCAATAGAAGAGAACAGAGAGACCAGAAATAGACCCATATACACATAGCTGATCTTAGATAAAGTAATAAAGGCAATACAATGGAGAAAAGATAGTCATCTCATCAAATGATACTGGAGCAACTGGACATCCACATGCAAAAGAAATGAATCTAGAAACAAGACACTACACACTTCACAAAATTAACTCAAAATGGATCATAGACCTAAACATAAAATGCAAAACTATAAAACTTCTAGAATATAGGAAAAAACTTAGATGACCTTGGTATGGCAATTGACCCCTTAGATACAACACCAAAGGCATGATCCATGAAATAAATAATTGATAAACTGGACTTCATTACAATTAAAAACTTCTGCTCTGTGAAAAACAATATCAAGAGAATTGGAAGACAAGCCATAGAATGAGAGAAAATATCTACAAAAAATATATCTGGTAAAGGACTGTTATTCAAAATATACAAAGAACTCTTATAACTCAACAATAAGAAAGCAAACACCCTGATTTTAAAATGGGCCAAATATAGGGGTGCCTGGGTGGCTCAGTTGGTTAAGCATCCAACTCTTGACTTCAGTTTAGGCCATGATCTCAGGTCTCGAGATTGAGCCCTACGTCAGGCTCTGGGCTGAGCGCGAAGCCTTCTTAAGATTCTCTGTCTCCCTCTGCCCCTCCCGTGCTTGTTCTCCCTCTCAATCAATCAATCAATAAAAAATGGGCCAAAGATCTTAAACAATACTTCACCAAAGAAGATATACAAATGGCAAATAAGCATATAAAAAGATGTTCCATACCATATGTCATCAGGGAAATATCAATTAAAACAACAAGTTCCTTCCACAAACCTCTTAGACTGGCCCCAATCCAGAATACAAACAATGACAAATACTGGCAATAATATGGAGTAACAGGAAATATCATTCATTGCTGGTGGGAATGCAAAATGGTATAGCCACTTTAAAAGGCAGTTTGATGGTCTCTTTACAAAACTAAACAGATTCTCATCATAAGATCCAGCAATTGCACTTCTTGATTTTACACAAAGCAGCTGAGCTATCAAGGCATAAAAAGTCATGGAAGAAACCTAAATTTCTATTACTAACTGAAAGAAACCAATATGAAAATTTGCATAGTGTATGATTCCAACTACATGACATTCTGGTTAGGCAAAACTATGGAGGCAGTAAAAAAAATCAGTGGTTGCCCGAAGTTAGAAGAAAGGGAGGGATGTGCAGGTAAAGCACAGAAGATTTTTAGAGTAATGAAAAGACTCTGTATGACACTATAATGATGGGTACATGTCATTATACATTTGTGCAAACCCATATAATGCACAATACCAAGAGTGAACTCTATTGTAAACTATGGACTTTAGGTGACAATGTATGTCAATGTAGGTTGGTCAGTTGTAACAAATGTACCACTCTGGTGGGTATGTTGATAACAGGGGAGGCTATGCATGTATGGGGACGGCGGTAAAAAAAAAATCTCTGAAACCTTCCTCTCAATTTTGTTGTGATCCTAAATCTGCTCTAAAAAAAAAAAAAGTCTTTTTTAAAAAATTGACCTATATTTTGACTTTTTATTGTTAAAAAACTCAACAGGTGAGGCATTCACCTAGGGGCAATCTATATGAAGATTTTACAATCTTTATAAGATTTCTCCATTAGTCCAAGTAGAGAACCTAAAATAATGAGTAATGCAGAGAACGATGGGACATATGGGAATTCATCAGCTGTAAGAGAAAAAAGATACTTATATGGGTATGATAATAGTCTTCAAATACACTGCTTTGTTGAAAAGGGAATATACTTAATCAGTATTGTCCCCTAGCATTCTGGAGATTCTATGCAAATGTATAAAATAAAACAAAGAGATGTAAAGTGCAGGATCAGTATGAAGAACTTTCTGAGTAATAACAGAATATCTTTAATAGACATGGTACTTAGAGAATACAAATTCCATTCATTTACATTCCGTTTCCCATCAAAATCTTATCAACGAGATTATTACTATAATCATATAAATGTAAAATACTTGCTGAAGCTAACAGAAAATACGACCAAACCAGGACTTAAAATTAGTGGTTTTTTTTCCCTTAAAAGCTGCTGTCTTGAAATATACATTCCATGATTAGTAAAAATTACAATTTAAGAAACACACGAAAACCATCCCCAATGAAAGTAGGTACACACAACTCTTTGATCTGATACAACAACAACTACAAAACTGCAATGGAGGCATCCTTCCCTTATATTGGAAAACCTATAGTCTTCTGTATTTTATTTGTAGAAAGACAGCAAATATAGAATGCTGGAGTACCACCATTGCTACTGGAAAAAGCAAGGTATCTTTTGTGAAGTATAAAAGATAATGTGGGAAGACAGAGCAAGGTATCTTTTGTGAAGTATAAAAGATAATGTGGGAAGACAGAGATAGTAACTTGAACTGGAAATGAGTTAACTATTCATTATGATCATTTTTTATGGTCATTACATGAGCGTATAAATGTAATTACTTATATTTATGACAGCTTAGCACAAGATTAAGTAAATGGAGGTTTCATTCAGATCAAAAAACAGAAGTTAATTGGGTAGTCAACAAGAAGGATGGACTTTTGAAACAGAAAGACAAACAGTATGACCTCGGTATTGAAGGAATTGGTGTGAAGGAGTCAAGTCCCTAGGATTATGGAGTTTACGTGTCACTATGTGAAAATTCAAATGTAATTTATGACATTAAGTAAGAAAGATATCAAAGTGTAGAATAAGTTTTCAACTCATCTTCAAGTATGAACTTGTATGGGTGCATAGGGGACTTACCTTAATTCTAATGTCCCATCATCAGCCATAAGCAATCCTCCATACCTGCACCTCACTTTGCACCTTCCAGCACCCCTGCCCCTTGCCCAGCCACCAGCAACCACATTCGTTATGCAGTGGAGACCCAGAGGACCTAGAAGATTTTCTCATTTCTTTTCTCTGCCTTCAGAGTTCAGCAGAAACACCTGTGCCTCCAACTCAGGAGCTATGTCTCAGCACCCCTGCCCCTACCCCTCCTATAGTTTCTGTCATGTACCCCATGACACACAGAATCCAGAAGTTTTCTCTCACTGCTGCCCTATCCTCAGCTGGCAAGAATATGCCTCAGCCTCAAGGAAGGTCACTCTGAGCTCTCCCACTCTTATGTCAGTTATAGGAGCTATTGCCTTGAAGGCTGGAGCACTTGGGCAGGGAGAGTTTCTCTCATCTCTTGCTCTGTCCCAATATTCCAAGTGCACCCTGATGAAGTCCTATGGGAAGGAGTTGGTGGTTGGGTGCAAGCTCTTTTTGTGGCCAGTGCGCCCTTAGGGATTCTACATCACCATGCTAACCCTCACTAAGCCATAAAAAATTTTTAAAAATTCCTGTTTTTTCTTGCCCTCGTGAATGGATGTTTTCTCCTCCCATCTCTGCTCTACCAGGTTAAAAGCAGATTTGGGTTTCTTCTCTCCTAGCAGTGCATCACACTTACTGGATTTTGTTCATTTATGTTTCTTTTATGTCCTCAGTTCTAGGAAGGATTTTAAGAAACTATGAGTTTGTAAGTTATCTTACTTTCCTGGTTGCTACATTGGGAATGATGTTCTCTTATACTTTCTTATCCTAAGCAGAGGCAGAGGCGTTAAAAGTGGAGGATAATTGTTAATACCACCTTAAAGAATATATTTTAACCAAATATAACAGGCCTGTTGAGGGTAAGGGAAGTATTTCTGCACCTCCATAATTAAGCAGAGTCCCTGCTATAAACGTGTTGATTTTAATTATCAGAGAGCTCTAAGCTTGCATATGCCTAGATAAGCCTATATAGCTATTAGCGTCCAGATTCTGCCCATTGCTAGTGAACTCTGTAAAATCCCTGAGCTGAAGATCCTTTCATATTAGCTTTAATTAGCACTAGATGTATGAAAATATTTCACAAACTTCTTGAATAATTCTAAGTAATATATTCAAAAATAATTCTGCAAAACATGTATCACAGCTTACCAAAAATGCGTGTGATTTTTTTTTCATCTATTTTTGTATAAGCTGCTTCAAAAATCGGAGCTAAAATCACTTAGAAACAAAATTTAAACTGGAACAATGATGCACTGGCCTGGTGATTCTACATTTGGAATTGGAATTTTAAATATTTCGAAGACCAAAAATGAGAAAAAGAATTCTTAACTGATTTTGAATTAGTATTTCATAAATTTGCATAATCCATTATTTGCTACAGAGTCTTTCTGATGGTCGCTGGTTGAAGACAATAATACAAGTCAAGATTGTACTGTGTTTTCAATGTGCCAAGCACTGTTCTAATCACTTTATATAGCTTAGAATAATTTCTAATTTTAGTTGCAAAACAGTCCAGTGAAGTAAGTACTGCAATTATTACCATTTCACGTATGAGGACATTGAAGAACAAAAAAGCTAATTAATAACCAAGTTCATACAACTAGTTAGAGACAGAGTCAATTGATCCAGCTCTAGAGTCTATATATTTTCCCATTTTAAGTACCTCGAATTAGCAAAATTATAGCTCAAACCACATCTCTAAACTATTAGTTAAAACAATGTAACTTTATAAGGTTTTTACATTTATCTTTGAAATAGCAGTTCTCCTGCTATGAATTCAAGTATATTTCAAATCATAATCACTGATTTTCTTTACAATTAATTTAATGTTATATACTAGATATTTATTACAATTAGCACTTCTGTTCATAAAAATTTTACTATGTATTTTGCTCTATTTTTATAATTATTAAATTTACTTGAAATCAAAATATTTTAATGTGGTTATCCTCAAGGTTTAACTTACGATCCACTTAAAAAAAATTCCCAGTGTAAAAACACATGTTTATTTACAATGATGTATTTTTATCATCATTTTTGCAGTGGCATTGGAAATGTTCTCATGGTCCTACATAGATATGCGGCAGTCTCTTTATTTCTATAAACGACCTAATCATCCCATCGAGTACATTTAACATTTAACGCTATCTCAGCTTTGCCCAACTTTTAAAATATATTCTCATTTAAAGCTATAAAAAGATAAAGTAGAGGGATGAGATGAGACTCCCCCCTCCCTTTACTCTTTCCTACAACATGAGTCTCATGTTGGCTCTTGCATTGGACTCTACTGAGGCACAGCTATTCTCTTCTTAGGGAGAGTGCCCGCCAGTGTTTACTGATGTGTGGTTAGTGTGCTCCCCTCCATGGGAATCCTATTGGTTTCTGCTCCTAAAGTATGTAGCTGGGGTACTAACAGTCTGTCTGTGTTAATCTGCTTCATTCTCAGCATTTCCTAACTCAGAGCTACATAGATATTCCCTGACCTGGGACAATATTCTGAGGTCTGGCCGTGGCTTTCTAATCTAGACAGCCTGTCCTAAACTACTGATTACAAAGCTATTGTGCACCCTCCTTGGCAACACATTTGGAAGTGACTGAAGTTAATCTGGATAATCATCCCCCCCGCCTCCACTACAGATGTGTTTTGTACCTCCACACACCGTGGGCTGAATTACCCTAGAGGGTCATCTCCTCCTAGGGTTCGAGAAAGGAAGTGTGATAAAACACTTCTTCATTTAGTTTTCCCTTCAATCTATCTAACAGATCTAGCCACAAAGGACTCTAGCTCAGAAAGGCAAGGGAGAGAATGACATGAATCATCATCTCTTATATCTCCTGTCTCCAACTCCTTCTTTTCTCCTGTCTACAAACTACAGGTATTGAAGTCATTCAGGTATTTCTCCTTTTCTGGCAGAGATTTTCCATCTATTGTTTCTGATTCCTGATTGATCATAAATCTTTTTTTCTGGATTATAATAAAGTTCAATGTCCCTTAGAATCACTTTACTTTTTTTGCAAAATAATTGCATATAATTTTACCAAGGTCAAACTTTCAAGAATTTATCTTTGAAAATTTCAAGTCCCTGAACACTAATTTGTACACTCTCTAATGATTCAGTAACCATCCAGTAATTTCTAAGAAACACATGAATGCCTCTGAATGTAAAGATGTTATGGGTCCTCTATGCAAAAGGCAAAACAATAGAACAACTTTAATACATTTCCAAAGTTTTTATCTTTTCAAAAACATGATACATTTTTGTTAAAAAGTAGTTTTCTACTTTGTAGCCACATCATTTTCTAAGACAAGACCGAAGAGGAACAGAACTGTATGAGCAACTTCAATGACAATTTCTCTAGAAAGTCCTATTCAACAATAAAATAAGCCATTGTTGCCATCATCATGAAAGCTTAACAGAGTAATATTTTTCTTATCCATGTTATGGATAGAATAAGAAGATTTCTACCCAGAATAAATTAATACAGAAAGAGATATAAAAGAGATTTAATATAAAAGAAATTAATTTTATTTCAATTAGCAAGAGGCTTGATATAAATATCACATGAGCTTAGTCATTTGTCAGCAGAAGCATTCTCATTGACAGTCTTATATTTGGTCTAAATAGAGTAATATAAGTATTTGGCTTAAATTACATTTGGTCTATAAATATTTGGTTTTGAATAAATCCCTGGTAATACACCAAAATCCCTCCACCTCCACCTTGACCTAAAGAATCTGTAGAACCTCTATGTTGATAGAATTAAACATAACTTTCAAAGTGGGTTCCCCTCTCTCCCTGTCCACTGAACGAGGCTTATTCTTTCAACAGTTGGTCTTAAATGATGAGACTTCTTTTTAGTGGAAATAATACTATTTGTGCAAAAATGCAATGGTAAGCCTGTGTTAGTTGAGTCTTTGTGAGATATGTGAGGTTGTCAGGTTCCAACCTTCTAGAGAAGAAGGTAAAGCTATTTAATAATACCACATGGGTGAATAAGAAAGGTCTAAGAGATAAATGGGAGAATTAGAAAGATGACAAGACAATGTGGCTCAATCTACAGCCCCATGAACCCAATTTACACCTGTTTACTTTCTGATAATCAAGTAACCATTAAATTATTATTAGTTTATTATTATTAATCTAATGTTTATATTTTTAATTTTCTAGAACTCAATTTTTTTCATGGTATATGTTGTTTTATGGATATGATTTACTGACAATTCTTCCTAGGATATTTTACTATACTTCTTATGCTACTCAGTAGAGCTGTCCACAAGTATTCTCCACCCCCCACACGCCACCCCCACCTTTGTCCAGGTATGTAGTAGGATACCACTTATACACTCTCTTTGGAGTTAAATGTGAACATGAGACTTGCATTGCCAATAAAATGTGAGCTGAGTGGCATGAGTAATATCCTAGGATGATTCCACTCTCCCTCTTTTCCTTAGAAATTGTTACTAGAAATGTTCTAGATATTGGCTATTCCATCAGTTTGGGTTACAGAATGAGAATGAGAAAGATCAGAAGCCCCAGAGATAAAGCTGCACACTGCATATTTGTAGACATCGTTGTTCTAAGCCACTGAAAATTTAGGGCTGTCTGGTAATGACTGATGTATATGCTACATTTTTTTTTTCCCTAAGTCTCAATTACTGAATATGGTGTCTTGATTTTTATGGTGTTGGATTTTTTTCCTCAAATATTAGTTGTTTATTTGCAGTCTTAGTTTTTTTTTTTTTTTTAGGTTTATTTTATTTATTTTAGAGAGAGAGAGAGCGCATGAGCGATGGGGGAGGGTAGGGGCAGAGGGAGAGAGAGAATCCTCAAGCAGACTCTCTGCTGACCGTGGAGCCTGACACGGGGCTGGATCGCAGGACCCTGAGATAATGACCTGAACCAAAATCAAGAGTTGGCCACTTAACCAACTGCGCCACCCAGGCATCCCTGTGATCTTAGTTTTATTGACTCTTTATCTTTGATGAATAAAATTTCTTCTTCAAGGGAATGTAAAAGAAGGGTAGCACTGTGGTCTCAGCAGAATATGAATTAGTCTGACTAAGTGATACATAATGCTTAAGCTGGATGGCTAAGAGTAGAATGCACAGTCCTCCTTTTCTATTTCATTCCTCTATCTTTGTTGTAATCTGGGTTACATTGGGTTCTTTTCTGCTTCTTTCTCAAACCCCAATATTTATACTCAGAACCCTTCTCAGAGAGTAGTTCACAATTTAAAAGCAGTTTTCAAAATTTAACCTTGGAGTAAATACTGCTGCTTGCTGCTCATGATAAGGTGAGTACAGTACCCATCTGTCCTTAAAATATAATCCTAATTAATTATTCTGACAACTGGTCCTGAACCTCCAAATTCTTTTGTGTATGCTGTCTCTGAACTTGAAAGTTTTTTGAATAGCTTTTTACATCTATAGTAGTTTCTTGCTAAATGTGCTTTGACCTGTGGATTTTTCTGCTTTTTCCCATTCCTGCAATATGATTTCACTTGCTTTCGATTTTCCAAGAGTTCTTCAAAAATGTTCTTCTGTCGACGGCATACTTGTTTTTCCCCCAAATATGTGTTAATTGGCTATTTTTAAGTGTTTTTTGTTTGTTTTGTTTTATTTTTTAGTACTCTCTACACCCAGCATGGGACTCATGACCCCAAGATCAAGAGTCACATGCTGAGCTAAACAGGAGCCCCGCTGACAGCATACTTTTCTAAATTTCCAGAGCTACTATAAATTTATTTTATTATTTCATGGCATGCTTGTAATTTTAAGATATTCTTAGTGAAAAGGGTAGAAACAGATGATATTAATCTCTCGTTATAATTTCCAACTTGCATTCCTATTTATAATGTGTTCATGTTATCATTCATGTTTTACATGATATATTGAAACAAAGTAGCCAAGTATAATGTGAACAAGTAAATTATAATTTTTTTTATGGTAGGGACTCACAGTAGAAGTCATATATTCACTGAGCACCTAACAATTTTGGAACTTCTTTTTTAACTATTTAATTCTGATTATCACTTCATGTCATTAAAATGCTGGTAGAGAAGTCTAATCTAACCTCTCTCTTTTAACAAATAAGTAACCCATTAATCAGGGAGTGAAATGACCTCCATGAGGCCATTTACTGAGGTTTCCCATGATCAGGACTGGAACATGGCCTTCCAAGTCTTAGGCCAAAATTTACGTTCATTTTTAAATCCCTATTTCATTATCTCTTTGACTATTGGGTAAACTGCTATTTGTGAGAACATGGAAAATTAATTTTTAAAGAAAATGAGTTTTAAAATACTCAAATTTATGTGTATCTATATGTATAGTTCTTATATATGTATGTGTATATATATGAATAGTCCTTATATAATAACTTATATAATAATATATAATAGGTTATATATATATTTTTTCAAAATCCTGTGGACTTAAATTTAGTATTTCTCTAACTCAATAAACCTAGAAATACAATTAGCTGAAACTTCTATTTCTCTTTGCCTTTAAAACCTGAGTTTCAATTAATGGCTACCATTTAATTATTCATGATAAATGGCCTTGAGAATAAAGAAATTAAAGTAAATAATTAAAGAATAAAGGAAAATCAATCATTTCTCAACATTTTCTTTTTAAACCTAAAAATCTCATTGTAGGTCAACGTTGTTTTACATGAAACAATGTTAGCCAAGTATGTATTGATGAGCTGTCTGTGTCCTACTTTTGTGGTAGTTTTGAAAAGAGTGCCCTAAAAACATCATCTTTCTCTAATCCCTAAGGCAGAAATAAATTTTTTTGAATTTTTATCCTTCCACAGTCACATCACTGCCTCAAACTTGTATCGTTCAAATATACATTACTTGGGAGATATTTCAAAATAAAGCAAAAAAAGTCATCACTGTGGCCAGCACACAAGTAACAGCATATATCAATTTTCAGAAATATCTGAGTTCAGGTATCAAATGAGAACACATTATCCAAGGAAAGAATCTTTAATGTAATGCTCATGGCAACACATTACACACTCACTTACTTTATAACTGAAAGTATTTTTAATTTTTTTCACATTATACTGGGCAAGGAAATATATTCTTGACTAAATAAATAGGTATATTTTTTCTACTAATCTCTAGTATCTATTGTATCTTGAGTGTCATAACACACTTTAATATGTTCTTCATTCTTCAAGTCATTTAGATTTGCAACTATGCACTATATATTCATTCACCCTTTACAACGTATCTTTTCATCACTAATGTTTAACCAAATCCTGCCAGGAATGTTGGCTAATGTTGAAGAAGAGATTTAATCCTCCTCCAGCTCTCCTAAATTTAGGAGAAATATTTCTGTTAGGAGAAAAGTGCTGCAATACTTCAGGATAAAAAAGTTCTAAGAGAGAAATTTTTTTATTGAATTGAATTTTAATTGAAATGTATAGTAAAAACAGCTATTTTGAAGAAGGAATAAATGTAAATTTTGTCATAATTTTTCTCCTAAATTGTAAATAAATAAAACAAAGGGCTTATAAAAATTGACAAAATCAAATTATGAACACTGAACTAGACATTCCAATAGATTTTAAATATTGAAAAGCTTCATAGATGACATTAATCCTTAAGTTTTAGATCCTCAAATGCAATCTAAAGGCAATTCAGATTATGTATAATGTTTGGACCTATGAGGACATAATTTTATTGGCACCTAATTTAGCCATTAATATAGAGCTCTTAAATCAGTCACCTTGGCACTTTAAAATGTTTCAAGATTATTTTTTAACGAATAAGATGCTGCTCTATTAATCCAAGTTTTTTGTCTTTAATTCCTTGTAGATTTAACAAAAATTCTGCATTTTCTGAAAAAATTTCAAACATATCATACAAATTCTGAAACAATGTTACACTTAAGCTTCAATTAAATCTGAAAAGATTATCTAATGCAAGATAAATTATTACTTGAACTATTGTAAATTCTTGCTAATAATACAAAACTGTTCTTAATGCATTACAGAAAGAATACAGTGTGCCAGCTACCCAATTCTATTATTTCAAGGAAATGTAATTAAATTGGGTATCAACTCTTCCTGTTACCATTGACTCATTTCTAATTAACACACTTGTACTAAGAAAAATCAAAGAAATGCTGTGGCTGAGTTCATCTTCTCATTAAAAGGATTATTTGCTTCAAACTGAGTCAAGAGTTGTGTTTTTTAATCTCCAAAGGGAAAAAGTATGCTATCAAAATGATTTAGTATGAAGGATTCAAATTGCAATTTAAAAATGTATACATGGGGTCTGGTAGAACCTCTACTAGTGAACCAAATAAAAAAACTATTATAATGAATTGTTGAGACAGAAAGATTGATGAGGATTCTTACCTATCCTGTTAAAAAAAAAAAAAAAAAAAGAAAACTTGGTTGTGAATAGCAGCATACTGTACATCTTTCTTTTGATATAGATTAAAACCAAAAAAGAACTCTACATTACCAGCGAAGCCTCTGAAGAAAAATATCATTTATATTCAGTACATCAGAAATAAGACATATAATGTATTCTGAAAGCAAATCAATTTAACTTTAAAATTAAAAGATTAAAGGGATGAAACAACATCATTTCTGAAGTTATCAGTCTATGGTATCATTACTAATTAATTACTAATTAATAATATAGATTGGTAACTATGTAAATTTCACATTCCAATTTCAACATGATGTGGGGGCAGAGCACAGAGGATTTTTAGAGCAGTGAAAATACTCGATATGATATCATAATAGATAAATGTCTATACACATTTTTCCAAACTCCTAGAATTACAACACCAAGAATGAACCCTAAGGTAAACTAGGACTTTGGATGATTTTGTTTCAGTGTAGGTTAATCAGTTTTAACAAATGTACCATGCTGCTGGGAGATGTTGATAACATTAGTGTTAATGTCACACATGTATGGGGCAGGGGACACCTGTGCCTCCCTTTCAATTTTGCTTTGATCGTAAAACTACTCTAAAAAAAACTAAGTCTTAAAAAATTGATATGGGTAAACATTTTACTTATAAGTATAATGCATTTGGCAGCCCAACGTTAAAAATGTGAGTGTGTGCGTGGGTGTATTTGTGTATGTATATGTGTCTTTTTGTGTACACACAATTCATATATCACAATTCATTGATGGCAAATATGGTAAATTTATTTTTGAGACTGTGTGAGTGATTTAGTGTCAGAACAGGTTTGAACTCATTGGTCGCCAAGCATTTGCCATGTCAAATCTGAGCAGTTAAATCTAAAATGGTTCCCCATCCCTATACAAATATTTCCACCTTTCAGATTTGGTGGTAAAAAAAACAACTCTACTCTTGTAACAGAAGGCAGCTATCAACTATAAGAGAGTGTAAATTTAGACTTAGAATTTCAGCTCTGTCACTTAGTAGACGGATACAATTGTTTAAGTAACAGTATATCTAACTTTCAGTCTTTTCATCTATAATGAGGATAAACGATATCCTACCTTCAATGTTGTTTGTAATAAAAACAGCTAAAAATTATTGGGCACCATCTCTGTGTATAGCACGGTGCCTTGTAAGCATTCTATATAATTAGCATAACAATCCTTTCAAGTCATTTTTAGCCATGCTTTACCGATAAAAGACCTTAGAACTAGTGAGATTAAGTAACTTGCCCAAAGTCACACAGCTAGGAAGCCGCAAAGCCAAGAACTGAATCTCAGATTTTTTTTCCTCAAAAGCCCATTCTCTAAACCACCAGCAAAATGAGAAAAACATGAAATGTTCTCAATGTACTAGAGGTGTTTGATTAATGTTACTTATTATTATATCTTTCTTCCTTTACCTTGAAAAAATATTCTGATAATTTCCCATTTAAAAATATGGCAAGTCAGTGTAACAAAGGTTCTTGGGGTAAGAAAAAAAAAGGTTCTGCTAAACTTATAAAAGTATAAAGCCACCTGACCATAAAAGAGTGACTACATTCATTGACACAGATCCTTTCAGTTAACCTTTTAGTTCTTTGTAGTCAACTATATAGAATCTATTTCAAAATATATGAAAACTCAGATAGTTGCTTTCACTTGTATTAGCACAAAATAAAATCTCATACCGAATGACACCGTTTCAAGAAATATATATTTTCAAAGGTTATTATCCATGTTCAAAGAGAAATGAAATATTTTAAAATGCTTTATATTCCTTTGATTTTCAAATCACATTCTATAGATCATAAAAATCTTTAGAAAAGGATGTTCTGAATGATAGTGATAGGATATGCAATTGTAAAGATATGTCAATTATGTAGTATTTGGCAATATCAAATGCATTTGGCTTAACATACTCAATGATAATTGTGGAATGTTTTGGTAAAAATAACCTGACTCTTTAAGTAATGTTCAGGCATAAAGTGCTTGTAATGGCCATGAGATTTGGAAGATGAGTGACTCAGAGAAAGCTACAATCAGAGACAGAATCGTTCAGGCCAGTATGATCAAGAAAATGGCAGCAGTACAATAAGCTATAGCTTAGTTATAAAAGTAGGCACATATATAGGATCATTTATACCACAGACCAGAGATTTTTTGTCTTTTTCCCCTCATTGCTCTATTCCAAATACCTATACAATGTATATGCTCAATAAATATTTGTTAAATGAGTTACCTTATTCAACAAAAACCTATTGAATACCTCACATAGGGAATTTACAGATGTAAATGAAATATGACAGGTGTGAATGAAACATGACAGGTGTCTTATTAGGAGTATTACAGAAGTAAGACTCGGGAATATCTGCAGAGAGAGTAATTATGTATTGTTGAGGGAATTACAGGTCATAAAGTTGAGTAAAGCTTATTTTCCTAGAATTTGTGACCTGCTCTTGCTTCAAGATTCTGGAATCTCATGCTACTCGTGAAAAATTAAAATGGAATCAAGAAAGTGAGACATAGACTAAAATGCCACCATGATGGGAAAAATCCCACACACATCTCCCAGACCCATACCTGTCTCTTTGAGTTCAGAGATTTTGAGGTGCATCTTGGCAGTGGTCAATAATCAAGGGCTCCAATCCAAAGAATATGATGGTGGCTACTGGTCATCCAACACTGAATTTGGGCCAAGTCAGTAAAGAATTTGAGGGACAAACCTAATAGAGATGTGCAGTAGTTGTGACAACTGATATAAAGTTAAGGAATAAAACAGAAGAAAATATATTTGGGTATAATAAACACTTTTGCATGACATAAAAGCCATGGAACAACATGCAGAGTATACACCAAAGACAGATGCCTACGGAACAGCAATATTTAGAGTAATGGTGGATGAAAGCAAGCTGCTGAGGATTTTAAGGAAGATCCAAAGGAGAACCAACAAACTCTAGGTTGCAGAAACCAAAAACATAATAATTTCAAAACACATTCTATATACTGACGCAGGTTCAAATAATAGCAACATAGTTTATATCACTTTAACCCCCATGTTGGCAAAAATTCTAGACTATGGAATATAAATACATATACAGCCCAAAGGCACTGGAGAGAAATCAAAAGCAGGCTAAAAGTGGAGCAGACAAAAACACTGAAAGAAAGGAAAAGCAGGGGCACCTGGGTGGCTCAGTCGGTTGAGCGGCTGCCTTCGGCTCGGGTCATGATCCCCGGGTCCTGGGATTCAGCCCCGCGTCGGGTTCCCTGCTCGGTGGGGAACCTGCTTCTCCCTCTCCCTCTGCCTCCCCCATGGCTTGTGTTCATGCTCTCTCTCTCAAATGGATAAAATCTTTAAAAAAAAAAAAAAAAGGAAAAGCAGTGATAAGATCCCATTAACCAGGTTTTTATTGTGAGAGTACTGCTCAGCCCATACGGCACCCAAAGAATAGAGATCTGGTAGAAAATGGCCATCCAATTGGGTTGAGGTATCACAGGTGAAGTTTGGGACTTTCAGAACAGATAAAAGTCTAAGGGAGAAATACAAGAAAGATTCCAAATTTCTGAACTATGCATGTGAAGGGAAGGCTCCCAACAGCCAGGATAAAACAAGAGCAAATAACCTTAAAAAACTGATGAGAGATTTCAGCAGTTGCTCAATGGTTGGAAAATTACATTTGGAGTTCAAGTCCTGCCAATTTGTATGGGCTTGGTAATCATTTTGAATTTTCCATTGAAACTCCGGAAAGAATATTCTAGGAATAAAAGCAATACCAAAAGAAATCTGTCCCAATAAAGCTACAACCCAGCCTCCATGAAATGAAGTAGACCATCATTAATATAAGCATTTGCTAAAATAAAGTCCCGTACTCTTTAGATAAAGATTTTGGATTTTTGGATTCTCCAACTTAAAATAATGAATATAGATTCAAATGTTACTAGACTTCCAAAAAGACAGAAAATTATGGCCTATAGTAAAAATAATCATGAAACAGAAATTAGCCCCCACAAATGACCTCAACTGAAGTAACCATTAACTAAGGGGGCACCTGAGTGGTTCAGTAGGTTAAGCATCTGCCTTCAGCTCAGGTCATGATCTCGGGGTCCTAGGATGGCCCCCCTCATTGGGATCCCTGCTCAGTGGGGAGTCTGCTTCTCCCTCTCCTTCTGTCCCTCCCCCTGTTCTTGCTCGCTCTCTCTCAAATAAATAAACAAAATCTAAAAAAATTTTTTAAATAACCATTAACTAATGTTAATATCATATTTAGCATAATATTAAAGAATTTGAAGAAACATATAGGTTTAATTGTTAAAAAAATGGGAAATTGCAGGAGAGATGCAAAAATTTTAAAAATAACCAAATGCAAGTACTAGGAATGAAAAATGTAATATATGCAACCAAAAATTCATTGCATGCAATTAATAATAGATTGGAAACTGCAGAGGAATGGATCACTGAACTTGTAGACAGGTCAACAGAAATTATTCTCACTGAAACACCTAATAATAGAGCTTTGAATTTCTGAATGCATGAAGCAAAAATTGTCAGCACTAAAGGGATAAATATAAAAATTCACAATCATATTCCAATCATATTTAAAGATTTATTTTTACACCCACTCTTAGTAAGTAGAAAACAAAATGTTTAAGAAAGTTTGGCTTTAGAAAATTTCAACAACACTATCAATTACTTCATCCTCATTCTTAGACTCTTAAACTGTTGCAGGATTCACATTCAATTCACTCTAAGTACATAAGGAATATAAAATAGACCATATGCAAAGCCATAGAACATTATCAAAAAATGTCAAAGAATGTAATCACACAGATCATGTTTTTTGGAAAATAGATGTAATATAAAATGATTAACCATAAGACATCTCCAAAACCTCCAAATATTTATAAATTAAACAAAATGCTTCTAATACCCTAATGTACCCATATTTATGAATAAGACTCATTGTTAAAATATAAATACTTTCTAAAATGTTACATAGATTCAATGTAATCCTAATCAACAGACTTCTTTTATAGATATTGACAAGCTAATTCTCTATTTTATATGAAAATGCAAAGGATTTAAAAGAGCAAAATAATTCTGAAAAGGAAAAATAAAATTGAAAGGTTTACAGGCTGATTTTAAAGGCTACCATAAAACTACAGCTATCATGATTGTGTTACTCACTTAAGGATAAACATTTAAATCAATGAATCAGAATCGAAAGCATGAAAATCAACCCACACATACATGGTCAATTGATTTTTGACAAATGTATCAATATAACTCAGTGGAGAAATAACAGTGTTTCCAACAAAACATGCTGGAAAAATTATAAATCTATATGGGGAAAGATTACTTTAGCCCCTACCTCACATCATCCACAGAAATCTATTTAAAATAGATTTATAGACCCAAATGCAAAAGCTAAAAATATAGAGCATCTAGGAGACAACTTAGAATATCTTCACAAAGCCTTGAGAAAGACGTTTTTTTAATAGATAAAAAAAAATTCTAAGCAAAACCTAGAAGAAATAAAAGTGACAAAATCGGGCTCATTAAAATTAAATTTAAAAAAGCAAAATAAAATGGGGCGCCTGGGTGGCTCAGTTGGTTAAGTGACTGCCTTCGGCTCAGGTCATGATCCTGGAGTCCCTGAATCGAGTCCCACATCGGGCTCCCTGCTCGGCAGGGAGCCTGCTTCTCCCTCTGACCCTCCCCCCTCTCATGTGCTCTCTCTCTCTCTCTCTCATTCTGTCTCAAATAAATAAATAAAATCTTTAAAAAAAAAAAAAAGCAAAATAAAGCCCACAATGAAGAACATATATAAACAAACATATGAAATATATATGTATACATATGAACTCCTACAAATCAATAACACAGTGAACAAATCACTCACCCATTAAAATGGTTAGACAATCTGAACAACAGACACTTAAAAATGAAGATGTATGAAAGTCCAATAAGCATAAAAAAAAGTTGCCCACCATCATTTGTCATATGAGTGATAAAAATTTAAGAGTGATAAAAATTAAACAGAGAGATGCGCCTAAATATCCAATTAAGAGACTAAGATGAAAAAGATTATTGAATGAAATATGGAATAATTGATAGTCCCTCACTAGTTCTTGTGAGGATATAAAATGATACAACCTTTTGAAAAACTCTGGCAATATCTTTTAAATTTGAATATAAAACCACTTTATACTCCAAGAATTCCTCACTGAGACATTTATCTCCTCAAAAAAAAAAAGAAAGAAAGAAAATGTATGTACATAAAAGGATTCGTCTGAGAATGTATATAGCAGCTTTAATCACCATAGGGCAAAACTCAAAAGAGCCCAAGTGTCCATCAACAGGAGAATAAATAATACATTTTGGTATATTCATGAGGTGATATATTACATTCCAATAAAAATGGAAAAATAACTGAAGCATGTCATACCACAGATGCATCTCAAAAGTATTAACTTGATCCAAATAATCCAGATACAAAAGTGTACATACTCTATAATCCCATTTAAGTAAAATTCAGGAACAGACAGAATTAACTTGTGTAGTAGAAATTACAGCAGTGCTTATGTGTGGGGAGAGGATGACTGATTGAAATAAGCATATGGAAAACTTACAAGCTGATGTGAATACACTATCTCCTGACTGAGGTGGTACTTTCACACGGGGTCACACGGGTTACTCAGAGATAATTAAAAACTCATACCTTTTATTTTATGAAAATTGTTGTTCCCATAATACATAATGCAAAGACTATGTTGGAAAAAAACTAAAAAGTGATATTTGCATTTTGAAATAAATTTCTACGGTGAACTCTGCCACAGAACTATCTTTAGGGTGGTCACAATAGATGTCAGACTATAATAATTTAAGGAGTGAATGACAAGTTATATTCATAATTAGTTAATTCATTCAACATCCATATTTTTTGCTGGACTCTGTTCAAGCACTGAGGATACAGTGATCAAGAACAAAATTCTGCCCTCAAGGGACTTATATTCTAGTAGAAAGAGACAATGAATAAATGAGACTATATTGAGTGCTATAAAATGATTAAGTCACTCAAGAGAGAACAATAGGGAAAAATAATATGAAACTTGAAATTCAAATAACCTTTCAGATGGCTATCTCTTCTTCCATAAAGCAATTAATTTCTATAGGCCACATTATCTTTATTTTTTAAATGAAAAGACCAATCTAGAATATTTCTAAATTCTTTCTGCTCTAAAATCCTGAGCTTATTTTCATTATATTATATTATGCACATTTTCCCACAAAGATTTTTGTCCTTTTCTATTTGTCCTAGAGCATACTTTGAGTTGCCAAAAATAAATTAATCTGATTTCTATTATTCTAAATCATATTTGTTTAAAAAGATCATGACATATACATGTAGCAAAATAGATTTGTTTCACTTGCCTATGTCTGAAAACAAAAACAAAAAAATCTCAGTGTGTGTGTGCATCTGTTCGTGTGCAAAAGCATGATCATGTATGAAGCAATGTCAATAAGATTCCATAGATTATTTGGGAGCCGTTCTCAGAAATGAAGGCAGAGCTCTAGGAGGATCTAGTCATATCATTAGTCATTTGATAAAAATGATTAGTCCATTCATTCACCAAATTTTCACAATTAATGTTATTATTCCAAAAAAACATTAGGCAATAACATGAGTCATATTTGTCAGGCATGCATAAATGAAAGTTTTTATTGCTATTTTAGTAAATTACTGAAATGCCCTTTTGTGGGAATTAAAAAATAAAATTTTGCTATAATTTTCCTTGAAAATTGTGTTGGGAGTTTTGAAAATAATAATGCATATAATCACTGTTGAATTACAAAGACAATTCTACATGTTTTGTTGCCATATTAAAATGGAATAAAATGTTAATCATTGCAGATTAGTTCCTGATTAACACAATAATGCAGAAGGAACTGGCAACACTATGGCAGTAATTTAATTAGTATTTAAATTCTTATAATTCTTTACTTTTACATCCTACTTTCTTTCCGTAACCTAGTTTTTAGATTCTCATTTGAGCTCAAAAATTGGTGGGCCCAGTAAAATCACTGCAGTTACCTTAATAAGTAAAAGGAAATATTTTATTTTTTTTAAAAAGTGCTTTTTTTTTTTTAAAGATTTTATTTATTTGAGAGAGAGAGAATGAGAGAGAAAGAACACATGAGAGGGGATAGGGTCAGAGGGCGAAGCAGACTCCCTGCCAAGCAGGGAGCCCGATGCGGGACTCGATCCAGGGATTCCAGGATCATGACCTGAGCCGAAGGCAGTCGCTTAACCAACTGAGCCACCCAGGCGCCCCAAGGAAATATTTTAAATACAAATATGCACACTCTGCCTCTCCATGCCCTCTCAGCTAGACAATTATGATTAAACTGGACTGCCCCTATGACTTCTTAATTATACTTAAACTAGAATTTTTTCTTCATGCTCAGAATGCCTGCTTAAGCATGTTGTTGACAAAGTAGCTTGCCAAATATCTTACAAAGAAGTGGCCAATTTAAACAAAGCATCATGATGCATTAAACAAGGTTACTTGAACTCATCTGAGAATTTTAATAAACAATGACATCTTATAAAATAATCTTTTTATGTAAGAAATTATAAATAAGGTTGAATTTTCTGTACTCTATTTCATAACTGAAATCATTGTTATAAAACAAATATAAATAATCTTAATTTGCATTTAACATATGAGTACTGATTCTTGAGGATGGCATGGTGCTTCACCTTTCTCTAATTAACAATAGTGCTTTTGAGAGCAGATGAGAGAGTAACTATTATGCCTTTTCCCACAGACCCATGCACAGAGAAACAAAACACACTTAATGGTCAGATAATTTTCTGCCTGCAAAAATGTGCTGAAATATGGTAAAAATAGGACCAAATGCAGTAAAACTGGTTTAATATCAGTAATATCCCTTCTTTTTTGATTGAGAGATACCTTTGGTAGTCTCATTAGAAAAAAAATTATAGTACTCCCATCCCAACTCATCTTCCATCCTCCCCTTCTCTTTTCCCTGCTTCTCTTCAGCAAAATGCAAACTGAAATAAAATAACTTCATTGCATTGGAAGTATATTTTCTACACGAGCTAAAATTTAAGTCAGTCTTTACAGAGATTAGCTGTCTCTTGGTCACACAGAAAAACAACCACCTGCTAAAAATTGAAGTAAATTGAAAAATGTGTTCGTAAATTTAAAGAGTAAAGTTCAATTCTGCTCAAACACTAAATTTCAATGAAAGACTCCCCATCATTGGAATAAGAAAGAGATAGTTTGAATTTTTCCTTGACCTGGAAATGCACACATTATCTTTGCTACTCAGTCAATTCTGAAATTCTCTTCTGATGGAAAAGCATAATGAAAATGCTTTCTCACAAGAGTGTTTATTAATAAATAGAATCCATGCCCCCACCACAGCTCTTGTTTACCTAGCATAGGCTTGTGCAAAGCAGTATTGAGCTTTTCCAGTATTCCTTGAGTTGAATTCAAGCCACACCACTTCTTCCCGTATACTCTAAATAATGTGTCATCACAGGCAAAACCTAGGACTCTGGAGTAAGCCAGGACAAAATAAGAAATGCATTTTAAAATATTAAGATTCTCCAAGCAAAATCATATTTAGTGAAATCTTCAGTTTTCCTGCTTTTGTTTTCCTGCCAAAGTTGCTAAGACTTTGACACCCTTTACTGCATCTTATAAAAGACTTAAGAAATAAGAGCAGCATTTACTCAACAATGTCCACTAAGCATTTACCAGGGGCCATTAATTGTGATTCTGTCAAGCGCTGGGGATATAGCAATGATGAGGACATGTATGAATCTGGCCCCATGGGGCTTCCTTAGGAATATGCCTAACAGAATATAATGAAATAAAGAAATGGGTACAGAAACAGCAGGCTGTGAGAACTGCCATGAAGAAAACTATCATAGTAACAGAATAGAGAGCACAGATTTGGAAGTTATTGAGGGAGGGAAAAGCCAACCTGTGCAGGTAATCTCTTAGATAAGACATGAGGATTAGAGAAAGTCAAAGAGTCAGAGTGTTCCATAAAGAGGAAAAGTATGTATAAAGTCCTGAACTGAGAAACCAGAGAAAATCAAGAATTCCCTTTTGGATATACTAAGTTTGAGAAGTTTCTGAAATATCCAAGTGAAAGATGTTATGAGCAGTTGGATTAAAAAATTGGAGTTCAGCAAAGCGATCTGTGCTTGATATGTTTCAAAGTGATTACCATACAGACTATTTAAAAACTTGGAGCAGGATGGTATACAGAACATATGAGGAATGATCCATTCCAAAATTTAGTGATCTGATTGTGAAGGAAGGAAGCAGCAAAAAGAGTCTGCCAAGGAGTGGCCAGTGGAAGAAAAAAGAAAGAAAACCATATAAGATAAGGGATAAGAGTGTTTTAAGAAAGAAGGAGTAAATGACTGGCAAAAGCTGCTGTTAGGTAAAAGCTAAAATATGAAAAAGAAGTATTTCTTTGGGTTGGACAAGACCCTGGTAAGTTTGCGATCATATTGAAGTGAGCTGAAGAATGAATTTAAATTTCCATGTCTAGTAGCACAGAGGACTAGATTCCTTGTCTCACCTTTCTGATGAGAACAACTCTAAGAAATCTGAAAGATAAAAACAAAACAATGCCAGACACCACATAAACACACAAACAATGCTGCCAAGAGCAAAATCCAGATAAAAACAAGTTAGCAGCCTAGGAGTAGAGTACATATAAATTCTGAACTATCTTCCTAACTTTCCTTTCTTTCATTTTTTTTTTTTAATTTGAGTATAGTTGACACACAATGTGACATGAGTTTCAGGTGCACAACTTAGCGATTTGACAAGTTTATACATTATGGTATGTTCACCGTAAGTATAGCTACCATCTGTCCTACTACATCACTATTACAGTATCATTGACTGTATTTCTTATGCTCTGCCTTTTATTCCCGTGACTTACTCATCCCATAACTGGAGGTCTGTATCTCCCTCTCCCCTACAATAATTTTGCCCAATCCCTCTGGCACCCATCAGTTTGTTCTCTGTATTTATAGCCCTGATTCTTTTGTTTATTCATTTTTTTTTATATTCCATTTATGAGTGGAATCCTATGCTATTTGTCTTTCTCAGTTTGACTTATTTCACTTATAGCATAATACCCTCTTGATCCATCCAGTTGTCTCAAATGACACGATCTCATCCTTTCTTATGGCTGTGTAATATTCAATTGTATACATATGTGACATTTTCTTTATCCATTTCTTTACTGATAGATACTTAGGTTGCTTCCATGTCTTGGCTATTGTAAATAATGCTGCAATAAACATAGAGGTGGATATATCTTTTTGAATTAGTGTTTTCATTTTACCTGGGTAAATACCCAATAGTGGAGTTATTGGATCATATGGTATTTCTATTTTTAATTTTTTGAGGAACCTCCATACTGTTTTCTACAGTGGCTATACCAATTTACATTCCCACCAACAGTGCACAAGTGTTCCTTGTTTTATTTGGCTTTCCTTCTCATTATTTTTTTGTGAATCTATCATAGGTTTGGGGTTTGTAGTTACCATAAGGATCATATATAACATCCTAAGTAAATAGCAGTCTATATTAATTTGATGGTCATTTAAGTTCAAACATGTTTTTAAAAACTAGAAAAAAAAAACAAAAAGAAAGAAATCTATTTTCTTTTTCTTTTTCACCTCCTCTTCCCTTTTTACTCCATTCTCCAGATTTTATGTATATGTTGTCATATTTTACATCTTTTTATTATTATCTTATGTCTAATTATAACCATCTCTTTTCCACTTAAAGAAGTCCCTTTAACCCTTCCTTATTTTTAAGATTTATTTATTTTAGAGAGAGAGAAAGAGAGAGAGCATATGAGTGGGAGGAGCAGAAGGAAAGGGAGAGAGAATCTCCAGCAGACTACATGCTAAGTGCAAAGCCTGATGCAGGGCTCAATCTCACAACCCTGAGATAATGACCTGAGCTGAAACCAAGAGTCAGATGCTTAACCGACTGCGCCACCCAGGCACCCCACCTTTAACATTTCTTGTAAGGCTGGTTTAGTGATGATAAACTCCTTTATCTTTTGTTTGTCTGGGAAACTTTATCTCACCTTCAAATCTGTATGATAAACTTGCTGGGTAGATTATTCTTTGTTGTAGGGTTTTTGTTGTTGTTGTTTTTCTTTCAGCACTTTGAATATATCGTGCCACTCTCTTCTGGCTTGCAAAGTTTCTGCTGAAAAATCAGCTGATAATTTTATAGGTTTTCCCTTGTAGGTAACTTTTTCTTTTTTGCTTTTAGGATTCTCTCTTTATCTTTAACCTTTGATATTTTAATTATAATGTGCCATGGTGTGGATCTCCTTGGGTTCATCTTGTTTAGAACTTTCTGTCTTCTTGGACTTGGATGTCTATTTTCCTCTTTAGGTTAGAGACATTTTCAGTTATTATCCCTTCAAATAAATTTCTACATCTTTCTATCTCTTCTTCAGGGACCCCTATAATGCAAATGTTTGTTTGCTTGATATTCTCCAAGAGATCTCTTAATTTATCCTCATTTTTTAAAAATTATTTTCTCTTTTTGCTGTTTTGCTTGTGTGCTTTCCATTACTGTGTCTTCCAGGTCGCTGCTTTGTTCTTCTGCATCCTCTAATCTACTTTTGACTCTCTAGTGTGTTATTTTATTTCAGTTATTGTATTCTTTAGCTCTGATTGGTTCTTTTCATTATTTTCTATCTCATTATTAAAGGTCTTACTGAGTTGTTCCATTCTTTTCTCCAGTCCACTGAGTATCTTTACAATTATTACTTTAAATTCTTTATCAGGCATATTGCTTATCCCTGTTTGATTTAAATCTTTTACTGAGGCTTTTTTCTTGTTTCTTCTTTTGAAGGATATTCCTCTATCTCCCCATTTTGCTTGACTTTCTGTGTTTGTTTCTATGGATTAAGCGAAACAGTTCTAAAGTTGAAGAAGTGGTCTTGTGTATGGTGACCACTATGCACACTGTGTGTGATTGGTGACTTTTGCTGGCTTGCTGGAGCTGTGGCTATATACGCTAGTTACCCTTTTAAACCATGGTGTGTCTCCATCTCTCTTGCTGTTCTCTTGCCAATCTCTCTGTCTTTGGTTGTTCAGTAACTGTTCAATCAGCCCTCAGTTCTTCTTCAGGAGGAACTGTTCTTTTAATAGGGGTAATTTGGTATGTTCTGTGGTGGGGGTGAGTTCAGAGTCTTCCTACATCACCATCTTGAACCAGAACCTGTTCCCAATTTTTCTTTAAATCTAAAACTATTCTAAAACAAACAGAAGTTTATTTGGAAAAAAAAAGAATAATAAAATTAAAAAGATAGAAAAGAGTAAGTATTAAGGTTGTAGAGCAACTGGAATTCTTATATGATACTATTGGGAGTGTGGATTGCTTTTGCCAATTGGTTTAGCCACTTTGGGAAAATGGAAGTATCTACTAAGCTGAACATATATAAGATCTATGTTTCATTAGTTTTCCTCCTTGTGTAAACCCAACAAAAATGCATACATAAGTTTACCTAAAGACATATACAAACTACAGCACTATTTCTAATAGCCACAAATTAGAAAATACGCAAGTGTTCATCAGCGCTATAATAGATTCTATATATATAGTGAAATACTTTTCAGCCACGGAAATGAAGGGACCACAACTGTAGCAAACAACATGGAGGAATCTCACAAAAGAACGAAAAGATAAAAGAATACAGACACAAAAGTCATTATTGAATAAAAATAGGCAAAACTGATGTATGGTATAGCAATGAGAAAAGTAGCACCCTGTGAGAGAGGCTGGATCATGCCATGAGAGTACAGAGGGAGTTTCTGTGGTGCCAATAATGTCCTGTTTCTTGATCTAGGTTCTGTTACATGTGCTAATTCAGTTTGTAAAAAAATCATTCTTCTGTCTTATATTTGCATTTTTCTCGATGTATGTAATACTTCAATTTAAAAATTGATAAAATTTTAAAACACTGGAAGAATCAGGTGTGCAAATATTTTAGATAATGGCATTTTCAGACACAGAGAATGAAAGATACTATACTATGCATAAAGAAGTTAAAATTAAAAATTCAAAATATGAGTCAGGAACAGAAACTAACAAACAACCAAACATTTTAAAAGTACCAAGTAAAATTTCTAGGGAAAAAAAAAAAAACTCCACAAACATTGTGAAAAAGGTACAAAACAAAAAAACAAACAGAATTTCATAAAAGCAGTCAGAAAATAAATTAACTGGACACTTGGCAAAAAAGGAAGCCAAAACACAGCAGAGCAGTAACTTTAATATTGCTAGCATTTAGAACCAGCAAAAATATGTCACAATTTTCCACAAACACATTTCATTAAAGGTAATTTTTAGAGGGTACACTTCAAATAGAATAAATGTGATTTCAGATAGAAGGTTTGAGACTTAAGAGGGAATGATGAACTAAAACAGTTATTAAAATTAATAAACTAAACATCCAAGTTTAGAATTTGACAAAAAAAACACAACTATTAATTGGCCCCTCTTACTTCCCCTCAAAAATAAGGTGAAGGAAGAAAGTGATAAAGAGAGGAGGAAGAAAATAAAATACTCATACAAAGGAGACCACACAGAGCAACAGTTGCACAAGTTGCTCAAGAAAATTTTTTAAAAAGCAATATTAAATAATATTCATAATGAGACATGAATGCAGAGGTTGAAGATATTTAAAAAATAAGAGGGTATAGCAGAAATAAAGAGGGTATTACAGAAAATAAAATTGAAAACAGATGAGAAAAGACTTACTAATTATAACTCACCAAATGGAATAATGAAAAATTAGAAAGCCTGGATATTCCTATTACATTTAAAGAAATTGAATTATTTGTCAAAATTGTTCTCACGATTAAAATCTCAGGCCAAAATATTTTCTCTGGTGAATTTCTACAAAGCATTCAAGGAAGGAATAATCTCAACTCTATAAAAATTCTTTCAGGGAATAGAAAAGGAGGAAACATTCCCAGAATTCATTTTATGGAGCCAATATAACTTTGAAACTAAAACTGGTCAAGAATAGATTAAGAAATTAAAACTATCAGTTTCTCACCCTGTACATGGAAAAATGCAAAATAAAGTACAAACAGACTAATTCATCAATATTTAAAATGGTCAATTCATCATTAGGTTTATCTAAATTTATTATTAGAAAAGTATTTAGTGCTTAAACTTGAATTAGCAGATTAAAAATTAAAGCACAAAGATCATACAGCACCCAGAATTGGTAATGGTTACAATTAAAAAAAAAAAAAAACCTAAAAGAAAAACTAAAACTGAACAGGAAATTCAGTAACTGCATGTATGTATATATGCATATATATATATTAATGTATATATGTACATACATGAATGCAGGTATATAAATATATATACACACACACACACATACATAAACACATAGAATTTAATGGTAGAATATTAGAGATGCTCCTTTGAATAAGAACGTTTATTGAAACTTGTTCTAAATATTCTTAGGTAAGAAAAAATAACTAAAAGGATTAGAAAGAATGACTCAAACTCTCATTATTATAACATAATCATATTGTGTATATAGAAAAAGAAATATAATTACAAATAAATTATTAGAATTTATACATTTAGCTTATTTTTTACAAATTCAATTGCACTTGTTTTCACCAGCACTATACAATAAGAAAATATATATAAAACATATATTTGTAAATAATAACTATCAATATTTTAAACATACCAACTCTTCCCAATCTGATCTATAGAGTCAATGCAATGGCAATTGATATATTAAAGTTATGTGTTTGTTTATTTGGTAGAATATGACAAATTACATAAAACTAGAATTTATATGAGGTAACAAAGAATATCAAAGGCAGAAAGCCGAAGAGGTAATACTCCTTATCAGATAACAAGGTTTATAAAAAGCTGGGGTAAAGGTAGCATAGCGTTGATGCAGGGATATAAAAGCAAAAAGTACTGGAAGAGAATAAAAAGGCCATAATCAAATCCACATATTGATAGAAACTTGATTTATAACCCAGCTTGCATTATTGTGACTTGTGGATTTTTGCATAAATGATCTGAAACTATTGGTTATGCATATAGAAAAAATGGCATTAGATTCTGATATCTCATTCTTATAAGAAATCAATCTCAGATAAAGTAAACCTTTGAAGGTGAAAGGAAAATCCTTTACATAGGAGCATATCAAATCAAGATAGAAAGAGATTTCATAAAATGAAAAAAAAAAGAATTTCTCAAAACACAAAATAAAGTTTGATAAACTTGACTATACTAAAATCAAGAATTTATGTTGATTTTATGACCTTCTCCAACAAAAATGAAAACAGAATCTGCAAACTGGAGTAAGATATTTGCAAAACATATAATTAATATTGGATTGTTATCTTGAATACAAAAAGGATTATAAATCAATGGGAAAAAGTATATATACCAGTAGAGAAATAACATCAATGAGCAATTCACTGATAAGGAAAAATATACATTAACTAAAACACTAGGATATTTTATACCAACAACTTTGGGGAAAAAAATAAAAGATAATACCAAATATCAGTGAGGATATAGAGAAACAGGAATTTCTCAACAATGATAGTTCTGGGAATGATCCTCCCACTAAATACAGAGAGATAAAGAGAGAGAGAAATAAAGAAATATATAGACAGATATAGACATATAGATACAGAGAGATAGAATAGGTAGAGACAGAAATACAGATGGAATAAATGTTTCCAGGCACTGAAAACTGTGTATCATACCACAAAGTGCATGACTTTTTCATACTGACATTTCTTCAGCAAAGTATTTTGCCACTATTTTGAAAATATCAATAGCCTTTTAAAATTCCAACAAATTTAAAAAATTCTTTGACACATCAACAGTCACCTAATTGTTAGAAACTAGAAACTGATATAAGATGTCATGATTTCTACCCAATTGGAGTTTGAAAGCAAATAACACAACTGCTATTTATTCCATAACCTGCTTCATAATAATAAAATTGAATATTTGTGATGTTAAAGTTTGTTTCATTCTATAGAGGCCCTGCTTCAGTTTTTTTTTTCCCTTTATTCTAAGCTTCAAGAAATCTAGACCATTCCAGACATTGGGGTTTTCCAAAGCTCTGACTTTGAATGGTGCTTCCAACCACATCAGAATTGTGACGGAAGAAATTTAGTTTGGTAAAGTCTCTGTCTATCTAATAATGACACTCTCCAAAGTTAGTGTGGGTTTTTTGTGGGTTTTTTTTGTACTTTTTATTTTATTTTTGAATCGTGACTTCATTGGTAAGTATCTTTCTATATGAGATTCATGATGGCTTCTGCAACTTATGTTTTATGATGAAAGTTAAATTAAACAATATAGAAATTTTAATGTTCTTTTTCTTCTTAGATATTTTGCAAATTAAGTTTGGCCCAAAATAATCAAAGGTACGTATTAATAGTATTTTATTTAATTCCTATCGGTGCAAATTTTTCTAGAGGTATCATTGTTATATGACTATTTAAAATTACATTTTGTGCCATCATGAAAAAAATGAGTTAATAATATATTTGCACAATAGAAAGAGTCCAGGATGGCAGAGGAGTAGGAGACCTAAATTTCATCGGGTCCCAGGAATTCAGCTACATAGTTATCAAACCATTCAGAACACCTACAAACTCAACTGGAGCTCTAAGAAAAGAATAGCAGCAACCCTCTGAACAGAAAAGCGAACACTGTCTGGAAGGTAGGATGTGCGGACAAGTGAATCTGAGGTGATATTCAGGAAGATAGACCACGGGGGGCAGGGAGCCTCCTCAGCCGGCTACCCGCAAGTGATAGAGCAGCAGAGCACAAAATCAGAACTTTTGGAAGTCTGCTCCGGTGAGGGACGTGGCTCAGGTGGCTAAGCAGGGACGGAAACCTAGCTGGGACAGTGTGGTGAGGACCCTCGGGGTCACAGGAAGACTGGGGGTGCCTGAGTGCAGCAGAGCTCCCAAGCATCTGAGTGGGGAAGCCGGCTGCAAAGAGTGAGCCCAGGAGTGGGCTCCCAGCTCCAGGTTGTCATAAACCACAAACTGCAGCACAATCAGTCAACTGTTCTTCAAGCAGGGGCCCTACAGACATCAGAATCAGGGAGACTCCCTTTCCTTCCCTGGGGAAGAATGGCACAGGAGCTTGCCACAGGAGTCCGCAGCATTTGGAGATCAAAATAGGGTCACGTGCCTGAGACAGAAACGCTCTGTCACAGGCCGGGTAAGCACCCAGTGAGGCTGGAGACCAGGGAGACAGGAGTGATTGACAGCTTTTCATTGAGGGTGCACTGAGGAGTGGGCCCCAAGCTGTCAGCTTTGGGCCGGAGATTGGGAGGCCACCATTGTCATTCTCATCCTCTAAAGCTGGGAGGAAAAGCCTTCAGCGAACAAAAGTCACAGAGAGCAAACTGGAGCACATTACTTAGCCTGGCCCCTGGCAAGGGTGGTGTAATTCCGCCTCAGGCAAAAACATTTGAGAATCACTGCAACAGGCCCCTCCCCCAGAAGATCTGCAAGAACATCCAGCCAAGACCAAGTTTACCGATCAATGAGAACAGCAAAACTCCAGCACTAGGGGAATACAGCACATAGAATTCATGGCTTTTCTTCCATGATTCTTTAGTCTTTCAACTTTAATTTTTATTTTCTTTACTTTTTTAAAAAAATTTTTCTTCTTTCTGTTTTCAACCAATTTCTTATTTTATCAATTCTTTTTTCAAGTCTTTTTTAATTTTCATTTTTACAGTTACATTCTATCCCTTCACTGTGTTTAATCTTATTTTTGTATATATATATATATATAAGTTTTTCTTTCTTTAAAATTTTGGGATGCAGTTTCTTCCAACAGACCAAAATACACCCAAAATCTAGTGTATGGCTCTGTTCTATTCAACTGTCTGATCATAGTCTTTTTTTTCTTCTTCTTTTTGTTTTTTTTGTTTTTGTTTTTGTTTTGTTAAAGTCATTTTTAATTTTCATCTTTACAGTTACATTCTATCCTTTCAATGTATTTAATTTTAATTTTGTATAAATAAGTTTTTCTTTTTTTATAATTTTGAGATGTAGTTTCCTCTAACAAACTGACCAAAATACATTCAGGAGATAATGTATTTCTCTGTTCTGTTCACCTGTTTATATCCCTTACTTTTTGTTGTTGTTGTTTTATTTCTCTTTTTTTTTTCTTGCCTTTTAATTTCCACTTTCACAGTTACATTCTATCCTTTTATTGTATTCAATTTTATTTTTGTACATATATAAATTTTTTCTTTCTTTACATTTGGGATCTAGTTTTCTAAAAAAAAAAAAAGACCAAAATACACACAGAATCCAGTGCATTTGCATTGCTCTATTCTGCTCACCTGTCTGGTTATATTCTTTTCTTCTTTTTTCTTTTTTTCTTTCCTCCCTCCATCTCCCTCCCTCTCTCTCTTTGTCCCTCCCCTCCCCTCCCTTTCCCTCTTTTTCCCGGTTTTGGGTCTCTTACTGTATATTTCTCTGGGGTCATTGTTGCCATTTTAGTATTTTGTTCTCTCGTTCATCTATTCTTCTCTGGAC
The DNA here is from genome assembly GCF_004348235.1 of Phoca vitulina. NCBI lineage: Eukaryota > Metazoa > Chordata > Mammalia > Carnivora > Phocidae > Phoca > Phoca vitulina. The sequence goes on along the minus strand of NW_022589729.1, from coordinate 15,823,510 downwards.
AGAATGACAAGATGGAAAAACTCACCTCAAAAAAGAGAACAAAAGGCAATACTGACTGCCAGGGACCTAATCAATATGGACATTAGTAAGATGTCAGAACTAGAGTTCAGAATAACGATTATAAAGATACTAGCTGGGCTTGAAAAAAGCATGGAAGACACTAGAGAATCCCTTTCTGGAGAAATAAAAGAACTAAAATCTAACCAAGTTGAACTCAAAAAGGCTATTAATGAGATGCAATAAAAAATGGAGGCTCTAACTGCTAGGATAAATGACACAGAAGAGAGAATTAGTGATATAGAAGACCAAACCATAGAGAATAAAGAAACTGAGAAAAAGAGACAAACAACTACTGGGTCATGAGGGGAGAATTCAAGAGATAAGTGTTACTATAAAGCAGAACAATATTAGAATAATTGGGATTCCAGAAGAAGAGGAAAGAGAGGGACAGAAGGTATATTGGAGCAAATTATAGTGGAGAACTTCCCTAATCTGGGAAAGGAAACAGGCATCAAAATCCAGGAGGCACAGAGAACCTCCCTCAAAATCAATAAAAATATAATGGTGACATATAACAGTGAAACTTACACCCTGACATATAATAGTGAAACTTACAAATCTCAGAGACAAAGAGAAAATTCTGAAAGCAGCTCAGGACAAGAGGTCTGTAACCTACTGGGTATTTAACTCAAAGATACAAATGTAATGATCCGAAGAGGCACCTGCACCCGTTATAGCAGCAATGTCCACAATAGCTGAACAATGGGAAGAGCCCAGATGTCCATCAACAGATAAATGGATAAAGAAGATGTGGTATGGGCGCCTGGGTGGCTCAGTTGTTAAGCGTCTTCCTTCGGCTCCGGTCATGATCCCAAGGTCCTGGGATCGAGCCCCACATCGGGCTCCTTGCTCAGCAAGGAGTCTGCTTCTCCCTCTCCCTCTGCCCACTGCTCCCCCTGCTTGTTTTCTCTCTCTCTCTCTCTCTCATGCTGTCTCTCTCTCTCGCTGTCTCTCTCTCTCTGTCAAATAAATAAATAAAATCTTAAAAAAAAAATGTGTTGTACATACACACGTACACACACACACACACACACACACACACAGGAATATTACACAGCCATCAAAAATTTGAAATCTTGCCATTTGCAACGACATGGATGGAAGTACAGGGTGTTATGCTAAGCAAAAAAAGTCAATCAGAGAAAGAAAATTATCATATGATCTCACTAATATGTGGAATTTAAGAAACAAGGCAGAGGATCATAGAGGAAGAGATTAAAAAATGAAACAAGATGAAACCAGAGAGGGATAAAAACTTGATTATAGGAAACAAACTGAGGGTTGCTGGAGGAGGGGGGGGTAAAGGAACTGGGTAACTGGGTGATGGACATTGGGGAGGGTGTGCTGTCATGAGCACTGGGTATTATATAAGACTAATGAATCACAGACCTGTACCCCTGAAACAAATAATATATGCTAATTAATTGAATTTAAATGAAAAGTATATTTGCACATATTTTTTCATATATTTTCTAAGTACCAGAAATAAATGTAATCATTTTCTTTTTTTTTTTTTCATCAGCATTTTCTTCTGAATCTCATGAATTCCTGGAATATTTCCATTGGATTCAAAAGGCCTCATGTTAATAATTCCAAATCTATATTGTCCTGTGTGAATATGTCGTCAAAAGATTAAATATTGATTCAATTACATACCATTTATTAAATAATATTGATTAAATTATATGATTATATAGATTGAATTATAATAATCTGGGTCTCTTTTAGAGGCTAATATTTATTTTAAGCAAGACTATTTCCATAAATATAACAATACGATAAAATAAAAAGTCTGTATTTGTTGAACACTTACTTGTGCCAGACAGTGTTCTGATAAGCTTTACATACATTATTAACTCATTTAATCATGACAGCAATATGACATCCTCAATTAAGAGATGACAAAACTGAGGCATTAAAAAAATCATATAATTTTGCCAAGTTATCACAATTTGTAACTGGCAGAACTGGGATGGGAATATGAGAAGCTTTGACCCAGAGTCCGGATTCTTAAGTACCACATATTTATCTCGAGCTGAATGAAGAATTCCCATAAATAAATATAAAAGAATTTTCACAAATATTTTTGCATTTAAAAAGCTTACACTGCACAGCAAGAATCTCGATTTAGTAAATTAAGTACTGCCATCTGCTATTGCACAAAAATTTCAGAAGTTTTGGTGGTCAGGCTAGGCTGGGAAAGCAAGCAGATTTGTGTGTGTGTGTGTGTGTGTTTGCACACCCACACACATGCATGCATGTGCTCATGCCCAAAGGCAGACTGACTAGAGTAACACTTGCCCCTGAAAATAATGAAATCAGTTCCATCAGGCAAGGATAGCACATCTAGCAGAGAAAAAAAGTCAAAATCAAAGAGAGAAAATCAGAATAACAAGCCTGTTCATACAGTTTAAACCAGACAACAGAAAATCTAGCAGCCAGAATTATGCAGTGATTTAAGGTGGCCTGTGAATAGCAGGGATCCTGAAATGGGATTTAAGATTCTGTGGTAAGATGGCTGTCACTGAGCAACAGGGGGGAAAAAAAGATGTAAAGACAAGAATGTAGGGCAAGTAATCAGATACCAGAAATAAGGTATAAATTGAAGACAATCTCCGAACCTTATTACTAGGACAGAGGTAAAAGAAAATTTATGACTTAATGTTCAATCATCTGTGTATTGAACTAGGGTTTTTCCTTTTTTTTTTTTTAAAAGATTTTATTTATCTGCCAGAGAGACACAGCGAGAGAGGGAACACAAGCAGGGGGAGTGGGAGAGGGAGAAGAAGGCTTCCCGCGGAGCAGGGAACCCGATGCAGGGCTCGATCCCAGGACCCTGGGATCATGACCTGAGCCGAAGGCAGACACTTAACCGACTGAGCCACCCAGGCACCCTGAACTAGGGTTTTTCCAATAACATTTCCTAAGTTCACATTTTCCCTAAGCCTGATGATTTGGTGTAATGAATTTAAATATGCATATAAGTAATAATCATAATTATTAAAATAAGTCCCATATATTTATCATTTCCAGGGCAGAACAATGTGGGAAGTACTTACTTACATCTTCTAGCTAAATCCTCAGTATAGCTCTTTGTGTAGGTTATCATGCCAAAGATAAATAGTAAATAAGAAAACTGTGATTCCCTGCTGGGCAGGAAACCTGTTTTTCCCCCTTCCACTCCCCCTGCTTGTGTTCCCACTCTCCCTGTCTCTCTCTCTGTCAAATAAATAAATAAAATCTTAAAAAAAAAAAAGATGTTCTATAATATATGTCATCAGGGAAATGCAACTTAAAACAACAAGGAAATACCACTACAAACCTATTAGAAGGGCCAAAATCCAGAACACTAACAACACCAAATGCTGGCAAAGGTGCAGAGCAACGGAAACTCTCATTTATTACTGGCAGGTGTACAAAATGGTGCAGCCACTTTGAAAGACAGTTTGGCATCTTACAAAACTAAATATACTGTTACCATATGAACCAGCAATCACATACCTTGGTATTTAACCGAAGGAGTTGAAAATGTATGTTCACCCAACAATCTGCTTACAATGTTTACAGCAGCTTTATTAATGACTGCCAAAATTCAGAAGCTACCAAGATGCCCTTCAGTAGGTGAATGGATAAATGGACTGTGGTACATACAGACAATTCAGTATTATTTGGTGCTAAAAAGAAATGAGCTATCAGGCCATAAGAAGATACAGAGGAAACTTAAGTACATATTACTAAGTGAAAGAAGCCTATCTAAAAAGGCTGCATATTGTATGATTCCAACTATATGATGTTCTGGAAAAGGCAAAAAAAAAAAAACAAAACTGGAGACAATAAAAAAATTAGTGGTTGCAGGCACAGGAGGATGGATGACTAGGCAGAGCACAGATGATTTTTATAAATGTGAAAATACTCTGTATGATGCCATAATGATGGATGCATGTTATTATATAATTGCCCAAACCCACAGGATGCATAGTACCAAGAGTGAATATACTTTTGCTGGCTCTACTTCATATATCTGACCCTCAAACATAGGCATTTCTTAGGGATCAGTCTTAGCTTTAGCCTCATTTCACTATGTGATACATTCCCTTGACAGTTATCCACTGGTTTCAATTATAGCCCAATGTTAGCATACCCCTAAATGATATTGCTAGCCCAGAGTTCTCTTCTGAAAAGTTCCTACCTATGAAACAAACTATTCTTGTAAATATATTCTTGGACATCATGCTGGAACTTCAAATGAAAGAAAATTTCATTATTTTCCTACCTGAAGTGTGCCTTTTATAATGTTCTATATTTTATTTAGGAAATGGTGCCAATATATACCTACTTGCTCAAGCCAGAGCCTTGGAAGTAAAAAGTAAAGATATGTCACATATCACCCCTTTGCACAAAACTCTAATAAAACTCAAGTAAATATATGTCTCATAACATTCCTCTGCACAAAACTAATGGCTTCCTAAATCATCCAGAATAAGTCATAAAAACAAGGCTGTTGCCTCTTTTTATTCATTGCTGTGTTCCAAGCAACCAGAATAATGCCTGGTATATAGTTGGCTCTTTACAAATGTCTACTATATTAAGAAAGGAATTTAGGGCGCCTGGGTGGCTCAGTTGGTTAAGCGACTGCCTTCGGCTCAGGTCATGATCCTGGAGTCCCTGGATCGAGTCCCGCATCGGGCTCCCTGCTCAGCAGGGAGTCTGCTTCTCCCTCTGACCCTCCCCCCTCTCATTTGCTGTCTCTCTCATTCTCTCTCTCTCAAATAAAAAAATAAAATCTTTAAAAAAAAAAAAAAAAAAAAAAAAAGAAAGGAATTTAATCCATCCATTTATAGTCATCCCCACTGCTACCATACTAGTTCAAGAAACCATTCTCTTTCTTCTGGAATTCTAGAATGAAACCTTAGACTCCTTGTAATTCCAATCACCAATTTCATCCTTCTCTAATCTGTTCTCCAAATTTTAGACAAACTGATAGTTTTAAAGTGCAAACATGAATATTTATTCATTTTTTACTGCTCTTAAATTAAAATTCAAATTGTTAGAATAGCCTACAAACACCCTTGCATGATTGGTCTCCAATTTTTCCTCTGTGGTTAATTCATGCCACACTTCCCTTGCTACATGAACTAGCTATTTTATATATCTTTAAAATCCCCAAATGGGCTTTTTTTTTCTCTTTCTACAGTGAATGCTTTTCCTTTCCTCCTTTCTGCAAGGCTAGTTTAAACACATCCATCAGAATTTTTATTAATTTCAACTTCATAAGAGAAGCCTTCTCATGTCTTATAAACAAACTCAAATCCCCTTTCCTTTATTCTGTAGTGACATCCTGAGATTCAAATTTGGTAAGATTTAGGCCATGAGTATCAATATATTTATTTAGTATCAATAGGTTTATCAAGTATCAATAGATTTATTGAAAGTAATCTAGTGATAGAGTAATCATTATCACTAGATTACTTTCAATGAAACAGAAATGTGTAGAGCTAGCGTATTATATTTTCCTAGTGATCAGTATGGTTTCTGGAAGTATAGGAAACATTTGATAACCATCCAGTGAGTGTGGTATGTTGAGATACTGGATAGACCTAGTCTGAATCCCAACAATGTCACTTAGTATCTATCTGTGTGAGAAATTTGCTTGACCTAACCTCAATTTTCTCATCTATAAATAAGCAAATAACAATAGTCATCTTAAATGCCAAGGATAATATTTCAGGTAATGTGTGAAAAAGTACCTACCACAGAGTAAATAACTATCATAAAGAGTAGAAAGATTTCTGGTTTTGCGGCTGATGAAAAACTGTGTAAAACCTAGGCCTACTTCCTGCTACGTAACTATATAACTTTTGGCCATTTGCCAAATGCCTCCCAAATCCCAATTTATACATTTATAAATGGTCATAGAATTATCTACTTCAAAGACTTGTCATAAGAATTTACTTTGATAATAAATGTAAAGTGTAATTGAGTAGACCAGATACTCAAATAAATATTACCTACCATTAACAGGAATAGAAATAAAAGTAGAAATGGAAGTAAGTTTTGTATAAGGGGATATGTAGAACCGTGTGCATTCCTCACTAGCCTATAAAAATGACTAATTTTAGTTCATTGTAAAAGATATATTTATATCTGTGCATATATTTTACATATATATGCATGTATAGATTTAAGAAATTTAAATATTAAAAAAATAAAAGTAACTCTGCTAAGTACTTAAAATGAATCAAATTCAGTGCATGTGATGTAAAAGTACTGCCTCCACAATCTATTAAAATCCCACCCTTCCCAACTGGGAATTCACACCACCATTCTAGTCATTTGCATCCTACTTAAATAGATAATCCAAAATTGTGCCCGATAAAACTTCTATTTGTGGTATGAATTGGCTGCAGCTGTGCAGACCTCGTCAATGATTGGCATTTTCCTTAGAGATGCAAACTATTCAACCAAATTCTCAAGTCTAAGAGAATTCTCTTGTACATGATTGTTTATATTGAAAAACCACACACATAGTATAAAGGAGATAAATGCACTTACAATCAAAATATACATCTTTAAATAACACCTTAAAATTTCATCTGTAAAGGCTAGAGAGCATAAATTGAACGTTTGTTGTGGGATGGTGTTTTTTCCTGAGTCTCTGCTATGCTGGGACCTTGTAGTGCTTTTATAAAATGTTTTTAGACTGGTCCATGATTGATTACCACACCCCCGCTTAAAAAGAGCAAATGGTCAATGAGTCCTAAATATAAATCAAAGTCCTATTAATGTATAAAAAATTCCTGTAAAGAATGCATGCAGACTACCAATAGGATTTTATTAACATATACAAAACGAGCCACTATGGATGCTAAGGAAATTCTAAATTTAATGAGTTCAAAAAATAGGGCAAATCAGTGTGAGATACAGAACATAATTTGTGGATAAATGAAGTTCATTTGTTTGTTTGTTTTGATATACATAAGACCTACCTGCAAAGTTGATAATGTTAGCTGGGGCAGCTTGAGTAGAAGACAGGTTTCATTACAAGGCACTTTCTTGCTCAACAGTTGCTCTCCAAGATTCTGAGTAAAACTATATTTGAAATAAATAATCCCTGCAGATCCATATAAAAGAGTTTCTCCAGTTGTTATAGAGTTTCTTGAAGGAAAGAGAATTGTGCTTCTGTTCCATTTGATTCTGAGAGAGATTCTGAACATTTGGGGAGCTTAAATGTTTATAAATATGACAGGGAGATTGACATACTGATGCATTGTTTAAAGTACGGACAAGTATGACTCTAATACCAATTAATTCCTACAGCGTATCTTGTCACTCACTTCAAGATGTAGGAGGAACTGTTAGAAGTATTTTTTTAATAGTAGGTATAGTACTTCACAGTCAAATGTCCACAGTGCCCATGCTCACCACACTGTATTCTTCTGTTCAGTTTTCATTCACTCATTCCTTCATGAAACAGAGTCATTGACTTTTCACTATGTGCCTAGCGCTGGGCAGAGCCTCAAGGATCCAGATGGTGCTTTCTAACAAGGAGTTCATGATCATAATAGGGGAGAAAGATAAAATCAGCTTATGATGGAAGTCTTCACAGGGTGACTTAAAGCACTAAACACACAGAGAAAAATCAAATTGAGTGCTCATAGAGGAGATGGTGACATTTTAACTGTTTTGAAATATTAAATGTCTGACAAAGAAGAGAAAGGGAGGCACAGAACAGCATGGCATGTGTGGACTGTTGCCACATCCCTTTGTTCTCTTCTCTATGGACTTAGTCTTTTAAATTGTTCCAGGCAGATATAGTTCTCCTTGCTTCAGGGTCTTCTCACCATTTTTACCCTTCCTGGAATGATGTTCTCCCCTCCCCCCCGCCCCCCCGCCAACACCTACTTTACTCTTCCTCATTATTTCTGGCTTAGAATACTTTCATTTCCACGGGGATATCATTCCTTACATCACAGACTACATCAAGCTTTCCTATTATAGGCAGTGTGTAATTCTTCTTTACATCATTTATTACATTTGTAATTATTTGTCTTGTTTATCTATAATCTTCTTTACTGTACTGCAAATTCCTTGAAGAAACAGACTATGACTGTTTTGTTCTCTGTTATATCTCCCTCTCCCAGAACAATCCCCTAAGTCATAATAGGTCCTCATTTAATGATTGCTAAATAAGAAAAAAAATGACAGCTGACTACTGAGTAAAAGGATAAAGGAATTACTGATAGAGGCAAAATATGCATAGTCTCCAGAGATAGAGTGTAAAATCTGCCTTCGAGAAAGACAGAGTTCAGCCTATGAATATCTGAAAAGTATCTTGAAAACTAATTTTATTAATTAGATTTATTAATTAAAAATTTAATAAAATATGTGATAGTTACCTTTTAGCATGATCCTTTTGGCAAAAGTATACAGGATAGAAGGGAAGCAAGCAAGGGAAACTAGAAACAAGGGGGCACTTATTGATACGGACATAAGAAGAAAGTGTCTGTGGCAACGCAAAGTAGAGAATGAGTGATTTTGAATAACAAACTCTAAAGGAGGAGAGAGAAAGGAGGGGAATTGGTTTTGGGCTTCTGTACCAAGGTCGATATTGGTTCTAGTCACAAAAGGAAGAAGACAAGAAACATACTGGCAGGAAAGATGATAAATTCAGCTTTATTCACTCTGAGTACAAAGAATCAAGGAACAACTTAGCAGAGATATCCGTGTAAAAGCTAGAGTTCAGAAAGTATGTGTATTTAGTGAGTAGTTAAGGCCAAGGATTGGGATGAATAGTCCAAGGAAGAGGTAAAGAAAGAAAATAGTGTCAAAACAGAGCCCTTGGGTACCTCATATTTTTTTTTTAAAGATTTTATTTATTTGAGAGAGAGAGACAGAGATAGCAACAGAGAGCACGAGCGGGGAGGAGAGGGAGAAGCAGGCTCCCCGCAGAGCAGGGAGCCTTACACAGGGCTCAATCCCAGAACCCAGGGATCATGACCTGAGCCGAAGGCAGACACAGATGCTTAATCGACTGAGATACACAGGTGCCCCTGGGTGCCTCATATTTTAAGAACTGAGCTCAGCATTTGTAATTCATTAAAGCAAGAAGTTGTCTATAGATATAGAATATTTTAAAATATATTAAAAAAACAAAGGAAGGATAAAATTTTAATAAAGAAAGAAAAGACGAAAGTGTTAAGCACCAAGAGTAATCAAAATCAGGTAATATCAAAACATTAGCATCTTCCAGATGATTCTAGAGTTCTTCTCACTTTTCCTAATTCCTTCTACTGTTCATTCATTCATGTAACATACATTTATTGGGAGCCTACTATGAAGAAAACTTTTCTGTGGGTGATAAGAATATATCAATTAAAAAAAAAAAAGTCCTTAACCTCATGGAACTTACCTTCTGGTCAATAGTTGACCTTATTGTGGGCCATATGTCAATAGGGTTAATGTTCCCACAGCATCTAATGTCTATTTTCATCTTACCCATTTACCCGTGATGTACAATGACAGTAGATAACTCTTAAAGACATCTACCACTATTATCCAAAATGGTCTCTCATGCTAGGACTGTGCTCTAAAATGAGTCTGATCTCCTTCTACTTCTCTTCAATCACTCTCAAGATGGCTGTGCTGACTGTAACCATTTGCTTACTTGGATGACAAAAATGCTAAGACCAAGCCCTGAAACTTGATGGGACCAAGTGCTAAAACCTGACGGTCCCTGCTATCAACCACTGCCCTATGGACATTTCTTCAACCTGCATGATTCTAGCTAATTATGCAATTATTCCACACATTTGATAGCCATGTCCACAACGATATCTCATCTGCCCTAACCATCTAAGAAAAAAAGAAGAAGAAAAAAAAAGGCTTTAAAAACTGTTCTACAAATTTGCTGGCCAAGCAGACATAGGAAGTTACTCCCCCAAAAATGAGGTGCTGTAGAAAAATTTTTTTTTTCATATTTCTACATAATTAGAGCTTTCTAAGAAAATTATACTAGAACTTGGGATCTGGGCTAAAACACAAGCCTGGATGTTAAGTTATGACTAGAGATAGTGAGAACTCCAGATTTACCTCCCATGAGGTATAGGTTTATGTTTGAAGGGAGATAAAACCTGGAACCATGAAGACATTCTCTGCATTGTGAAGTTGGGAGACACTAGTCTAATTTCCCTCCAGGAGAAACTTATTTATATTCCCCAGAGAGAAGAACCAGTTCCCCATTATGTCACTAAGGAGACTCAGAAGTGGAGGGGGGACAGCTGCTTCTCTTTTCTTTCTAATTGCCTGAGTTCATTTTGGGGGCTCCTCACGTGCAATAGACCCCACTATGTGTAGGATCACATATGGTTCTCATTGTACCACCCTAGGGATAAGAATTTGGGCAAAGGGAAGTTGGCACAATTATTATTTGCTCTAAGTAAACAGTAACATGTTCTCTTCCAGAGCTGTCATATTGGCACAGGAGAAAATACACATTTTTGGGGGGGTGACATTAAAACACATTAAATTTAGTGGTCTCTTAAATATCACATATTGAGGTAAAAACATCAACCATCTTAAAAGCAAATATATGTTTTTCCAAAAAGCTCAAGTACAGACAATATTTTAAAAGGCTAGAAATAAATTACAGATTAGAAACTATCATATTTCGATAATAGAACAAATCACATCTCTCTGTTACCTTTAACTGTGCTCCAACTCTTCCACCTGATATTTGGACAAAATTTTTTACTGAGTAGTTTTAGCTTAAACTTTTGGAGGGAAGCAGAAAGAATTTCTATGGAAAGATAGGATTTAGTCTTAAGAATAAGTAGATTTTATTTAGGTCTCCACAATCCTATTTCATTCTGCTGATCTAAGAAAAGTTAAATGAAACAATTTGATTTTATTTCATTTTATGTAATGCTCTACATGTTTGTAAGATATTAAGGTCAAATTGTTACTTTGAAAGCTAAGGACTAAGAACTTGCTGGCAAATTTTAAGTAAGATGGGTATGGTATTTTATGGTATTCTCAAAATACAATTTCTCACTTTGGGATAAAAGGGCAAGGCATATCTTTGATCAAAATGCAGAGATCTCCATAGGACCAAATTCTTGCTTTGTCTCAGTACACAAATCCTTCAGAATTCTTACAGGAGAGAAATCTAGACATATGATGGTTGTGCTCTGTGCCACATCAATTCTAAGCCATTCTATACAATTCTTCTACAATCAGAATGTTGTACAACCAATGCAGAACCATAAAATGTCTCTAAAATAAAACCACAAATTCCTTTCAATTGGACATTTATTTCTATTACAAATTTGAGCATAAACAAAACAATGTTTGTAGTTTCCATAACCCAGTGATCGCCCCCAAATTAGTCTTAGGAAAAGTAAAAGCTTTATTGGAATTAGGATAAAACAAAGAACTGTTTATTTGTTTTGTTTTGTTTTGTTTTGTTTGTTTTAAAGAGGGATTCAGGGTATTACTATCCTAAAAGTTATTCAAGAATATTTCCATGAACTCTTAAATAACTAGGACCTTCTGTATGTGTGTGCATGTTTGTGTGTGTGTGCTGAGTGTGTCCATATGCATGTAGAAGATGATAGATTGGGTGGGAGGAGAAGCAGGTATGTGGCTGATTACCCAAGAAACTACTCATAGCTCAACTTTATAGGTTTGGATCTGGATTTCTTTGAGAAGTTGGTCCAATCCTGCCAGAAATACCCCCCAAATATTCATATAACCAATGTCTGTCCATCCATGACAAATAATGCCTTACTATGCAGTATACACTGATGACTCATAGTAAATATTTTGCCTTGACCAAAAAAGCCACTTACTTTGTGATACTTCAGATACAGGGCAAAACTATAGTGTAGCTAATTTGGTGCCGTGGGTCACTCTTTGGTCCATGTTACCTATGGAACAAGAAAACAAGACAATAAAAATAGTTCTGGTTCAGATACTATGTTATATTATTAACTCATAATAATATAATATGTATAATACATAGATATAATACATGTATCATATATACTATATATATTGTATTGTATATATGTATTATACATAATACATAGATATATTATATATAATATAATAATATAACCACTAAGAGAAAAATGCATGTTTTTATGTGGTGTAACTTCTCTGCCAAGAGCTCATTAAATAAGAAATATGTAATTGTGTAAATTAGAAAATAGAGAAAAGGGAATACAGCGGAAAAGAGGAAATGCAAATCTTCAATCCAATCCCTGCAAGGCAAATCAGCATTCTATTGAGTGTGATTTGCTAGATTGAGTTCTGGAATGCTCTGTCTTCCCCAGTGTCTGTCTGACACTGATGTATTTTCAGGGCAGGAGGTAGGTCAGATAACTGAGAACTTCAGCTCCCTGGGCAGTCTTTAGAGCCACAGTGCCGGGCTGTGCTAGGCATTTGCATTGACAGCTCTCCCTAGACTTGCTGTTAAGGCTCCATGGATTAATTTTCATGGAGTCTGGCCTTAGCATCCAGAGATCAAGTGGGATATTTTTAAGACATGTTAGTTTGATTTTCAGTATTTTGTTAAATGGGTCTTAAATTTTAATATAAAGCCTACACCAAAACTGAGATGAAAGTATTAGCAGAACTGCAGTCCTACTTTTACTGTCAGAGTAAACCAAGCCACTACGAATTTTATTTATACTTCAAGAAATGTTCCCATGTCTGTTTCCAGGCCCACTAACTCTGTGGTGCAGGGTCTAATGTAGTAATATCAGCATTAGGTCCCATCTAGGAATTCATCCTATGAAAGTACTTAGCATAAGTGGACAAAGAAAGATAGATAAAAAGAGGCATTTATTTTAAAATAAATACATACACAGACAAGATCTTATGTCCATAATATATTATTAAGTGAAAAAGCAAACTGCAAAATAGTATCTACTGTATGAAAATGCCTTTGTAAAATTAAATACTCATACACAGAGGCTTAGATGGATATATATGACATTAACTGTCGATACCTCTAGAGAAATGATATATTCTTTAATTTGTACCACATTTTATTTGATATGATGGAGAGAAGTATAAAGGCATATTTAAATGTACTGCTCAAGTTTTAGTTGTTAAGTTAGGTGCTCTTATTCATAAATGATCTTTTTTTTTTTTTACATATATCACGTTCTATGTATTAACTAATGAGAAAATAAAATAAAATCCAAATTCATCTAGGGCTCAGGGTAACATTGTTCTAGGCAAAAAAAAAAAGAGAGAGAGAGAGCTGCATTTTGATACAGTCCACTTTAACTCTAAGATTACCACTAACTAGTTATTTGAGTGACTCACAAACTATAGAAACCTCAGATTACTCAAATAATCATGCTACAGTAGAAAAACTAGGAGGTCTCTTTTCACTCTAGACTCAGCAATTCCAAATGTTTAACCTAATATATTAAACGGTAGGAAATATCTTGTAGTGTGGACAATAAGTAGAAACAATAAAAATAATCCAAGATAAATATTGTTCCTCTTTCAGCGGGTAACGCACAAATTTAAAAGAATGAATATCTTGCCATTTGCAACATGGACAGACCTAGAGGGTATAATACTAAGTGAAATGAGACAGTCAGAGAAAGACAAATACCATATGATTTCATTCATATGTGGAATTTAAGAAACAAACAGAAAAAAAAAAAGAATCAAAACAAAAAACAGACTCTGTACAGAACACAAATTAGTAGTTGCCAGATGGGAGGTGGGTGAGGGGATGGAGGAAATAGATAATGGGGATTAAGAGGACACATATCTTAAAAAAAAAAAAAAAAAAAGAGTACACTTGTCTTGATGAGCACAGAGAAATGTATAGAATTGTTGAATCATTATATTGTACACCTGAAACTAATGTAACACTGTAAGTTAATTATACTTGAGTAAAAAAAAGGAACAAACTTCAAGTTATAAATAAGCCACAGGGATGAAAAGTACAGCATAGGGAATATAGTCAATAATACTGTAATAACTTTGTACGGTGACAGATGGTAACTACACCTATGGTGGTGAACATTTCATAATGTATATAATTGTCAAATCACTATGTTGCACACCTGAAAATAATATAATATTGTATGGCAACTTTACTTCAATTAAAAATAGAAAAAAAAAGCCTTAAGTAAATAAATAAAATACGCACACTATAATTTTTTTAAAATTTTATTTATTTTTTGACAGAGAGAGAGAGACAGCGAGAGAGGGAACACAAGCAGGGGGAGTAGGAGAGGGAGAAGCAGGCTTCCCGCGGAGCAGGGAGCCCTATGGGGGCTCGATCCCAGGACCCTGGGATCATGACCTGAGCCGAAGGCAGATGCTTAACGACTGAGCCACCCAGGCGCCCCACACACTATTATAATTTTTTTAATGTACTTTTTTTTTCAAGTTTTTATTTAAATTCCAGTTAGTTAACATATAGTGTAATATTAGTTTCAGGAGTAGAATTTAGTGATTCATCATCTACATTTAATAGAACACACTTTTCAATGAAATAGATTTGATGGCTACTTCACTATACCTAGAACTAAGAACTTAAGCAGTTCAGTCAGGGAAATCATATTTACACAGAAGTACATGAAAACGATTTTTTTTCTTTTCTTCCTTTTCTTTTTAGTAAATAAGGAAAACAAAAGCAATAGGCTGTGGAAATAAATGTTCCAAGGAATTTGCCTAGTGTGAGACTATCTCCCATTTATAAATCAAATATATATTTTGACAAAACACTGCTGAAAGAATCATTTTAAAGAGAAAAACAATAAAAATAACCTAATTTCCATTCCCAATGCCTGATTTGACAAGACTATTAGCTAATTTCATTTACTGAAATATTTGCTTGCCTTACGGTGCTAAAATGACGTGGAAATTTTCATCATTTTTGGCGTTGTTTAATTTTATACTCCCACATAATGATCTGCAGCATGCCACATACTTTCAGAGCTGCTTTGCTTTTAGTGCTGAGCTCCATTAGCTACAAAGGATGACACAAAATCCACTGTGCCAAACATTTTTGATACAGCTATAGACTAATGCGAAATTCAAAGAATACAGTCTATGCTTCCTCATATATAATTAACCCTAATACCTATTCTATCTGTGTTTTGATTCATGGTACAGCTTTATCTCTGTGATATACAAAATGCTAAAGCATCCATTGCCCACAGAGCAGATCCTGAACTGTGGTCCTTTTAGCCTTAGAAAAGGCCCTGAAGACCTGGCCAAGGCTTAAAAAAAAGTTTAATTGATGTATTAGGGTCATTTCCCAGAGAGACATATACACATCCAATAGACAACAAAGGGAGACTACAGTACTGATTCAAGTGTATAATGTCTGGGGTTGTGTTTTCATTTCAGAGGCCATGAAACAGTTTAGTGAAAGACAAATACTTCTTTCCTCAGGTATAGTGATATTCAATTCTTTATTATTGCTATTAAGATCTGAGTTGTGTTTTTTCTTCCTCTAGCTATTATAAACTGGCATTAGAGACTACACAAACCAAGGTATAAAATTCAAAGGCTATGTACTTTGTCTTAGAAAAGTGTTCAATTTCCTCGACATCACTAGTAAACCAAATAAAAACATTAGGCCATTTTCAAGTAAATGAATACAAGAAACAATCACAGGGGGTAATCTACTATTGTTGGGGATACACTTCAAACAGAAGACAAAAATGGAACAAACTGGAAATAGCTCAATTCATTTACACTTAGTCCTCTGGGACGAAAATGGACCCATTTGCAACCATGCAAAGCAGTGGTGTATATGCTGATGGGAAAATGCACGCAGATGTCAAATGGGTGCATTAACCCCCCTTGGCATAGTTAATGCAGACATGCCCTTAGGGATCCTTATAAGACCCATCTGTTCAGTCAAGCATTTGCTTAATTGTGTCAAATGCCTGGCAAATGTACTGTCAGTTAATAGATAATAGATATGTAAATGCTGTTTGTGTTCTTGTACATATGCCCAGGGGCTTTACAATAAACACATCACATTTTTAAAAATAATTTTCTGTTGGGGATAAAATGGTAGTCTTGCTGGCAGCAGCAGTCCTACCCACAAGAGTCCAAACTATTATAGTATTCACTAGTTTATAACATGATAATATTGTCATTAAGGGATTTCAGCTACCACTCCATTTTCTGATAATCACCATACTTGTTATTTACCTATGGTTTTATGAAGAGAGATGGCACACTCATGCCCCCTCATTTTACACATTCCCCAAACATGTACTAAGCAACATGATTCAGTGAGAAGAGACTGCTTCTAGAGTTCGCTTGACCTGAGCACCTGTCCCAAGAGACACTGATAGATATGAAACCTTCAGAAATTTACTTGACCTATTTGGGCCTCAGTTCCTTCTTATGGAGCTGGAAGATAATTAATTCGGTCTCCAAAGGATTGTGGAGAATTTGAAATACAGAAGCACCAAACACATAATAAACCCTTAATAAATATCCCCATCACATACTTCATTACTCTGTTAAGACTTTGGGTTACACGTTCAGAGGAATCAGACTACCTCTTGTTTTAAATTGTCAATGACACCACTAAGTGACAAGTGTTGAGAATTAAGTTCTTAAAATCCCCTTTCCCCTTTATGATGCACAACTATTATCAATGACACATTTGACAACGCTGAGGGAAATGGCTGCCAAAATGTTTTAGTAAAAGTTAGATTGACAGTTCAGAATCATTTTAAAGAGAAAGAGAGAACAGTCCTCTCTAGGTTTTATGACAGGAAATCCTTACATCATCTTTTCCACCCTCAAAAGATTCTTGAAGAATCTCTTTCTCTTGTATTTTAGATATAGATAGAAAAATCTTAAGCCCATAAAGAACATAAAACACTTAAAGTGGGCTTTAACTTTCCAGGTATTGTGAGAAAGTGAATCAATTTTGACACTTGACAGCGTATCTACTAGGAATAATTTCTTTTGCCATTTTTTATCTCCTTCACAATGACCACATTACTTCTGTTCTCTTTATTTGTAGAACACAAGTGTTGCTTAAGAAGAGCAAATTTTCATATAGACCAAATGCCATCTGAGAAAAAAAAAGAGAGACTCTAATTTCTTCCCTTTTAAGTTTCAATAGTATTTGATTATATATGCCAAGCTGAAATGGCACAGCCTATGTTTAGCAGCAGAATTAGATAACTAAGGGCCCCTAAGACTTATCATGTGGTAAAAGAAATCTGGACATTAGAGACAGAAGTTTCAGGAAACAGATTCCTACTGAGGCTGGACATCTCCCTAGGCTTAAGCTACCTATTACTCCAGATCTGCTTCATAAATAACAGTTGTGTTTTTGAAGGTAAAAAAAATAACCCTGATATTTAGATTTTAAATGGCATGGCTTGTTAGAAGGCAACAATTCTTCAGTAACACTAGAGAGGAGACCACTGTTGTTTCTCTTTTGCACCATGAGAAACTACTGCTAAACCACAGCTGTGGGCAGGGCTGACAAGAAACTGGATGAATGTTTTCAACAGAAATCCTCAGTTTCAGAGCAGTGGCAGATAGAACATGGAGACTGGCAGCACTGAGCAGGGAATGTTTTCAAGATGGCGATCTGCCAGTCGTGTGTGACTCCAAGTCTGAGCATGGCCAGCTCTGCACGGTAGCCCATAGAGGGCAAGGAGACCTTAATTCAGGTGGAGATAAAGGTGTGGGACTTGCCTAAATCAGAGACCCAGCAGTGAGACAGGGGTCAGCTTTTTGGTACTCTCAGAGGAGTGATGGTGATTGTGTTAATAACTACAGGGAGAAAATTTGAATATATTGTTTGGGTCAAAATATGCCTCTTCCAGATTTGAAGTAGCATATGCAATATATGCACTTACCCCAGGTCCCTGGCATCTGGCAGTGATTATGAATCTCCCTCTCTGATGAGGGGTTCATGCTACAATGCTGTTTCAGAGGAAAAGGAAAAATAATTGATACCAACATTGTAAGCCCTTTAAAGAGTAAGATTGTCCCAGAAAGACTAACCCTAGGAATAAGAGAAAGATGATTTTCTAATTCTAAGATGGGCTTTGGAGGTCAGATTAACTTTATTATTCCGAAAGATTATTGAACACACACACATTTTTGGGGAGGGGCTTTAAAAAGAAAGGATAAAGTGGTAAAATGGAGATAAAAAATAACACCCCCAAGCAATGGAGAGCTTTCAGCTAAATGCAATCTAGCCCTCCTTTACTCTACATGGAATGATACCACATCTTCTTATGTAATTCCAAACTCTCCCCGGGTATATTTCATCTGCCAATCCCAAAAAGAAAATACAAGATACTTCGGTGTTACATATTTTTTTCCTCAGTGGGCTAACAGTGTAAGTTGTTGTTATTTAGCATGCTATAAATTAAATTTTAAAAAGATTATTGAATCATGATTAAATCACACATGCAGTTACAAATGATGAGTAGCCACTTGTATTAGTTATTAATTACTGCCTAACAAACCACACTGTCTATTGGGCATGCTGGAAATCTGGGTAGCTCTTCTACCAGTGTCACTTGAGATGTACTCCTGTCACCTGAGATTACGTCTAACAGTTTAACTGGGGCTCAAGGGTCCAAGATAACCTCATTCTATTTGGAGCACATGAGAAATTGTTTTGATAACACTCTAAAGATTTTCTGGATGCTACCGTTCTAGCTGACACTGTTTACTTGACACCACCTTACATCTTTCATAAGTATTAACAGAAGGTCTTATAAACACACCTTTATTTCATTTGTAGCACTAAGTTTCATTTTACTTTGATGCTGTTTTTCTGGCTGGGAGACTAGAAATGAGAAGATTTTATTTTCCAGCACAGAAAGTATTGGTCCTTATTTCACCAACTCTGTTTGGAATGTATAGTTCTATTTTTATATCATCTCTTTCTTCCTATATCTGATCATAGGATACGAATAGAAGCCAGCTGGCATTTCAACATTCTCCCCGGAAGCCTCCTTAGGCAGATCCAACAGTTCATACTAGTTTCAATCTTCCAAATTACCAGGCAACATTTTGGCCAACTTTTCTGCCACTAAATAACAAAGACTGCCTTTTCTCCAGCCTCAGATGGTTTTCTCAGGGACATTTCTAGTCTCCAGTAGCAACCTATTGGCACCCTTCTAGATTCTTCTCTTAACCAAGTCCCAAAGTCAACATCACATATTTTAGGTTTTTAAAAATTTTTGATTATTATTGCAGTAACACACCACTTTCATATACCAATTTCTACAGCCTACATTAAAAAAAAAATCCCAAAATTTTGTGGCTTAAAATAACAATACTGCACTTTTCTCAAGATTTGATTATGTGTTTCTTCTGTTGTCTTGCCTGGATCACTGATGTGGCTCCAGGCACCAGTTATCTGGATGCCTCGATGGGAGCTGATGGGCACAAAATGGCCTCACTCACCAGACTGAGCCCTCATGTGGTATGGTTGGAATGGTTGTGATAGCTGGGCCTCTCTCTTCTTACGGTCTTTTATTCCAGGCATCTTCAAAGTGAAAATAGAAGTTTTTGCTTTTGTGTAGCAACTACTCTGAGTTTGGAGTAAAGCATCTCACAGTTGGTCTAAAAGCACAATTTTTCAGAAGAATTCAGGAGTCAGAAAAAAGTACCACACGACCCAGTAGAGAGTAAGAATGAGATTTGGCCTTGCCGGGCATTTCTGCATTTGTCCCATGTTATGTCTAACTACCACAAACTTTGGAGAATAATGGACACTGCTTTGCTTCTGCTTTCCAAGTCACATGCAACTTTTGATTGGGCCAACTGTTATCTAAAAATATTCTGGAAAGGGATCTCTGGGAAACACAGATCCCAGCTTACCCAGGGTGAAATCATGTAAACCACCACACTGCTCTCTTCTAAAGCCACTTAGTTTTTATAAGCCTCACTTTCCTCACCTACAAAATTGGAATATTCATATTGTAGTAGTAGGGATCCCATCAGGAAACAGATGAAACACTTGAAGGTACAGGATTTAATGGAGACACTATCAAAGTTATCAAAGTTGGTTGGGTTTAGGGAGTCAAAATGGGCTACGAAGTAGATTGTTGGTCTAGGAGTGTGATTGTTGCTTAGGGTACAAAAAGGGCTATGCAGAATCTAGAGACTGACAACAGTGACACTCTATTTCCATCCTTGGGCCTGAAGAGGCAAAAAAAGGTAATGGTGTTAGAGAAGAATAAAAGTAGTTCAGGGTCATGGAAGAAGGGTTGCCCAGCAGGAGTTTTAAATGTAGAATGCAACACTATTCCCAGATCTGCAAGAAATATGCAAAAAGAAAGAATCCTGCTGTCCATTATTCTGAACCACTGCCAATCTGTCCATTGTCTGAACCCAAGAAGGACATAATGTGCAGGAGACTTGGATGATGTTCCTACATGGTCTGCTGCCTGAAGAAAAGCAAAGGATAAAGAAGGGCAAGGAATGAATGTGGGCAAGCAAATGGAGATAAATGGGCACCATCCATCCTTTTCAATAGATTTCAGTAGTAGAAAATTCAGTATATTTATAGCAGTTCTAGATCCTTGGTCTTAAGAAACCATAAAAGGGGTTGGAGGTAAAAGAGTTAAAACCATAGTACTGTATATATTGGGAGATTCGAAGAGAGACTTCTGCATAAAACCAAAGTAATCTGAAAGTTCTCTCAAATAATGATCAAAACCCAAAGGACAATAAATAAAGATATAAAAAATAGAGATAAAACTATTTATCTATCGATCAATCGATCTATCCATCTATCCATCTATCCATCCATCCATCCATCCATCTACCTACCTACCAACTTACCTATCTATCTATCCATCTATCTATCTTCTATGAAGGGAGAGTACAGAAATACCCTCTCTTTTCTCAGCCTAGGCTCTAAGGAGAGTGAAAAGCAGAAATAAAGTTCTCCCTGAGAAATTCTATAAAGAAACCCCCATTCAAGAGGCTATGGCTAGAATTCATCTTACTCATGTGAAATCTTGAGGAAAATATTCTGTAGATTGGTCTTGGGTTGGTGTTGGCCTCTAGGAGCCTAATAAAAGCAAACCCATATTCTCACTGAATGAACCCTCTTTAAACTCAGAACTCAAAGAATTCCCCAAAATTAAAATCTGAGAAGCATGAATTGACAATCTCACATTGATTTTAAGTAGTCGAATGGGGCTGTCATGTGCAAGATTCCACAAGGAGGAGAGCTGTAGGTGGGTGCTCTATAAATTCAAAACTGCAGACGACAGTTATTAGAATTACCAGATATAGGATAGAAAATAAGTATAATAAACTTATTAGATTTAAAAATAATATAATAAACTGAAATATTTACAAGTAAAAAGCTTCGATTTAAATTAATCAGGCTGACTTTTTAAAAAATAATTATATAAATGAAAAAATTGTCATTAAAAATATAGATTCAAATAATTGTTTAATCAGAAGACAGGCATAGCTAAGGAGAGTGTTAATGGGCTGGAAAATAAATGCAGCAAAGAAATGGCATTGTAAGATAGGAACTATCCTCTTATCTTTGAGAGAATACACCCCAAGGTAGAAAGAAAAACCTTAATACTATAAATTAATCAGAGTTCCAGAGAAGATAGCAAAGATTATGGAAAAGAGGCAATAATAGAAGATATAGTAGACTGGAATTTTTCCCAAAAGTGATTAAAAATGCCATTCCCAGATTCAGGAAGTCCAATGAGTCCTAAAAATTCCACATGTAGGGGCGCCTGGGTGGCTCAGTCATTAAGCGTCTGCCTTTGGCTCAGGTCATGATCCCAGAGTCCTGGGATCGAGCCCCGCATTGGGCTTCCTGCTCCGCGGGAAGCCTGCTTCTCCCTCACACTCCCCCTGCTTGTGTTCCCTCTCTCGCTGTGTCTCTCTCTGTCAAAAAAAAAAAAAAAAAAAAAAAATCCACATGTAGACACAAAACAGTGACATAGTCAAAGACCATAAATAAATAAATAAGAACTTAAATGTAATATAGAAAGAAAAAAAAACGACAGACTCACCACTCTTTAAAGAAAACAAAGTAATATTTTCAATGAGCTAAGAAAATATACTATACTATATACTATCAATATACTACCAACCTCAAATTCTACACTGAGAAAAATTCTTTCAAAATAAGATTTACACAAGGACACTGCCAAAAGAATAACACGAAAGAACTTAGTACATTGAAGCTATCCTACAGGAATTCTTTATAAGAAATATACAGAGAAAGAAAATGATTCCAACTGGAAGATCTGTCATGAAAGAATGAATAACCAAGAAATGAAATGGTAAATATGAATGTTTAAAATACTGGCTGAATCACAGAGTAAAAATAATGTCTAATTTGGAGGATAAAACCAAGTTAAATTTTAAAAATTATGAAAAATGATATCATATATGATAAAGGAGAGTTAGTAAATAAAATTATGCATACAGGAGTAAAATTACTGATTAAATTTTTACAGTGTTCTGTAAAATATACACATTTAAATCACTTGAGTAACATTCAAAATACCAAAAACCAAGTGTGTATTTTCACATGAGTAGTTAAAAAAAATGACATGAAAGAGAAACCCAGTCAGTGCAAAATCAGAGCACAGAGGGAAAAGAATGAGAAAGAAAAGGAAAAAGTAGGAGAAGGGAAGAGATGGAAAGCCAAAAGGATAGCGCAACACGGGCTTAGGAAAAATAGGTCCAAATATGTCAGTAATTACCCAGAGTACAAACAGATGCAATTCTTCAGTTAGAACATTATGTTAACAAAACAAACCCAGCTATAATCTGTTTATACCAGGGCATCTAAGACATAAGGCAGTTATAGTGATAGACGAAGGAAAAAAAGAATCAGTAGTTACAAAGTAAATTTAAACAGCATAAAAGACCAGTAAACAAGATAGAACATGAATTACTCTTACAATTAGAGAGTAATTACTTTTAAAAATTAAAAGTAAATATATGTACAACCTAAAAATGGCTGCATTGACCAGTGGGATTATGAGAAACTTACATTTTCCCTTCAAATGTGCTTGTATTTGCCAAAGTTTTTTACAGATAAGTTATGTTTTTAATTGGAAATGGAAATGGAAGTGGAAAGCTATGAAATAAATTCATCTCACTTTGAGATCAGTCTTTAATAGTTGTTCAAAGTTGTTCAAAATAGCTGTTCAAAGAATGTTAGTCCAGGGGCGCTTGGGTGGCTCAGTGGCTACGTGACTGCCTTCGGCTCTGGTCATGATCCCAGGGTCCTTGCTCAGCGAGAGCCTGCTTCCCCCTCTCCCTCTCCCTGCTGCTTCCCCTGCTTGTACTCTCTCTCTCTCTCTCTTTCTCTGTGTCAAATAAATAAATAAAATCTTAAAAAAAAAAAACCCAAAAACAAAGAATGTTAGTTCTCTTCCCTTGCAGTAGGGGGAGTTAAAATTACGGGCTAAGATATAGTTTTGTTTTTTTTTTAAACATTTTATTTATTTGACAGAGAGAGACACAGCGAGTGAGGGAACACAAGCAGGGGGAGTGAGAAAGGGGGAAGCCGGCTTCCCTCTGAGCAGGGAGCCCGATGCGGGGCCGACCCCAGGACCCCGGGATCATGACCTGAGCCGAAGGCAGACGCCCAATGACTGAGCCACCCAGGCGCCCCTAAGATATAGTATTTAAGATGCTAAAAATAATTATTTTTTTTAATATTTGAAAAGAACATGATAAAAAAGGAAGGAGAAAAGTGGTATTAAACATTAAACATTCATCATTATTTTATCAAAATATTTTGAAGCAGCCATGTAGGTTTTGATTTGTTTAACCAAGCCAAAAATTTAGGTAAGTGAAAACAATAAAAAGCAAATGGAAACATAAAAATAGGTATAATTTATTAATCCATTCCTATGTGCCAGGAATTTTATTTTGTTGTGTAATTCAATCTTGATAATGCTTCAAGGTAAAAACTATTATCCCCATATTACAAATGAGGAAACTTCTGACACAAAGAAATGTAGTCAGTTCTCTAAAACTAGTAAGTGGTTGAGCAAGAAGGTGTAATCTAAGAAGAAAAGATGCATCTGCCATGAGGTTCACGTTGTAAGAGGCCATCTTCCTTTTTATTGACATGTATAACATGGTACAAAGAGATTACACACTCATCCATAACCAAATATAGGGGGCTATCTGAAATACACATGAGAAGTAGTCCTTTGACAAAGCTTACTAAAGCATCTCCACCACACACAAGTCCACAGATCCTAATTAGGGAAGCTCAACATAAGTTTTAGGTCCCAATTGCTCTCTCTAAACTTATACTTCTAAAACCAGGCTCATGTTTTCCACTCTATAGAAATCATGAAATCATGATTTAAATTCCAATTCAATTCTCTCACTTGTTTATTGAGAGTATTAGCACCTTGAATATTTTTCTAAGCAGCATGTGACAAACTGATAATGCAGAAGGAAAAAAAATGACAGGAAAAGATTTTGCATTAATAAACATAAACTGTTGAGAGTGATGAGAATATGCATAATCTAATCTACAATACCTTTCCATCTATTCTTAAAAAAGTCAAGTGTTTGGAAGTTCCACAATTACTTTCTTTCCAATTTTTATCCTTTTCCTGGTGGCTACAGGGGTATTTCCTGTTGATCAAACAAGGGTACATAAGCTATGATTCTTATTGAACTTACCAGCTCAGTATTTATTAGGGGAAAATCATAGACCAATATCAGGTATGTGTTAACCCATTACTTTCTGAAGCAGAACAGAGGAATGTAGCAGAGCCTTTCAGCCATCAGATTCCTAGAGAGCAATCCTGACCCTTGAATTAATGGAGATATTTAAGGTTTATGATTGGGGAAACACCAATCTCAATCCTGGTGGTAAGAGGGGCTGGGATCCAATAGCAGTATGAATTGGGAAATAACTGACCTGCCTTGTTTCACTATATCATCATTTATCTGCTGTGAGAGCATAAGCCTCTCTGTCTTAGGTCAGGTTCTCTAGAAGCAAAGCTTGAGGCAAGGATTCTTGAGCAAATGATTTAGGGAGAGACTACTCTCAGCTGAATCTAGTACAGGAATGGATAATCAGATTTAATCAAGACAGATTCTGGGCAAAGAGGTACAATCAGTTGAAGTCTAAACTTAGCCTGATCTAATGGGGCATTATGGAGCATGAATAACCACTATGAACAACACAGAGTTGTCCCAAGTCGAGGCAATGGAGGTGACCTTGTATAACCGGTGTCTATTGGTAACTGACCATGAGCTGCCTCTGAAAGAGATCTTTACCTCTCCAGCATTTCTCAGTGATTTATTCCCTTTAGGCAAGGACAATTCTCAAAAGAAGAACAGAGCCGTGAACTATCTATAGCCAACACTCAAGCAGCAGAGGACTGGAAGCACTACTTGGTAAGAAAGATCTGAGTGAGGCAATGATAGTGTGCCTGATAATGGGGTCCCAGGAGACAACTCCTCAGAGGTCACCTCATCGTACAACTGCTTTAACATTCTAATCTGATACGTATGGGGCATACTTTAGGAGTCTCTTCATCCCCACCCTTCAGATTGTTCATATATTCCCCTAGTATTCTTGATATCTTATGTACCAAATGGTTAGTGTTTTTAGGTAGGACTGGGGACAACAGCATTTTCATCATGATTGTTTCATAAAATAATAGTGATTATTGCTATGGTGATTGTTGTTGTTATTATTGTTATTATTATTATTATTATTATTATTATTATTTGAAGGGCAAGGCTACCTGGTAGTTCTGTTGGTTCACTTGTTCTACATGGGGGTTATTCCCTTTATCAGGAGGTAAAGATGATGGAGATCACATGGCTCATGGGGTTTAGTGCCCCTTCCTCATGATTCCCATTTTACTGAACTATATAGCACCACAGAAATATTATACCATCTCAAGGACACCATACCAATTAAGGTAGACTTTGACTTCTGGCCCCTTGATTTTGTTTCCAGCATCCCATATTGGATGCCAAGACAAATGCTCCAGTCATAGTGTCCATTTCAATAACACAAAGACAATGGCCAGATGGAACACATTTTCAGCCTGCTGAAAATCTTTCACTGGAGAATATCAATGGAATTTTAAAAAATAGAAAGTATGTCTGTCCCCCATTGTCCACTTCCAATATGCCCAGTGCACTAGTATTCAGTAGGACTGCACATAGATTCCAAGAGAGGAACCTGGCTCTTGCATAGCAGGGATTTTTGAGATGTATGATTGGAGAAGAGCAAGTTTCACCTCTAGTTTGATCAGTAGGCTGAAGTTCAAGCCTGGAGATTGCAGCTGTTCAACATAACAGAAACTCAGTATCTTAGTTCTACCACTTCAGCATTCACAGTTAGGAACGCACTAGCTAGAACACAGTCTGTAGTTTGCAGCTTTTATGATGTGGAAGAAGGGTGACCCAATTCCTCACCTCATTTAACTACCATTTATAGCATTTCACTATAGCTAATTTCTATAGAATGTCAGAGGAAGACTAGAGGAGTAAGAAATCAGTCTTGAATAAGTGAAAGTCTTACTTTTATTTTCATACGGTAAAATTGAAATATTTTTTACAGCGTGATCTGTCTACCTAAGAAGAAACCCAGAATCATAAGACACGGCTGGAAGAATGTTAGCAATCATCCAGTCCAATATCCACAAGGACAGAGTTAAATAGAATCTTCAGCAGAAATAAAGATACACATTTCATCAAATGTTGTGTATCAGTTCAGGTCATGCGAGTAGATGCCAGGATGGGATTAGCCATGCCAGAGCTTTTATGGGGGATGCGTGTCAAGGATAAAGGGAAACAAGCAGGAATGGGCAGGGCAACAGTCAAACTATGATGTAGGTCTGATGCTTATGAAAGGGGAGAGGTAAAGAAGGGCTAAATAGGTAGAGTTCATACATTTCTTAGTAATTTTCAGCCAGCATGGTGGGGTGTGCTTAAGCAACTACTGTCATTAAGTAGATTTAGCAAATAAAAACACAGAACGCACAGCTAAATTTAAATTTCAGATCAACAACAAATATGTTTTTAGTATAGGTATTCCCCAAATATTACATGCATACCTATAGTAAAAAATTACTAAGTGTTGATCTGAAATTCAAATTTAATTGGGTGTTCTTTTATCCCACAACCCTAATTATAGGAAATCCCTGTCAGGCCGTAATGGACTAGCACTAGTACCCGCACTCTGTTTAGTCACTGTGTAGGAACAACCAGAGAAAGTAGGGCCTTGATACAAGCATCGTTACTGACTGAAAGAGGAATAGCAGAGCTGTCAGTCATCTATCACGCTCACAGTAAAGTATCTTGAAAGAGATCTGAGTTGCCTAAATGCACAGCTGCCACAGACTCATTAGACAACAACAACACACACACACACACACACACACACACACACTTGGAGCACTTACTATACATTCCCTAAAGATTGGAGACACCTACTGGGCTGATGCCTGATTCCTGCTTGCCTAAAACACCTAGTTGGGTAGGCTGGGCTGGCTAGTGAATGAGTCAAAAGAACCAAATGTTTTGAACGTCTTTCATTTCCAAAGTTTGTCTTGGCAAAGAATGTGTGTGCATTTTCCACAGCAAAGTTGGGCCAGAAAGAGAATGAAAGCAGCATAGGTTGATCTCAAATACTGTCAATCAAAGATGACTGCCTAGCATAGACCTAGGATAGAAACCAGTGATACCATCAATGAATAGGGGCTGAGAGAGGAATCAACAACCCAGAGATGCATTACTTGAATTAAGGAGGTACAGGTGAGATGTCCCATGGATGAGGTTATCTCCAAAACAAACAAAAGCTCTCTATGAGTCACATTTTTCTGTGGCAAGTAATAGCCCTAAAATGTGAACAGCTTATAATAACAAAACATATTTCTCATTCTTGTTACATGATAGCTGCAGCTTAGATGGACTATGAGAGCTCAGAAGTTCTTCTATCCATGTGTCTTATCATTCAAGAATCTAAATCGGAAGAGAAGCAATATGAAGGGTGTGCTATTCTCATGGCAGTCAAATCTCCAGGGGATGAACAGAAACATACCTGCTCTGTGAAGCCCCTACTTGGAACTCTTGACATGGTCACATCTTCCCCTTCCAAAGGTCAAAGCCAACAGTACAGCCAAGCCCAAAGCCACTGGGTGAAGTGCCTGCTGGGAATTACTATGAAGTTATATGGCAAAGGGCACAGAAGAATAATCCTATCACAAGGAAGGGACATCTATTTTGTAATTATTATGAGCTGAAATGTGCCCCCGTAAAAAAATATGTGTGGGAGTCCTAAGCCCCAGTACCTTAGAATGTTCTCTTATTGGGACAGAGTCTTCACAGAGGCAATCAAGTTAAAATGAGGTCATTAGTGAATGTCTTAATCCAATATGACTGGTGTTCATATAAATGGGGACATAGAGATATAGGTATGGGGTAAATGCCATGTGAAAATGAAGATTTTCTCAGGCAGAGATCAGGGTGAAACATCTAAAGGCAGAGAATGCCAAAGATTGCCAGCAAATCACCAAAAGCTAGGAGAGAGGCAAGGAACAGTCAGTCTCCCTCAGAGCCCTCAGAGGAACTAAGTCTGCTGCCACCTTATCTCAGACTTCTAGCCTCCAGAACTGTGAGAAAATAATTTCTGTTGTGAAGCTACCCAGTTTGCGATACTTTGTTACAACAGTGTTAGCAAACTAACACAAATATAATACTCTTTCACAAATCACCAGAAGAAAATGTTAGTTTTAAACATCTTCCAAGTTCAGAGAATCCTCAAGTCAGATCATTAACTACAGATCACAGCAAAGGACTTCACTGGTCCCCTTTCCTCATACTCCCCTTGACATCCCCTTAGGGGATGAGGGACCCCTAACAACAGCACTCCTCATTTAAACGGAAACTAGGAGAAGCCTCTAATTCATATCACATTCACAGTTTGGATTATTATATAAAAATGGACAATTTGATTCCTGAACTGAGCCATGTTTTGTGACTAAAAGTGACCAGAAGTCTTTACAATACCTCATAATAGTCAGAGATGTCATGGGGTCTGCTTCAGTTTTTCATTCGGGGCCAAGGGAAAAATTAGGCCTCGGAGCAAGTTTGAAGAAACGGTAAAAAAAAAAAAAAAAAAAAAAGAAGTAAAGTAGCTATAATTATATTCAAGAGTTGTGCTTGTTTGAAGAAACACACTTATTTTACAAATGAAGAAACCTGGTTTTAGAGAATGTAAATGAATTGCTTAAGGTCAAACAACTAATTAGTGGCAGAGCTGGGACCAGATCCAGAGTTTTCCCATTCCGTTTAATTTCTGCTAAACTCTGCTGACTTATCTTGCAGACTGCAGAATTATTTTTAAATATCAGAAGTGCCTTCTTTTTATGTAGCCACATTGAAAAACAGTTTGGCAGTAACTCAGAATGTTAAACATAGAGTACCCATATGACCCAGCAATTCCACTCTTAGTAATATAGCCAAGAGAAATAAAAACACATGTTCAACAAAAACTGTATACAACTGTTCATAGAAGCATTATTCATAATAGTCCAAAAAGTGGCAGCGGTCCAAATGTCCATCAACTGATGGATAAACAAAATGTGGCTGGGATACCATACAATGGAATATTATTCAGCAATACAAGGAATGATGGATGGTAACTAGACTTACTGTGATCATTTTGCAATATATACAAACACCAAATAATTATGTTGTACCAGAAACTACTATGTTGTATGTCAATTATACCTCTATAAAAAATAATGAAGGAAGGAAGGAAGAACTGAAGTGCTGATATGCACTACAACATGAATAATCCTTAAAAACATCATGCTGAGTGAAAAAGCAGGTCACTAAAGACCATCTAATACATGATTCCATTTACATGAAATGTCGAGGATAAGCAAATCTACAGCTAGGAAAGTAGATTAGAGACTGCCTATGAATGGAAGAAATGTGGGTAATAGGGTTTGATTGCTAATGGACACAGTTTCTTTTCGAGGTAATTAAAACATTCTGAACTTAGTGGTGAAAGTGGCACAATTCTGTGAATATACTAAAAATGACTGAATTGCACAACTTAAATGAGTGAATTATAGGACATCTGAAATATATCTCAAGAAAAAAAGAAATGCATTTTTCCCTAAAACGAAATCATTCCATACTTTAACATTTTATTTTTACTGAACAATTCTTTTATTTATTTTTAATAATTCAAATCCCTCTGGAATTTGTTCTCCTCTGGTCAGCGACTTAGGCAAAACCTTAGAACATGATCAGCAGAAAGTGTGGCATCTTGTTCAAATAAAGATCTGCCTTACTACAAACACAAACAGGGCAGCTTATCAGTTTATCTAAAAGAAATCCCATTGTGCTTTTCATACTAAAACCAGCATTTTTGCTGCTCTAACAAGTTTTAGTGAACCTGAATTTATATCTTGTCCTCTCAACCAACTCAGCTGCTCATATTTTCATGTGTCATCACTGAGACCTCAACAGCCTTACTGTAAGCAGACATCATTCATGAGTTAATACTTAAAATGCAGTACTTTCACTTCTGATTAAAAAAAAAAAAAAAAATGACCTTTAGAGACCCCAGAGAGTGTGGAATGGTCAGTCTCTCTCCATTCCTTCTTCAAAACACTGTTGGAATCCCATGAGGATACTACATAATATTAAGAAGTAAAACTTTAAAATGTCATATCCATTTCTTCACCAAGTTATGAAGATTAACTCTTTTAATTTGATGTATCTAAAGACAACAAAATATTATGAGCATAAAACATGAGATGACTATTTTGGAATATTAAGCATCACAGAATTCAATCATTGGTGATAAGTTAAGTCCATAAGGAGACTGTAACCACCTTCATGTTCCTTTTAGTGTCTCCAACACAAACACAATTGAAGATAAAGTCACCCCAGAGAAGTCTTGAAATGATTTTGCAGAAAATCTTACTGACAAAAGTGCATTAAATAGATGAAAGGTAGTAGGAAAAGTGGACCTGGAAGGTATACTAAAATCAATACAGATAATGTAAATAATATTACTGACTAAAGATACCTCACATTGTGAATGATGTGGAGGCGGAGCAAGATGGCGGAGGAGTAGGAGACCTGGATTTCCTCTCCTCTCAGGAATTCAGCTGGATAGGGATCAAACCATACTGAACATCTACAAACTCAACAGGAGATCGAAGAAAAGAATAGCAACAACTCTCTGAACAGAAAAGCGACCACTTTCTGGAAGGTGGGACATGCGGAGAAGTGAATCCGAGGCGATATTCGGGAGGATAGACGGCGGGGGAGGGGCCTCCGTCGGCCGCTTCTGGCAAGTGATAGAGCCGCGGAGCACAAAATCAGAACTTTTAGAAGTCTGCTCCGCTGAGGGACGTCGCTCTGGTGGCTAAGTGGGGGGTGGAACACTCGTGGGACAGTGTGGTCTCAGGACCCTCAGGGTCACAGAAAGACCAGAGGTGCCTGAGTGCGGCAGAGCTCCCAGGTATCGGAGCAGGGAAGCCGGCTGCAGAGACGGAGCCCAGGCGCTGGCTCTCAGCTCGGGGTTGCCATAAACCGTGATCCACAGCACAGTCGGGCCACTGCTCCTCCAGCAGGGACCCAACAAGCGGCAGATCCGGGGAGACTCACCTTCTTCCCCCGGGAGGAGAGATGCGGGAGCGCACCGCGGGGATCTGCTGGGTTTGGAGACTCCACACGGGGTCGTGTGCCAGAGATAGAAACGCGCGGTCACAGGCCGGGTGAGCACGGAGTGTGGCCGGAGACCGGGGAGACGGGAGTGACTGACTGCTTTTCTCTGGGGGCTCACTGAGGAACGGGGCCCCGAGTTCTTGGCTCCTCTGGGGCAGAGACTGGGAGGATGCCATTTTCACTCTCATCCTCCAAAGCTGTACGGAAAGCTTGCAGGGAACAAAAGCTGCCGAGAGCAAACCCGAGCAGATTACTTAGCCCGGACTGGGCAAGGGCAATTCTGCCTCCGGCAAAGACATTTGGGAACCACGGCAACAGGCCCCTCCCCCAGAAGATCAGCGAGAACAGCCAGCCAAGACCAAGTTTACCGATCAATGAGAACGGCAGAACTCCAACGCTAGAGGAATACTGCACATAGAATTCATGGCTTTTTTACCATGATTCTTTAGTCTTTCAAAGTTAATTATTTTTTTTAACTGTCTTTTTTTCTTTTTTCTTTTTTCTTTTTTTTTTTTGAATTTTTCTTTTTCACTTTTTCAACCAACATCTTATCAATCCCTTTTTTAAAAAACATTTTTATTTTTCATTTTTAGAGTCATATTCTATCCCTTCATAGTAGTTACCCGAATTTTTGGCATATATATATAAGTTGTTCTCTCTTTAAAATTTTGAGATAGTTTCTTCTAACAGATCAAAATATACTCTAAATCTCTAGTGTATGGTTTTTTTCTACTCCCCTGCCTGATCACATTCTCTCCCTTTTCTTTTTTTTTTTTTAAATCCTCTTCTTTCTTTTTTCGAACAACTTATCAATTCCTTTTATAAAATTTTTTTATAATTTCCATCTTTACAGTCATATTCCATCCCTTCATCATATCAACCCTTATTTTTGTACATATATAAGTTTTTCTTTCTTTAAAATTTTGGGAGGCACTTTCTTTTAACAGACCAAAATACACCCCAAATCTAGTGTGTGGCACTGACCTATAAAACAGCCTGATCATATTTGATCACATTCTGTTTTTGTTTTGTTTTGTTTTGTTCTGTTTTTCTTTGTTTTTATCTTTATCTTTTTCTTTTTTTATTTTTTTTTTCTTTTTCTTTTTTCTCTCTTTCCCTTTCTCCTCCCACTGCTTCAGGTCTTTTCTGATTTGTTTAGAGTATATTTTCTGGGGACATTGTTACCCTGCTAGCATTTTCTTCTCTCATTAATCTATTCTCCTCTGCACAAAATGACAAGACAGAAAAAATCACCTCAACAAAAAGAACAAGAGGTAGTACTGACTGCCAGGGACCTACTCAATACGGACATTAGTACGATGTCAGATCTAGAGTTCAGAATCATCACTTTAAAGATACTAGCTGGGCTTGAAAAAAGCATGGAAGTTATTAGAGAAACCCTTTCTGGAGAAGTAAAAGAACTAAAATCGAACCAAGTAGAAATCAAAAAGGCTATTAATGAGGTGCAATCAAATATGGGGGCGCTAACTGCTAGGATAAATGAGGCAGAAGAGAGAATCAGTGATATAGAAGACCAAATGATGGAAAATAAAGAAGCTGAGAAAAAGAGAGATAAACAACTACTGGATCATGAGGGCAGAATTCGAGAGATAAACGATACCATAAGACAAAACAACATTAGAATAATTGGGATCCTAGAAGAAGAAGAAAGAGAGAGAGGGGCAGAAGGTATACTGGAGCAAATTATAGCAGAGAACTTCCCTAATTTGGGGAAGGAAACAGGCATCAAAATCCAGGAGGCACAGAGAACCCCTCTCAAAATCAATAAAAATAGGTCAACACCCCAACATCTAATAGTAAAACTTGCGAGTCTCAGAGACAAAGAGAAAATCCTGAAAGCAGCTCGGGAGAAGAGATCTGTAACCTACAATGGTAGAAACATTAGACTGGCAACAGACTTATCCACAGAGACCTGGCAGGCCAGAAAGGACTGGCAGGACATATTCAGAGCACTAAATGAGAAAAATATGCAGCCAAGAATACTATATCCAGCTAGGCTGTCACTGAAAATTGAAGGAGAGATAAAAAGCTTCCAGGACAAACAAAAACTAAAGGAATTTGCAAACACGAAACCTGCCCTACAACAAATATTGAAAGGGGTCCTCTAAGCAAAGAGAGAGCCTAAAAGCAACATAGACCAGAAAGGAACACAAACAATATACAGTAACAGTCACTTTACAGGCAATACAATGGCACTAAATTCCTATCTTTCAGTAGTTACCCTGAATGTAAATGGGCTAAATGCCCCAATCAAAAGACACAGGCTATCAGATTGGATTAAAAAACAAGACCCATTGATATGCTGTCTGCAAGAGACTCATTTTAGACCCAAAGACACCCCCGAGTGAAAGTGAGTGGGTGGAAAACCATTTACCATGCTAATGGACACCAAAAGAAAGCTGGGGTGGCAATCCTTATATCAGACAAATTAGATTTTAAACCAAAGACTGTAATAAGAGATGAGGAAGTACACTATATCCTACTTAAAGGGTCTATCCAACAAGAAGATCTAACAATTGTAAATATCTATGCCCCTAACATGGGAGCAGCCAATTATATAAGGCAATTAAGAACAAAAGCAAGGAAACACATCGACAACAATACAATAATAGTGGGGGACTTTAACACCCCCCTCACTGAAATGGACAGATCGTCTAAGCAAAAGATCAACAACGAAATAAAGACTTTAAATGACACACTGGACCAAATGGACTTCACAGACATATTCAGAACATTCCATCCCAAAGCAACAGAATACACATTCTTCTCTAGTGCCCATGGAACATTCTCCAGAATCGATCACATCCTAGGTCATAAATCAGGTCTCAACCGGTACCAAAAGATTGGGATCATTCCCTGCATCTCTTCAGACCACAATGCTTTGAAACTAAAACTCAATCACAAGAGGGAAGTAGGAAAGAACTCACATACATGGAGGCTAAAGAGCATCCTACTGAAGAATGAATGGGTCAACCAGGAAATTAAAGAAGAATTTAAAAAATTCATGGAAACCAATGAAAATAAAAACACAACTTTCAAAATCTTTGGGATGCAGCAAAGGCAGTCCTAAGAGGAAAGTATATAGCAATACAAGCCTTTCTCAAGAAACAAGAGAGGTCTCAAGTACACAACCTAACCCTACACCTAAAGGAGCTGGAGAAAGAACAGCAAATAAAGCCTAAACCCAGCAGGAGAAGAGAAATAATAAAGATCAGAGCAGAAATCAATGAAATAGAAACTAAAAGAACAGTAGAACAGATCAACGAAACTAGGAGCTGGTTCTTTGAAAGAATTAACAAGATCGATAAACCCCTGGCCAGACTTATCAAAAAGAAAAGAGAAATGACCCAAATCAACAAAATCATGAATGAAAGAGGAGAGATCACAACCAACACCAAAGAAATACAAATAATTCTAAGAACATATTATGAGCAATTCTATGCCAGCAAATTAGATAACCTGGAAGAAATGGACGCATTCCTAGAGATGTATCAACTACCAAAACTGAACCAGGAAGAAATAGAAAACCTGAACAGACCTATAACCACTAAGGAAATTGAAGCAGTCATCAAACATCTCCCAACAAGCAAAAGCCCAGGGCCAGATGGCTTCCCAGGGGAATTCTACCAAACATTTAAAGAAGAATTAATACCTATTCTTCTGAAACTGTTCCAAAAAATAGAAATGGAAGGAAAACTTCCAAACTCATTTTTGAGGCCAGCATTACCTTGATCCCAAAACCAGACCAAGACCCCATCCAAAAGGAGAATTACAGACCAATATCCTTGATGAACATGGATGCAAAAATTCTCACCAAAATACTAGCCAATAGGATCCAACAGTACATTAAAAGGATTATTCATCACGACCAAGTGGGATTTATCCCTGGGCTGCAAGGTTGGTTCAACATCCACAAATCAATCAACGTGATACAATACATTAACAAAAGAAAGAACAAGAATCATATGATCCTCTCAATAGATGCAGAAAAAGCATTTGACAAAGTACAGCATCCTTTCTTGATCAAAACTCTTCAGAGTATAGGCATAGAGGGTACATACCTCAATATCATAAAAGCCATCTATGAAAAACCTACAGCAAATATCATTCTCAATGGGGAAAAACTGAGAGCTTTCCCCCTAAGGTCAGGAACGCGGCAGGGATGTCCACTATCACCACTGCTATTCAACATAGTATTGGAAGTCCTAGCCACAGCAATCAGACAACAAAAAGAAATCAAAGGCATCCAAATCGGCAAAGAAGAAGTCAAACTCTCACTCTTTGCAGATGATATGATACTTTATGTGGAAAATCCGAAAGACTCCACTCCAAAACTGCTAGAACTCATACAGGAATTCAGTCAAGTAGCAGGATATAAAATCAATGCACAGAAGTCAGTGGCATTCCTATACACCAACAACAAGACAGAAGAAAGAGAAATTAAGGAGTCGATCCCATTTACAATTGCACCCAAAACCATAAGATACCTAGGAATAAATCTAACCAAAGAGGCAAAGGATCTGTACTCAGAAAACTATAAAATACTCATGAAAGAAATTGAGGAAGACACAAAGAAATGGAAAAACGTTCCATGCTCATGGATTGGAAGAACAAATATTGTGAAGATGTCAATGCTACCTAGAGCAATCTACACATTCAATGCAATCCCCATCAAAATACCATCCACTTTTTTCAAAGAAATGGAACAAATAATCCTAAAATTTGTATGGAACCAGAAACGACCCCGCATAGCCAGATGAATGTTGAAAAAGAAAAGCAAAGCTGGCGGCATCACAATTCCGGACTTCCAGCTCTACTACAAAGCTGTCATCATCAAGACAGTATGGTACTGGCACAAAAACAGGCACATAGATCAATGGAACAGAATAGAGAGCCCAGAAATGGACCCTCAACTCTATGGTCAACTACTCTTTGACAAAGCAGGAAAGAATGTCCAATGGAAAAAAGACAGTCTCTTCAACAAATGGTGTTGGGAAAATTGGACAGCCACATGCAGAAGAATGAAACTGGACCATTTCCTTACACCACACACAAAAATCGACTCAAAATGGTTGAAAGACCTCAATGTGAGACAGGAGTTCATCAAAATCCTAAAGGAGAACACAGGCAGCAACCTCTTCGACCTCAGCCACAGCAACTTCTTCCGAGAAACATCACCAAAGGCAAGGGAAGCAAGGGCAAAAATGAACTATTGGGACTTCATCAAGATAAAAAGCTTTTGCAAAGCAAAGGAAACAGTCAACAAAACCAAAAGACAACTGACAGAATGGGAGAAGATATTTGCGAATGACATATCAGATAAAGGGCTAGTATCCAAAATCTATAAAGAACTCATCAAACTCAACACCAAAAGAACAAAGAATCCAATCAAGAAGTGGGCAGAAGACATGAACAGACATTTTTCCAAAGAAGACATCCAAATGGCCAACAGACACATGAAAAAGTGCTCAATATCGCTCTGCATCAGGGAAATCCAAATCAAAACCTCACTGAGATACCACCTCACACCAGTCAGAATGGCTAAAATTAACAAGTCAGGAAATGACAGATGTTGGCGGGGATGCAGAGAAAGGGGAACCCTCCTACACTGTTGGTGGGAATGCAAGCTGGTGCAGCCACTCTGGAAAACAGTATGGAGGTTCCTCAAAAAGTTGAAAATAGAGCTACCATA
>NW_022589729.1:15551670-15781018 GCF_004348235.1 Phoca vitulina | reverse complement strand
AAAAGGAGAATTACAGACCAATATCCTTGATGAACATGGATGCAAAAATTCTCACCAAAATACTAGCCAATAGGATCCAACAGTACATTAAAAGGATTATTCATCACGACCAAGTGGGATTTATCCCTGGGCTGCAAGGTTGGTTCAACATCCACAAATCAATCAACGTGATACAATACATTAACAAAAGAAAGAACAAGAATCATATGATCCTCTCAATAGATGCAGAAAAAGCATTTGACAAAGTACAGCATCCTTTCTTGATCAAAACTCTTCAGAGTATAGGCATAGAGGGTACATACCTCAATATCATAAAAGCCATCTATGAAAAACCTACAGCAAATATCATTCTCAATGGGGAAAAACTGAGAGCTTTCCCCCTAAGGTCAGGAACGCGGCAGGGATGTCCACTATCACCACTGCTATTCAACATAGTATTGGAAGTCCTAGCCACAGCAATCAGACAACAAAAAGAAATCAAAGGCATCCAAATCGGCAAAGAAGAAGTCAAACTCTCACTCTTTGCAGATGATATGATACTTTATGTGGAAAATCCGAAAGACTCCACTCCAAAACTGCTAGAACTCATACAGGAATTCAGTCAAGTAGCAGGATATAAAATCAATGCACAGAAGTCAGTGGCATTCCTATACACCAACAACAAGACAGAAGAAAGAGAAATTAAGGAGTCGATCCCATTTACAATTGCACCCAAAACCATAAGATACCTAGGAATAAACCTAACCAAAGAGGCAAAGGATCTGTACTCAGAAAACTATAAAATACTCATGAAAGAAATTGAGGAAGACACAAAGAAATGGAAAAACGTTCCATGCTCATGGATTGGAAGAACAAATATTGTGAAGATGTCAATGCTACCTAGAGCAATCTACACATTCAATGCAATCCCCATCAAAATACCATCCACTTTTTTCAAAGAAATGGAACAAATAATCCTAAAATTTGTATGGAACCAGAAACGACCCCGCATAGCCAGATGAATGTTGAAAAAGAAAAGCAAAGCTGGCGGCATCACAATTCCGGACTTCCAGCTCTACTACAAAGCTGTCATCATCAAGACAGTATGGTACTGGCACAAAAACAGGCACATAGATCAATGGAACAGAATAGAGAGCCCAGAAATGGACCCTCAACTCTATGGTCAACTACTCTTTGACAAAGCAGGAAAGAATGTCCAATGGAAAAAAGACAGTCTCTTCAACAAATGGTGTTGGGAAAATTGGACAGCCACATGCAGAAGAATGAAACTGGACCATTTCCTTACACCACACACAAAAATCGACTCAAAATGGTTGAAAGACCTCAATGTGAGACAGGAGTTCATCAAAATCCTAAAGGAGAACACAGGCAGCAACCTCTTCGACCTCAGCCACAGCAACTTCTTCCGAGAAACATCACCAAAGGCAAGGGAAGCAAGGGCAAAAATGAACTATTGGGACTTCATCAAGATAAAAAGCTTTTGCAAAGCAAAGGAAACAGTCAACAAAACCAAAAGACAACTGACAGAATGGGAGAAGATATTTGCGAATGACATATCAGATAAAGGGCTAGTATCCAAAATCTATAAAGAACTCATCAAACTCAACACCAAAAGAACAAAGAATCCAATCAAGAAGTGGGCAGAAGACATGAACAGACATTTTTCCAAAGAAGACATCCAAATGGCCAACAGACACATGAAAAAGTGCTCAATATCGCTCTGCATCAGGGAAATCCAAATCAAAACCTCACTGAGATACCACCTCACACCAGTCAGAATGGCTAAAATTAACAAGTCAGGAAATGACAGATGTTGGCGGGGATGCAGAGAAAGGGGAACCCTCCTACACTGTTGGTGGGAATGCAAGCTGGTGCAGCCACTCTGGAAAACAGTATGGAGGTTCCTCAAAAAGTTGAAAATAGAGCTACCATATGATCCAGCAATTGCACTACTGGGTATTTACCCCAAAGATACAAAAGTAGGGATTCGAAAGGGTACGTGCACCCTGATGTTTATAGCAGCAATGTCCACAATAGCCAAACTGTGGAAAGAGCCAAGATGTCCATCAACAGATGAATGGATGAAGAAGATGTGGTATATATATACAATGGAATATTATGCAGCCATCAAAAGGAATGAGATCTTGCCATTTGCAATGAAGTGGATGGAACTGGAGGGTATTATGCTGAGCGAAATAAGTCAGAGAAAGACATGTATCATATGACCTCACTGATATGAGGAATTCTTAATCTCAGGAAACAAACAGGGTTGCTGGAGTGGGGGGTGGGGTGGGAGGGATGGGGTGACTGGGTGATGGACACTGGGGAGGGTATGTGCTCTGGTAAGCACTGTGAATTGTGCAAGACTGTCGAATCTCAGATCTGTACCTCTGAAACAAATAATGCAATATATGTTAAGAAAGAAAAAAAAAAAAAGAAGAAGAATGTAGCAGGAGGGGAAGAATGAAGGGGGGGAAATCGGAGGGGGAGACGAACCATGAGAGACGATGGACTCTGAAAAACAAACTGAGGGTTCTAGAGGGGAGGGGGGTGGGAGGATGGGTTAGCCTGGTGATGGATATTGAGGAGGGCACGTTCTGCATGGAGCACTGGGTGTTATGCACAAACAATGAATCATGGAACACTATATCTAAAACTAATGATGTAATGTATGGGGATTAACATAACAATAAAAAATTAAAAAAAATAAAGATACCTCACATTGTTCTTATGAAGATATTTTTGCCTTCAGTTTGACTTTAATCCTCCTTTGACATCATTGATCACCTTACCCAGGTGAAACCCTTGCTTCTCTTGGCTCTATAATCTCATACTACCTTTTCTCTAAGACTGCATTTCCTTCTACATTTCTTTTTGTGTTCACATTCATTTTTTTCTTCCATTTTCTCTCCTGAAACCATGAAAATGAAAGTTTCCCAATCTTGAAACCTTTTTTTTTTTTTTAAGATTTATTTATTTATTTGAGAGAGTGAGAATGAGAGAGAGAGAGAGTACATGAGAGGGGGGAGGGTTAGAGGGAGAAGCAGCCTCCCCACTGAGCAGGGAGCCCAATGCGGGACTCAAACCAGAGACTCCAGGATCATGACCTGAGCCGAAGGCAGTCGCTTAACCAACTGAGCCACCCAGGCGCTCCCAATCTTGAAACCTTTAAGAGAGCTCTCTCTCCATCTTTTTCTTTCTCTCTCTCTGATACATGATCTCTTGAGCTCTCTCTTTAAGCAGGAGGTTCTAAGAGCCCACCAAAAGTAAAATAATAGATGAAAAAAGAATAAAACCACAATGGAAGTGAGAGAAAATGTGAATTTGAAACATGACATAATAATAAAAAAATAAAACACAAAAATATTAAAAATATTTCATATTGATATCGTTTGGAAGAACATAGTAAATTCATTTATTGTGGTTGGGGGGTTGCAACATGAGCTTTTGCCCCTGGTAGACCCAAGCTAAATTCTAATCCTGTCATTCATTAAATATTTTACCTTAGAAAACTTATGCAATCTTCTCCAAGCTTCAGTTTCCACATGTAAAATTTAGGTAAGTAGTTATTAAGGTACGTGTACCTGTGTTTGTGTCGGTCTGTCTGTTCTAATGGTTTAAGGCAACAGGTGATATTTCTCTCTCTGAGCTTATAACTAGAGTTCACAGCTGAAGACAAAAGGCATTAAGTAACATATTCTAGATCTAGTGATTTATCACCCTTGGGAACAGCCCCTACTCTACACAACTTGTTGAGATGTATCATTTGAGCAGAACTAACACTGTAACACTCATCCCCCTACATACACTCTAAATCATGGTACTATGATCATTTCTGCTATTAAAATTCCCAAGTCAATGGATGTGGATACTCAGGTGTCTTGAGCTGCTAAAACATGGAGAATTTAACAGTAAAGAGATGTTGGAGCAGAAAGACACTGCCAGATTGACATTCTGTACTGCCAATAACAGACATACATGAGTTTCCTCACTAGTTGAGTGGACACCACAGAAAGTACAGAAAATTAATAAAATCATCAAAATGTGTTTCAAAGAACCAATACATGCAACCTTGACTTATAAAGCGATGCTTCTGATCTTTCTATTCATTCAGGTCTATTTTGGGACTCTGTTATAAAGATTTTATCATAAGGGCTCTCTGCACAGCTTTTACAATATTACTCTCTTTTGTGTTATTATGGAAAATATCACTTTTATTCTTAAAAATGTCTTCCATCTCAATATAATTTGCATATGTGATAACCACCCATTTTGGAGATTACTTTTATATCCTGTTACTTAAAAAAGTATTATATTGTAGTTGCTTAGTAGATTCTCTTTATATTAGTTTCCTACTGATGATGTAATAAACTACCATAAACTTAGTGGCTTAAAATAACACAAATATATCCTCTTTACAATTCTGAAGGTCAGAAGTCTGAAATCAGTTTCACTGGACTAAAACCCAGGTGCTGACAGGACTGGTTTCTTCTGGAGGCTCTAGAAGAGAATCTGTTTCCTTGCCTATTTTAGCTTCCAGAGGCTGCCTGCATTCTTTGGCTCACAACCCCCTTCTTCCGTCATCAAGCCAGCAGGAGATCATCTTCAAATCCCTTTCTCTCTGTACTTCTGCTCCCACTGTCACATCACCTATCTGATTCTGATACTTCCTATATCCTCCAATAAGGACCCTTGTAATTATGTTAAACCCACCCAGATTACCCAGGATTATCTCCCCAACTCAAGATCCTTAAGTAAATCACATCTGTAAAGTCCCTTTGCCAGGAAGGTCATGTACTGGGACATTCCAGAGATTAGGACATGGGCATATATAAGGATGATTATTCACCCTATCACACTCTTTGATTTCCTAGGTATCCAATCATCTAATGTGCAACTATAGAAAGTTTGAACTCTTTAATTTTTTTGTAAGTCCAGTTAACTTTGTCTTGCCCAACCACATTGGCTAAATTTGACAGTAAAATATTAAATAATTGCAGTGATAGTGGGCCATATGGATGTCTTCTTTGGAAAAAAGTCTGTTCAATTTCTCTTCCCATTTTTTAATTGTGTTGTTTTCTTGTTATTGAGTTATATGAGTCTTTTTATATTTTGGTATTTTAACCCCTGATCTGTATGGTTTACAAATATTTTCTCATAGGTTGCTTTTTTATTTTGTTGATTGTTTCTTTTGCTGTGCAGAAGCTTTATAGCTTGATGTAGCCCCACTTTTTGATTTTTGTTTTTGTTGCTTGTGTTTTTGGTGTCATATCTAAAAAAAAAATCAGTGCCAAGACCAATGTCAAGGAAGTCTTCCCCTATCTTTTCTTCTAGGAATTTTATCATTTTAGATCTTATGTTTAAGTCTTTAATCTATCTAAAGTTAATTTTTGTGGGTGGTATAATTAAGGGAACAATTTTATTTTTCTGGATGTGGTTATCCACTTTTCCCAACACTAAATATTGAAAAACTTATCCTTTCCCCACTGAATATTCTTGACCCCACTGTCAAATGGCACCAACATTATTTTGATCCAAAAATGTTCTTAATTTTTAGATGTATTTCCCCTTATGAATGAAATGTAGAGTCATTTTGTCAAATTTTTAAAAATATCTCTAAGGTCTTCATGGAGATTGAGTTAGATTTACAGATTAATGTGGAGAACTGTATCTCCAAATACTGAATGCTTCCTTCCAATAACTCAGTATTTGTGTTTACTTTAATTATATTTTTGTACAAATTTAATTTTTTAATAAATATTTTTACATTTCTTTTTTAAGGTCTTTTTTATGCCCACATAGGTACTTGTACATAAATATACAAAAGACTCTGTGCACATATGCAGCCTAAGAGTTGGTCAAAACTCAAGAGACCCCTGTGCAGACTTCAGGGCTTTTTCTCCTGTAGTTTTCTCTCTTTTTTTTTTTCCTTCTGCTCAGTGGGATCACTGTTTTCTGGACTCCATCACCCTGTGCCTTTAGGTAGAAAAACAAGATGAATATGCAGCATAGGCAGAGTGTGGAGTCTTCTCTCACTGATCAGAGTCCTGGCAGGCCGATTGCCCAATGGCTAAAACATAGTTCTTCATATGTTTTGTTTC
The DNA here is from genome assembly GCF_004348235.1 of Phoca vitulina. Taxonomy (NCBI): domain Eukaryota; kingdom Metazoa; phylum Chordata; class Mammalia; order Carnivora; family Phocidae; genus Phoca; species Phoca vitulina. The sequence continues at coordinate 15,774,917 of NW_022589729.1, read as the reverse complement.
ACTTCCTATCTGTTTACCATGGGTCACTCAGTCCAATATTCATTGATCTGTTGTGACAGGAACTGGAAGCCCTCCTACTTCTAGTACATATTTATTGTTTAATGAAAGAACCAAATAAAATTACATGTATCATAATATGAGGATATGAATTATAATACCTACCTCTCAATTTATGAACAGAAGCAAGTCCTTTCAACTACCTGTGTAACATTTTTGTATTCTAGCTCTTTGCCTGTCCTCCACTCCGCATACAGTCTGTCTCCTGAACCCCACCACTGCCCCTTCATCCTTCCTTACCTCTTCTAGTTCATTGTGGTTCCCTCCCACCTTGTAGGCTGCCTTCCTTCCCCTCATCTTTCCTCTTCTGTCTTCTTTTGATTTTCACTTCCTCTGCCGTTATTTTTCTGTGATTATTATCATTATTTGTTATTTCACTGATTATAATGCTATTCTTTTTGTACATTTTAAATGTGGATGACAAGATTACTAAACTTTATTCTTTTCTACAACTGTCCCTTTCTGTATTATTAAAAATGTTCCTTAATGGATTACTTGCTCTGGGGTCCACCTGAGTTTGACATGTGTTTTATTCATTATTGTTGATGAATAATTCATCTGTAATTTCTTTTTTTTTTTAAGATTGTATTTACTTATTTGAGAGACAGCGAGAGTGAGAGAGCACAAGCGGGGGGGGGGGGCACAGCAGAGGGAGAGGGAGAAGCAGGCTCCTCGTTGAGCAGGGAGCCTGATGCCGGGCTCGAAATGCCTACTGCTCACTGCTCTGTTATTTTCATCTTTTGCTTTTATAGTGGTAAGTAATAAACACCTTGGGTTTTTAACTTACTTTTGTAAGCTTATCAATATATTTTAAAGAATTCTTTTTTATTTTCCCAAGAGTTTATTTCTTTAATGAGAGAAATCTTAAGTTAATCAAGTCCCTCATACTACCTTTAGTAAATATCAGTGCAAAGTTTTGATACAATGTTTTAACAAATATTTGCTTGAAATTTAACTAAATTTATTTTAATATTCAAAATCCTATTTACTACAGCTATTCACAGAAATCTTTACTTTTGTGGGCAACGTCAGGCAGCAAATATAACATACAGATTGCATGCTTTTACTTCAACTATAATAAAAAAGAATTCAAATAAGTAAATCATCCAGAAAACATGTTTAATTTTCCAAAATCTAAAAATAAGGTAGAAAGTTTGATATTGCAATTTCTATGTGGTCATTTTTCCTTTTATTCACAACTTTTAATCAGTTTTTGTGAAATGTCATTTACTCACTCAAATTGAGCATTTAACTAGGTCATACCCTATATTCATTCACTGCAACAGAATAATAGAATGAGAAATTCTTCCAGGAAATATAAGAAATTTAGGACTCCTTGCTTTGAGTAAATGTGATTTGTTAAAATTAGGGAAAAAAAAAGAGAGAATTGTAGTTGTACATATCACAAAGCTTTTCTCTAGGAAAGTAACAAGGTTTTGCAAACTTTTTCTTGTTTTTTTCATTATGCATGTATTCAGGTATTTTGAGGCCTTCTACTTAATTTTCAAGCAATCTTAGGTTATTGTACATTCTCCCAGAACATCCAAACATGTACATGTTGTATGCTGCGGTTGTTCAACAGTCTTCCCCGATATATTCATTAGCTTAGCTCAACTTCAGTTTTAACAATATGTTGTTAGTTTAAAAAAAGACACTATTTTTTTTTCCCTGAAAGACCTTAGACATAATGGAATTTTACCTCCTTTCTTTTTGTATAAATATCTCTCAAACCCTGGAGAACTCTGTATCTTATTATTTTGAGAGTTAAAGGGCTATATTTGTCTGATCAAAGGGTAAGAACTATTCTAACAAATTTGTTCATACTGCTTACATGCATTTCAACCATTTGTTTTGTCTATTTTATTTTGTTCTCTTCAAGTAATCCAATAATCCAGCTTCAGAAACCATTCCCCAATTTCAAAACAAAGACAACCCATGTCAAGGATTTATAAATGGTAGTTCCACTAAATTACAACTTAAGTCTTTGGTCTCCTCAAAGCTAGTGTTAGAATCTCACAGAATATTTAATATTTTTATAGAACTCTCTGCTCTTAACCATTAATACATGATGATAGCCTATTTATATCTGTTTTCTATAGTCCTGTGTTATTTGTTTCATTTGATTTTGAGTTGACTTATTGTACTCTGGACTCAAGAAAGAGGTGTGAGCAATACTGAGAGAATTGAAATTTTAGTTTCAGTGGTCTAGGAAGGATCCATTATCCAAAAACATCTTCTCCCACTGATTAACTGGAATTCTGTGACACTGCTCGTTATTTGTGTCACTGGTTAATATTTATTATGTTGATAATAATACATACTGTGAATCATATACTTGACATATTTTACTCAAAAGCCATTTTTTCCTTAGTGGAAAAGATAAAGATAATAAAAAGAGATACTGAAAGATGGGAATAAGGAGAAAAGTGCTACAGAAAAGTAGAAAAGTATGTTTCAGAATCAATTTTTGTATTTCAGGCAAGGTACTAGCAGGAGGAAATGGCACACTGTAAAGATCCTTTTCCTTTCCCATTTCCTCGGAGAATGTTGAGATTCCATTTCCTTGAAGAAAGCATGAGGAAGAGAATATTTACAAATCCATATGCAGGATTAAGGAAACCAATGACAGAAAGCAGTTACTATTCCCAGATCTGAAGGCGCAAGGAAGGGAGAATCTGTATTAGCTTATTGACCACCACAGACTGGATGGCTGAAACAAAATAAATTCATTTTCTCACAGTGGCTGAAAGACAGAAGTCTGAGATCAAAGTGTAAGCAGACTTAGTTCCATCTGAGGGCTGTGAAAGACAGAGCTGTTCTGGGTCTCTTTCCTCAGGTGCTGATGGCTGTCTTCTCATGTCTCCCTGTTGCCTGACCTCTGCACAGGTGCAAGACCCAGAGAGGGTTGTAGCTACAGGAAAGTGGCCACTTGAGAGAACCCTCGGGGAGAGCACAGAGCCACACACTGGCACGCGCCAGCCCAGCAAGAATGGAGTGAGGGGAACAGGTACCCTACCTCTTTCCCACCTTGTCCTTGGATCCCCTCTCACCGACTACAGGCAAAGCCCCGTGGGAAACACGGGGTAGAGAGCCTGGTTGATTCGGTTCTCAGAGTTCACACTTGCAAGGTACAGAACAAACAGGAGAAGAGTGGATTGGGGGTGGCCAAAGGAGAATACTCAGTACATCCAACTTCAGGAGAGTAATTCTCAGGTCAGAATGAAGGGAAGAAAAGAGGAAGAATTGTGTAGGATGTCTTCTCAAATTATAAATATCCTTTCAAACCAGGTTCTGAAACACCTTTCTAAAAATTAGGGAAGTGAAATGGGAGAATCACAATAAAAGTGGGTCGCAATTACTCATGAGAATCCTTCTATCTCTTATTTATGTTGGACTAGAAAAGAGTTGTGATCCACCACTCTAGGAAGGTTTTGTTCTGAATGAGGTCCTCTTTATGCAAAAAATTTAGCACCTGTATGACATGATCAAAGAAGATATCTATGAACCTCTACCCTCTCCCTTTCACAAGACTTTGATTCTTAAAATTGTAATATTGAGAATTATAAATTACATTGGAAAATGACAGACATCTATTCCTACCCACATACCAGAAATAGGACAATGGAAGCTCAGAGAGATTAAATGTAATGATTTTAACAACACAAATATTAATTGCTGAGTAGGATGAGAACTCAAGACTTCTTACTCCTTGTCTAATAGTTTGTTTTGTTTGCTTTTAAATTTTTTAATCTTTCTTAGCCACTGCTAATTTTACTACCTAAAGACCAATACCACTAAAAATTGCCTTGATTAGGTGGGTATTCCTGATATGGCCTTCCTGAACACTCTAAATTTCTTTCAGTTATATAACAAAATTGCAATTATTTTCAAAACTAAACTGTAGGCCCCCTGATGAGAGGATTGTACCTGCCTTATTCATCACAACATTTCCTGTGCCAACCAAGCACAATGACCTACATATCTTATGAGTAAATAGATCACTTTTGAATGTAAGTACTACTTAAAGCCTCAGTTATAACCCCAATTTTGTAATTTCAAATAAGTAATGTGATCAATCAGAATAAAAAGGGAAAAAAGAAATATCTTTTAAATATAAATCTAGGGGGCATCTGGGTAGCTCAGGTGGTTAAGTGTCTGCCTTCGGCTCAGGTCATAATCTCGGGGTCCTGGAAGCAAGCCCCACATTGGGCTCCCTGCTCAATGGGGAGTCTGCTTCTCCCTCTCCCTCTGCCCCCACCCCTGGCTCACGTTCTCTCTCTCTCAAATAAATTAAATCTTTAAAAATAAATAAATATAAATCCAGAATAAGAAATCATATGAAAAACTACACATATATTGTAAAATAAGTTTCATAATTCTAGCTTCCTTGATGAATATTCCGACAGCACTTTTATATATGTGTGAACATATTCTTTTCCCCCAATTATACATATTAAATTGTGATGGTAGAGTCTGTCCCTTCTTAACTATATTTGGAAATGTGGCCACAGGGTAATGAATTATATAGTCTCTCCAATAACTTAAGCCTTACAAAATATTCTTTAATAAAGCCTTTTACAACTTCTTAAGTGAACCAATTTAAACAAATGAAGAATTTTCAATAGGTTAATTTACTTGGATATGTTAAACCTTGAAGAGAGGTCTAGGCTAGGACCTTGCTTTCAGTTTATTGCCAAGCTTATAAATGTAATTTCCATAAAAACAAATTGCTACATGTTTTAGCTTGTGTGAGTGATCCAATTTTCCAAAATGTTTTTGTTGTGGCAGTTGGGAACTGTACAGCCTACTTCATTTCAATTATTAGAATCATTTTGACTATTATTCTACTCACAAGGACCATGGCAAATGCTTTCTGTGTACACACAAAGCTTGATTTCAGCAAGCAGCTGTTCATTACAAAGGAAATGCTTTCAATGCCCTTTATCCTATAACACTTAAAACTATTTGGCAATGAAGAAGGCTGTTTTCCCTAGTCTTCAGCGAATTTTTTTTTTCATTTTGAATGATTTCTCAGCTATTTTATATATCTATTTAATCGCCTCAATATGTTCCTTTAATAGAAAATAGCAAAATTCAGTTACCTATAATAAAATTGCTTTCCTTGACCCAACCTCTGGGTAATAATAAAATAGAAGCTCCTAAAATAGATTCAATTACCCCAAGCAGACCCCTTCTTATGAACACTTCACCTACCAGTGATCCTGCCCCTTTCTCAAGGAAGGTTGGGACAACTACTGCTAGAACAAATATTTTTTTATTTGAAATCTTTAACTCGTGCCCTCTGGGATATATTAACATTTTTATAATCATAGTTTTTGACAGGAACATTTTTAGCAATACCCATTAGGTCTAAAAATACGAGTATCAGTAGGAAATCCTTTGTCTTCAGCTTCTCTTCCACTTATCCATGGATGTTCAATCTCTGATCACATTAATACTTGTGCTAAACAGGAGCTTGTTACCTGCCTAAAATTATGAGGGTAGAAAAGAGATGGGCTCCCAAAGCTACAGTTGAGGTAAAAGACATGTCCCCAAATATTGCAACTGGAATACATAAAAATATTTTTTTTAAAGATTTTATTTATTTATTTGACAGAGAGAGACACACAGAGAGAGGGAACACAAGCAGGGGGAGTGGGAGAAGGAGAAGCAGGCTTCCCGCGGAGCGGGGAGCCCGATGTGGGGCTTGATCCCAGGACCCTGGGACCATGACCTGAGCCGAAGGCAGACGCTTAATGACTGAGCCACCCAGGCGCCCAAAAATATTTTCTACCTAAACAATTATCTAAATGGTCATTAGGTTTTATGGTTCTATGACTGTATTTGCCCAGCTACATTATCAGCTCTTGTGGACTGACCAGAAATCTTAATTAGGAGTTGTAATATTTTTCCCCTGGGAAAAGTTGTTCCAAGTTTCTAATAACTCCCACAAAATTATGTTTGGAATTTCAGTGCTTGTTAGTTGAAAACACGTTGTATTTGGTCTCTAAAATTACTTATTTGGTGAAATATAAATAAATATCTTAAAGACATCTAAAAATCATCCTTTATACATATTTTATACTGGAGTAGAAAATTAAGAAAAAACATTACTCTATATGTATACAGGATCTCACAAAGAGTGGAGGGGAACAAGGCCTTAAAAGAATCCCTGCTTAATCACTTACAGTCTATATGTCATAATGAAGGATCTTTCACCCTCAATTTTCTGTTCATTAAGATAAATATTATCTAATTGTTGTGAAAATTAAATGATATAGTATACGAAAAATACTTAGCATAATTTTAGTCGCAAAGTGGACCTCATGAGATACTGAATTTCCTCCCTTCCATTGTTGTTACAACAGGTACTGTGGAGGGCAGAATTTACAGCATCGTCAAATATAATCTAAGCTAACGGCCATCTTATTTTAAGCAACAGTAGTTACAACTATAATCCAAGGAAAAAAGGTATGAATGACTTTGTGGATAACTGTTTGGTTTTTAAAATATTTTTTGACTCATGCAAATCAAAATTCACTTTCTGCTTTATATTTATTATGAAGTGTTTAAGAATGCACTTTGGGTTTTGGAATCAAATTCCTGATATGACTCCCCCAGTGGCCCTTGCGATAGTCTCCCTGCTTCCTGGGTCCTTTTCCGTGTGTGTGTGTGTGTGTGTGTGTGTGTGTGTATCCCAATGGTTCCAGAGAACTCTGAAGTGTATCTGTGTGTGTGTGCATATCCCTTATTACTTATCATATATATGTATATACATGTATATAAGCATATTTATATAAACATAGATGTATGTATATGCATATATGTAAAATGTATATGTGGAGACAAATTATATAGAGAGAGAGGGAGACAAACCCAACTATTCTTTTAAGTTTTTATTTTAATTCCAGTTGGTTAACATGCACAATTATATTAGTTTCAGGTATGCCATATAGGGATTCTACAATTCCATACCTCACCCAGTGTTCATCACCTATTTCATTCCATCCCCCTATCCCCCCACCCCCACCCCCACCTGTGGTAACTATCACTTTGTTCTCTATAATTAACAGTCTGTCTCTTGATTTGTCATTTTTTCCCCTTCCTCATTTGTTTCTCATATATCACATGAATGAGATCATGTGGTATTTGTCTTTCTCTGACTTATTTTGCTTAGCATTATACTCTCTAGCTCCATCTATGTCATTGCAAATGGCAAGATTTCATTCTTTTTTATGATTGAATAATATTCCAGTGTGTGTGTGTGTGTGTGTGTGTGTGTGTGTGTGTGTACCACCTCTCTATCCATTCATCTATGACACTTGGGCTGCTTCCACATCTTGACTATTGTAAATAATGCTGCTATAAATACAGGTGTGCATATGTCCCTTCAAATTAGTGTTTTTGAATTCTTTGGTAAATACCCAGTAGAGCAATTGCTGGATCATAGGGTAGTTCTATTTTTAACTTTTTTGATGAACCTCTAAATTGTTTTCCACAGTGGCTACAATCAGTTTGCATTCCGACCAACAGTGTACAGGTGTTCCTCTTTCTCTACACTCTTGCCTACACCTGTTGTTTCTTTTGTTAATTTTAGCCATTTTGACAGGTGTGAGGTAATGTCTCAGTGTAGTTTTGATTTGCATTTCCCTGATGGCAATTGGTCATGAACATCTTTTCATTTAACGGTTGGCCATCTGGATGTCTTCTATTCGTGTCTTCTGCCCATTTTTTAGTTGCTTTAATTGTTTTGGCGGTGCTGAATTCTATCAGTTCTTTATATATTTTGGATACTAACTCTTTATCAGTTATGTCATTTGCAAATAACTTCTCCCATTCCGAAGGTTGACTTAGTCTTGTTGATTGTTTCTTTCACTGTATAGAAGCTTTTTATTTTGAGGTAGTCCCAATAGTTTTTGTTTCCCTTGCCTCAGAAGACATATCTAGAAAAAAGTTCCTATGGCCAATGTCAAAGAGGTTACTGCCTGTGTTCTCTTCTAGGATATTTAGGTTGCAGGTCTCACATTTAGGTCTTTAATCCATTTTGAATTTATTTTTGTGTATGGTGTAAGAAAGCTGTCCAGTTTCTTTCTTTTGCATGTTGCTATCCAGTTTTCAACCAGCACTACTTACTGAAGTCACTGTCTTCTTCCCATTGGATATTCTTTCCTGCTTCGTCAAAGATTAATTGGCCATATAGTTGTGGGTTTATTTCTGGGTTTTCTATTCTGTTCTATTGATCTACCTGTCTATTGTATTTTCTTTTTTTATTTCCTCTCTATTTCCTACTTGACTCATTCATTGTTTAGTAGCATGTTATTTAACCTCCATGTATTCGTGGTCTTCCCAGATTTTTTTTTTTTTTTTTTTTTTTTTGTGGTTGACTTCTAGTTTCATAGTGTTGTGGTCAGAAAAGATGCATGCTATGACTTGATCTTCTTGAATTTGTTGAGGCTTGTTTTGTGAGCTAATATGCAATCTATTCAGGAGAATATTCTGTGTGCATTTAAAAAGAATATGTATTCTGCTGTTTTAGAATGGAATTTTCTGAATATACCTATTAAATCCATCTGTTCCAGTGTCATTTAAAGCCTGTTTCCTTGTTGATTTTCTGTTTTGATGATCTACTGACATAAGTGGGGTGTTAAAGTCCCCTACTATTATTGTATTATTATTTCCTTTATGTTTGTTATCAACTGTGTTATGTATTTGGGTGCCCCCATATTGGGTGCATATTTACAATTGCTACATCTTCTTGTTGGATTGTCCCCTTTATTTTTATATAATGTCCTTCTTTGTCTCTTGTTACAATCTTTGTTTTAACATCTATTTTGCCCAATATAAGTATTGCTACTCTGGCTTTCTTTGGACACCATTTGCATGATAAATGTTTCTCCATCCCCTCACTTTCAATCTGCAGGTATCTTTAGGTTTAAAATGAGTCTCTTGTAGGTCACATATAGGTTTTTTTTTTTTAATCCATTATGTCACCGTATGTCTTTTGATTGAAGCATTTAGTCCACTTAGATTCAAAGTAATTAGTGATAGAAATGTATTTATTGCCAATTTATTACTTTTGTGGTTATTTCTGAAGATTTTCTCTGATCTTTGCTTGTCTTTCTTTCATGGTTTGCTGATTTTCTTTAGTGATTGGATTTCCCTTTATTCTTTGCATATTTATTAGTGGTTTTTCATACATGGTTACCACTAGATTTGTATATAACCTCTTCTGCATATAGCAGTCTAAATTAAGTTGATGGTCATTTAAGTTTGAAACCCCCAATATGCTCCAAAATCTGTATGAACAGATCTGTCTTCTGTTTGCCCTGGTGTTGTGTAAACTGCTATTTTTATGTTGCCTCTCTGCGCAGGCTACTCTCTCTTTAAGGGTGGTGGCCCAGCTATCACTTGCCCTCCAGCTTGCCTAGTGGTGAGTGAGCTGACTTTAAAGCTCCAGGTTCCACATCCCACTAGTTTTAAAAACTGAAAATTTAGCCCCTGTGGTTTTTAAAGCCAAACGTTACGGGAATTAGTCTTACCCATGTGAGGGCCCCTATCTCTGCCCTCTCCATGCACCGCTCCCTCCCTCCAGCAGGCAGCCTCCCTCTGCCTTTTTGACCTTCCTAAACTTTCAGATGCTGCTTCTGCTCTATATTTTGATGTGGAGTTCATTCTGTCAGTCTTTGGATCACTCTCCGGTTTATCAACTTGGATGTGGATGATACCTAGTTGTAAATGTGGGATGGGGTGAGCTCAGGGTCCTCCTATTCTGACTCTTTCCAAGCTCTCCAGAATCAAAATTTTGAGACAACTATTCCTTATTACTGAGCATTATTTTGGTCATTTCCAAAATGTTACTTATTCAACTGTTACATTAAATAAATTAGTATATGTTACTTCATAGACCTGCAAGCATAGCTTTAATACAAATTCCTCTTAGATTTAAAATAGAATTACTGAGTCCAAGAATATATGTATTTCTAAGTTGTTTTTTAGAAAGTGTCAAATTGCCCTGCACAGAGGTCTGCTAATTTACATCCTACCAACACTCTCTGAAGGTGCCTCTTTCCTTACAACCCACTAACAGAGGTATCATCAAATACCTTTTGGTTGTGTACGAACCTGATAGGTGAGATATGACTGTTGGTTATATTTTTGTGTTGTTAATCCTGCTAATAAATAGAATAAAATTTTCCACGATTTCCACTAGAAACAGTGACTTTATATTCTTAAGCATGGGCTTTCCTATATACAATTGTGAGGAATATTTTTAATAGCTTTGAGGAGAAAAAGAAAGATGGAAATCAACCCTTTTTGAATATTTGCTATCAGGCAATGGGCTAATTGTCTTACAGATGTCACCTAATTTGAATCTTATAACAACCCTATATAGAAGAGTTCAGACCACACAGATCATGAATGGTGCAGCTGGATTTGAACTTGAACTGATCCAACTGCAAAGTATATTTGTTACATCAGAATGTAATTGTAAGAAGTGATGGAAGGGCACTTTATCTATACTATATATTTTATTACCAGCATTTGGAAATGCGTATTTTATTTGATAGTGTTTATAAATTATGTGTTGCCCTCTCAGAAAAACTTGTAGTGCAGAAATGCTTCCATATGCTAGAAGTTTGTGGGGTTCTTTTGATGAAAGAAAGCATGTCATTCTGTGGCTTGCTTGCTTATAATCACTCAACAACAGCATGTATAAATTTAGAAATGGTATTCCCACAGAATTAACTCAGTACAATTTTCCATTCCTGCAGCCCTCACATGACTGATAAAGAACTATTCCAAAATAACGAATTTTTAGAACTTCTTTCATTATTTATATAGTTAATTTATATAGGTAAGAGAAATTAAATAAGTAATATTTACATTTCTAAATTCAAATACACTTAACTTTTAAACTTTTAATAAATAAGTTATTTGCTTTTTTGGTGACTGTAACTCAACTTTTTCACTTGACAGTTCTGTGACCTTGGAAAATTTTAACTGAAATTTCTTGTAATGAACCTTTTTCATCTATATAATGGCATATCAGTATAAAAATCAAAGGCTGTTTTGAAAATCCAACATAGGGGCGCCTGGGTGGCTCAGTTGGTTAAGCGACTGCCTTCGGCTCAGGTCATGATCCTGGAGTCCCAGGATCGAGTCCCACATCAGGCTCCCTGCTCAGCAGGGAGTCTGCTTCTCCCTCTGACCCTCCCCCTTCTCATGTGCTCTCTCTTTCTCTCATTCTCTCTCTCAAATAAATAAAATCTTTAAAAAAAAAGAAAATCCAACATAATAATCTATGTAAACTACTGAACAGAGTGATATGTTTTCAGCAAGTGTAATTCTGATTAACTGTAGAAGTAAAATCTCTGTTCCCTGGACTTCATTTAATACAAAGTGCTTTGAATTGGCTGCCAGAGAACTGAGGTTTACATCAATCATGGCTCTGCCTGCCCCTTATCAATATTAAACTTTGATAAGCCACTTTAATTAGAATTCAAATTTCCCATGTGTAAAATGAGACAAAATTGTTTGCCAAGATCTCTAAGGTCATAAGGCCAGTTAAAGGCAGTTTGTAGATTCTTTCTAACTCCTAGGAATTTAGACAAGTTTTATATTCTTCTCTACCTTGAATCTTTTGTACAAGGAAGAGCAATATGTTCCATGTCTCTCATTTCTTTAGTGTTAAATGGCTTCTGATTCTGATATCCATCCACTCTCAGACAAATTATCTGAAGGTCAGGTATACATAAGCCCAAAATCTCTAGAACAAAAGACAAGACAAAAACACCCTTGAGCAAGAAAGGTCCTGAATCCTTCATCTTTTCTTCTGGATATATAAATGCCTGCTAGACAAATAAATCTATCTTCTTATGAGATGTCTTGTATTTTTCAGATCCTAAGTACTTAATACAGTGGACAGTTTTACATAAAAATTTGCCCCTGGTTGTTTATAAATGATTTAGAAAAAATTATAGTTATGAGCATCTTTAAGTATTTGGTGCAATATTCAAAAACCATAATCTATTCATATTTTCAAGTCACATTTTTAAATAAAATGATTTGATAAAACAGTCCCCCAAATAGTTTCTACCCTTTCTACCCTTTTCAGATTCTGTTTCTGCAAAACTTTGCAACTCGTTTAGAGTCACAGAAAATTAACTTAACAATATATTTTGATAGCAAGATGTTGCTGCTGATAATATGGCAATAATGTGACTCTTATTTAAATTTTGCAAAATAAACAACCAACATTATTCCCCATCGTAACATAGTGAATATTTACTATGTACGAGGAGATAAGCTATATTTTATGAGGGCATTGTTTAGAGTTCTGAATACTTTACAATCTAGTGATGATAAATATTTATAAATAACTACAACAAGAAGTATGTGACAACTGCTGAGATAGACATAAAAAGTCAGAATCAACAGGTATATAACATATAGGAAATAAATGTCTTGTGACTATCAGATAAGACTTTTTGTTAAGGACAGATTGATTCTGGAAGTATATGTTAATCTTTTGAGCAAATAGTTTTTATATCATACAAAACTATTTCCTCACATTTAGTTCAAGTTTTGTATTTCCTTTGTCATCTGTATTCTTCTATAAATGTATTATTATATAATTTCATTTCTGTATTGTGTAAAGCATTTCTATTAAAGTCATGAACAAAATACAGATGTTAATTGCCATTGCTACTGGAAATATTGCTCTATGCAGTAAGAGACTTCTTAGAAATAAAGGAAATCTGTAATTATTTGCCTTTAATAGGCTTTTCTCCCCCCAAAATCAAGAGAAATAGGGAAAAAAATCAGTTAATAGACGAAAATTCACTGAATTAGAAATCAGAATATATTGAAAAATTTTCCTTATATAAACAATAATTAATTGGAAAAATGTGATGGAAACTCCCATCCATAAAATTTTAAACTTTTTTTAATTATGTAGGTATACTCTTAATAAGCACACACACATCCACTACTCTTGACTCTATCACATTACAACTGTGTTTTAGCAACCATGCTGAAAATACCAAATGTAACTGAAACAAGTGCCTCAATTGATTTGAGGGGAACGGTGGGAAATCACAGGGAAACCAGATGTCACCAGAGGCTGTGATATCCTTATGAAAAGATCACAACAACGCTGTTGGGAATTGAAGGACAAATTGCTTCCATGGCCTAAATCCACTTCTCCCTTGACCCCAAGTTGTTTATTACCTTGAGATGAAAATAAATAACAATCCTAAATGGCCAGAGTTAAAATGTTCAGACTGCTTTTGTGAATTATAGCATTAGCAGCTTTCCAGGCAGTTTTAGAACAAGGAACCAGAAGACAAGAAATCTGGATTTAAGGGAAATAAGGCCTGAAGTTGTAGGGTGGAAATACCAGAGACAGTAATGTGTGCCATGGTAGTATGCTTTCAGCACCAGCCAGACTGGCAGTTGGAAACTTTCTAGACAAAGATGTGCGAGGGGGTGAGACTGAAGCCGAGAAAGGCTCATATACATAGTCAACTTACCTAGCTCCTCCCATAAAGAAAAAGTAAATGTGCTTGTGTGTGTAGAAATTAGGGGAAAGGAGGTAAATCTTACAGAAATATTATAGGAAAGGAAAAACATTAATAAGATACTGATTTAACTCCAATAAACTTTGTTTTAATGTGTGTAGGTGCCTAATACTATCATTTGTTTGTTTGTTTTTTAGTAGACCTTGTTTCAGTTATGATGAGGCTCAGATGTTGTCTAATAGAAACCCAAGTAAGTGGTTTAAGAAAAATAGGGATTTATTTTAATTTTTATGTCCAGGAGGTTGAGGGATAAGCAATTCAGAGTTGCCATACCAGCTACATGGTCCTTAGGGATCCATTCTCCTTTTTCTTTTCTGTTCCATCATCTCTGGCATTAGATTCCACACTTAACCCATGGTCAGAGATGGCTATGGAACTTCTATGCATCACATCATTATTCCAAGCAAAAAGATAATATAAGGGAATAAAAGAAAAAGAATATAATACTGAGGTGAACCAACGCATTTAAGGATGCTCTAAGGAAAACCTTCCACTTACTTCTCCACTGATCATTCCTAGCTGAAAAGGAGGCTGTGAAATTTAGGTTTTTTCTTAGGATCATAACTATTTAGAATGAAATCTGTTTTAAAGAAAATGAAAAATGTCATTGGGTAGGCAAGTAGCAGTCTATGCAAAACCTCTCTTATGAAAAGGAGGAATCCTACAATTTGTGCAAATAAATCTGATTTTTAAAAACTGCATTCAGGAATTTGGTATCAAAGTAAGTTTTCTTCTTGAATCAGAGTCTCCCCAAATGAAATTTTGAAAATATGTTTAATCAACGAAACTTCCATATTTAAAAAGCTACAGAAAGTAAATTTTTTGAAAAAAGATTCGGCAAAATAAATATTAAAATGTTAATGCATTCATTTACTATGGTGCTCATGATCTTAAGGGTGATCCACAATTAGCTAAATTTTAATGATATTTTAAGGCAATGTAAATAAATAGTTATGATAACTGCTATTGATTTTACTTATGTGGTGGATGACTTTCTGAATTATTGAAATAGAGAACTGATTTGCTATCTGAAAGTTTCATAGAAATCATCCATACAAAAAAAGAGAGGGAAGCAAACCATAAGAGACTCTTACCTATAGAAAACAAACTGAGGGCTGCTGGAGGGGAGATGGTGTGGGATGGGTTAAACAGGTGATGGGCATTAAGGAGGGCACTTGTGATGAACACTGGGTGTTATATGTAAGTAATAAATCACTAAATTCTACTCCTGGAACCAATATTACACTATATGCTAACTAACTAGAATTTAAATAAAAATTTGAAAAAAAGAAACTAAACAAAGGGGAAAAAAAAGAGAGAGAGAGAAACCAAAAAAACAGACTCTTAACTATAAAAAAGAGATGGTTACCAGAGGGGAGATGGGTGGAGAGACAGGTAAAATAGGTAAACAGAATTAAGAGTACACTTAAGAGCACTGAGTGATATATGGAACTGTTGAATCACTATAGTATATTCCTGAAAATAGTACTTTATGTTAACTACACTGCATTTAAAATTTTTCAAAAATAATCTAGGTATGATTTACATACAATAAAATATAAAAAACAAGTGTACAAAAAATTATCTATAAAACTGTAGAGAATGGGTGCTTATTTTAGGGATAGATCTAGGCTTTTTTTTCCCTCAACATGTGTTTATTAGTAGACTACATGGCTATAGGTCTACTGTTATCAAAGATCTTTAAACAATTGTAGTTCCTCCAAGAAAATAAAGAATTAAATGCAATATGTCCACAGAATCTCAAAATCTTATTTTTTCCCCCCTCCACTGCCATTATCCACTAATTGTATGGGAATACATCTACAACAGTGGAAATTTTATTTGTGAATTTTCTCGTGTTCCCATAGAGTCAGAATGGAATTTTTTTTTTTTTAACATTTGCTTTTTGATAGTCACTAGGAAGTTCATTTGGATCTAGATATTGTGGAATTAGAGTTAATTAGAGGATTCTTCAGAAGTACTCCTTAAAAGAAGAAATAAATAAAGTTAATTTTTGGCCATAATTGAAATTAAACACATTGGTTTGTATGACTGAAGATGATATGTTGCTCAACTAGACAGGGAAAATTAAAATAATACATTAGAGCAAGAAAAGACAATGAGTCAGAAAAGATTGGAAAATCCACCTGAACTCAGAGCATAAATATTTTCTCAGTTTGTGGTTAGTGCTTTGACTTTTCTCATGATGTTTTGCCATATGGAAGCTTTCATTCACTGTTATGGAATTATCAATTAGTCACTCTAATGGATAAATTTTCAAAGACTGACAAAACGATGTATTGGCAAAGATATGAAACAACTAGGCATTTGAGCATTCCTGGGGTTGGGGGGTAGTATAAAGTGATACAATCATTTTTTTAGATCATTTGGCAGTTTATTCTAAAGTTAAACATATATGTACCCTATAACTCAGCAATTGCTCCTAAGTATTTGCCCCAAAGAAATTAAAACATATATCCACAAAAGACTTGTATGAGCAAACTCAGAACAGCTTTATCCCTAATAGCCAAAAACTGGTAAGAACTTATCTTCTATCAGCAGGAAAATGCATGAACAAATTTTGGTATATTCATAAAATGGGATACCACTTATCAATACAAGGAACAAAGTGATGATGCACAAAAGAAAATGAATGAATCTCAAACACTACACTGAGCAAAGTAAGTCAGATGCACAGGAACACACACCATAAGCTATCCTTCAGATGACTTTCTAGAAAAAAACAAAACTAATGTATTATGGTAGAAAACAGGGAAAGGGTCATTAATTTAAAAGGTCATGATAAAACTATACATTGGTGAACATGTTCTATATCCTGATTGGGCTATGGAATGTATATATATGAATATGTATAATATCCTTCTGTATGTTTGGCAAATATAAACCATACATTTTGGGGGCAACTGGGTGGCTCAGTCGGTTAAGCATCTGCCTGCCTTAAGCTCAGGTCATGATCGCAGAGTACAGGATGCCCCCCACCCAATCAGGCTCCCTGCTCAGCGGGGAGTCTGCTTCTTCCTCTGCCCCTCACCCCACTCATGCTCTCTCTCTCTTAAATAAAACCTTTAAAAAAAATAAAGCCATACATTTTTAAATGTAAATTATACCAAAACTATTTAAAAACACTATGGGTGATATAGCAAAAATAACACCAAATGAAATCAAAAGGTACAAAATAATTATGTGGATAAATTAGATGAAATACAGTATTTTGTCTAGAGAAGATGTATTCAGAGTTCAAAGTGTTTTTTTTTCTTTTCAAAGTGTTTTTAAATATATGGTCTCCTTTCACCTTTTATACTACAATTTAGTTTTCCCTGGAGTTGGATCCTCCATACCAGATTTCAAGTTATTTTTTTTTAATATGATTTCTGTGTTACATGGGCTGTTCAAACAGATAAGATCGAATTCTTAACCATATTTGGGTAATAGTAAGCTTTACTTGGTAAAGATAAATGACTAAAATCACAAGCTTAAATTTGAACACTTCAAAGCACACAGAGAATATTCAAAGTTTGTTCACTTTACAGTGTGATCATGCACATCTCTACCCTTCTCTTATGCTACCATCATTTACCTATTGCATAGTCGAACAATATCTATACTAGACATGATATGGAGATGGAATATGCTCAAAGTTGACTAGTCAATGTGACTGCTTATTAACAGAAAGCAAAATTATCTGACAAGAAGAGATTTGAGATATTACAAGTCTCTAACTTGACTGGAGGTGTATACTCTGGTCTCACATTTTCTTTCTATTTCTCTCTACTTCCCCAACATCTGCTTCATTTATAGTTCCCTTCACTTTCCACAAACACTCCCAACTCTATCCCACCTCAATAAATTTGATCACATGCTACCTTCTACAGAACGCTTGTACTTTCTCTGAACCCCCATAGCATTTTAAAGTTTATATCATATTTAGCTTTTAACTATGTAATATTCACTTATAGTGTCTAGTGTCTTATCTTGCTAATTTTAAGCTTTTCAGATATTACCTATATATATATATATAATATATATATAAAGATATATCTTTGTTAGATATATATATATATTATATATATATATAGATTACCTACATATAGATTACCTATATATAGATTACCTATATATATATATAATATATATATATAAAGATATATATATATATCTTTGTTAGATATATTTATATAATAAATTTTATTGCCTAAGTATTTAATAACATAAATAACTGACATGCTTTTATTTGTACTCACCAGAGGCCAAACCATGGTAGAGTTCACAGTATAGTGGATACAACACTGAGACAGGAACAGAGGCACATACAACAAATGTGGGCTTAGTAAAATAATTGAAAACTCTATTTTCTGTTTTGTTTTACTAAGATGGCAGCACTGATATCAAATATGTCTATCTCACAAAAAAACTGCTTGTGAGGATCAAATAAAATATGTCTTTAGAGAATTCAAATGTTATGAAGAAAAGTGATTTTAAATAGTAATTGATTGGAAGAGAAGAAAAATTTAAAAAAGAGAGAATGTGGAGGGAGAAGAAAGATGAGATAGAGAAGGAGGAGAGAGAAAATAGAGAGTAAAGAGAAGGCCAAGGAGAAGAAAAACGTAAAATTATTTTCTCATGAAGTTACTATGTAACATTACAACAAATAATTTCAATGGAATTCAATAGACTTAGTATTGTTTAGTCATTCAAGATGCCAAGGCATCAGAAAGCAAGTCTTAGGATGAATATGTCTGCCTTTGTTTTTTTTTTAAATTTAGCTGACTATGTGATACATTTTCTCACGGTATTACTTTCAAAAGCTAACAAACCTGGAAAACATATACTTTAGTTTTGAAATACAAGCTCAGTGTGGTAGGCAGAACCATCCCCCAAAATTCCCACCCCCAATAATTCAATCAAACACTAGTTTGTTTAGAGTTTTTGTAGATGATAATAAGAGACTCTTAATCTCAGGAAACAAACTGAGGGTTGCCGGAGTGAGGGGGGTGGGAGGGATGGGGTGGCTGGGTGATGGACATTGGGGAGGGTATGTGCTATGGTGAGTGTTGTGAATTGTGTAAGACTGATGAATCACAGACCTGTACCTCTGAAGCAAATAATACTTTATATATTAATTTTAAAAAAATAAGATGATGGCCTTCATGACAGGGAGAGTTCATGGCTTATTCAGGTGAGCCCAATTTAATCACAATGAGTCCTTAAAGCAGAGAACTTTCTCCAGAGGGCGTTTGAGAGATGCGGTGGAAGACGCAGAGAAACAGGACTCAAGGAGAATGGGACACTCGGAGTGTGAGAGGGCCTGGACACACAGTTCCTGGCTCTGAGATGTAGGGGCCAAGGTGCACAGCCCAACAGGAGGCCTCTTGGAGATCATGGAAAGCATGGGAAGAAATGCAAGCAGCCTCAAAAAAGCAAAGACTGGCCCTTATCTGACATCCAGCAAGGAAACTGAAACCTCAGTCCTAGAACTGCAAGGAACTAAATTCTGCTGACAGCCTAAATGAGTTTGACAGCAAATTCTTTCACAGAGCCTCTTAAAAGAATGCAACCTTGCGGACATCTTGATTTTAGCCCCAGGAGACCATATACAGAATGATGAGATGATAAACGGGTGCTGTTTTAAACCACTAGACTTGTGATAATTTGATAACGCAGCAACAGAAAACGAATATGCTGATTAAACTAGCTTTCTGGACTACAAGTAGAAGAAAAACAACTCTTGGACTGTCTAACATATGTTTTTCTAGAATTTCTAAAACACATGTTCTAAATTTTATGATAACAGAATACATCCATTAGTTCATAAAAGGTAAACTTGGTTTTATTCCAAAATAATGTTCACATGATTTCTGTTCTACTCTTTCATATGGGTCTAAATATCATTTTCTTCATTAGAGGGGGAAGCACTTTCTTGATACTCCAATAACTGCACTGGATCAAACATAAATATTTCACAAGATATCATTATGTCTTATAAAATGTAAACAGATAATGTGAGGAATCTCACTGCATTTGCATCTTAGAAAGCTACATGAGCCAAAGACCAGGCACTTTAAAATAGTTTCCCTGTTGGGTCAAAAAAGCATATGGTTATTCTTGCATTACATAGAAAGACCATTATATAGACTGAGATAAGTTCTTTCAATGTGAAAAACATGCCACTTGCCATGTGGCTGTTGAATTCATGATCCAATTATAAAATCTATTGTGTGTGACAATGTGGATGTTTCTTTCCAGGTACTTACGTAAGACTGAAGTATTTCTCTTCAGCATTCCATTTCCCTTCTGGTCTGTAAAGGCATTTTTAATTACACAATTATTCTTGCCTTTGCATCCTTGAAAATAAAAACAAAAAATTAAGACAATGTCTGGTGTCCAAAGCCTTTGGAGCAGCCTCCTAAATAAAAAAGCCTAGCAAAATAGGTTTATACCCATTTAGGTTTCTGGAGAGTCAAAGAAAAAGTGAGTCATACACATTTGACAAAATGATTTGATAAAACAATAATATGTTACAGAATAGTCACATAGAGTAATTTTTAAATGTTAAGTTTTATTTTCTAACAAGGGCAGTCAATTAAAAATTGAAACATTTTATGCATCTAATGATTTCTAAATAACATATTAAATAGATGCACTGCAGATGGCTTGAGTTATTTCAAGCCCCTCCTACTAACACCTGCCAAATACTAGCTTCAGAAGAAAAATCACTTACTGTAAAATTAATATACCATGTGATTTCTATGAAAAAACCCTTCTCTCTGTTATATGAAAAATATTTAATTTTCATTTACTTATTACTGTAACAAATATTGAGTTCCTTTATCTGGAGCATTGTTCTTTGTGTAGGGGTTGCAGCAAAGGACAAATCAGATGAAGTCCATGGAGGGTGATTATAAAAATAAAATAAAAGTGAGCAAGCTATGTGTTGGTGATAGGTGTTACTATTTTAGTTAGAGTGTTCAGAGAAGAAGGGTGTAGGCATGAGAACAAACTGAGAGAATGAGTCATGAAGATATCTGTGGGTAAAGAGTTTCAGCCACCAGAGCCCCTGATATGGAAGTGTGACTGACTTGTTGGAGATACGACAAAGTAAACAATGTAAGCTAGTGAAGAAGTTGAATGTCACAATAGAGGAAATAGCCAACCTTCTAACCATCACAAGGATTTAGAACTCTATTATATTTTTATTATGAAAAAATGGCAAGTGATAAACCACTTACATTTAAAAAGCATTACTCTGACCACCCAAATGTAAATAAATTGGTGTGAGAATGGAAACAGTGAGTTTAGTAGAGTGTCCATTGTAATAGTCCAAACAATTAATGATGATGGCATGGAAAAGCATGAGAGCTACGGAAGTGATGAAAAATAAAAAGATTGGGGGAATGTTTTAAAGAAAGAGTAGGAGTTGCTGGTGGATTAGATTTAAGGAATGAGATAAAGAAGAGATTCAAGATGGTCACTGAGGTGTTTTCTCCAAGGGACCAGGTGAATGGTGGTACACTTGATTAAGATGGGGAGTAGTGAGAGACAATGTTTCAACAAACTAGTCTTGGACCTGCTGAGTTTGAGATATTTACTACACAACCAAAAAAAAGATATCAAGTTCAAAATTGAATATATCAATGTGGACCTCAGGAAAAAAAGCTATGACTTGAGATGTAAATTTAGTAGTCATTAACCTTCAAATTATATTTAATAGTATGGGGCTAGATGACTTACAGAATGGATTTGGACAGAAATGAAATGAAGTCCAATTTCTAAGTCATAAGACATGATAATATTTAAAGTGTAGGAAGAGATGAAGACATCATTAAAAGTCAGGAAAGAAACCACTGGTTAAGTAGGAGAAGAAGAGGAGTATGTGGTCTCTCAGAACAAAGTGAAGAAAGAGTTTCAGTAATGGAAGAGTGATCAACTGGATATTTTTGAGGGTGGAGTAGGTTGTGGACTGGAAGACAGAATTTTGGATTTGGCCGTATCTAAAGTCCTAATTTAAATGGATGT
Organism: Phoca vitulina; assembly: GCF_004348235.1. NCBI lineage: Eukaryota > Metazoa > Chordata > Mammalia > Carnivora > Phocidae > Phoca > Phoca vitulina. The sequence continues at coordinate 15,753,246 of NW_022589729.1, read as the reverse complement.
AAGAAAAGTGGAGAAGGGATACAAATACAGAGTGGAAGGAGTCAGGATGTCTTTAGTAAAATGGTAGTTGAAGACAGACTATGGTGTTGTGCACATCAAAAGAGCAGGAGCTTGCTAGGAAGGGGGTTGTAACAATGGCCTGGGGTGGCAATAATCCACACAGGGAGTCTCTACAAACCTTAGTCTAAGTAATTTGATGGGAAGGGAAGTTATTGCTCAAGAAGAACTTAAGAACACAAGGAAATTTGAGTTTCTAGAGAGCACATTAGAAGTTTTGAGGGCTAAGAAAAGGTGTGAAATCAGGTCAGTTTATGGCATGAATATGAGGATAAAAGTCCAGGTGATGAGAAATGACCTTGGAAACTTACTTTTTGTGATGATGAAGGGAAACAGGGCATTATTATTAGGCATTATCATCCTAGAGATGATTATTGTTTTAATGGATAATGAATTCCAATTCCACTTGGGACTGATCTCTTGGGCAGTTTGTAGTGTTATGGTCAGAATTACTAAGTAAGTGAGTAAGGATGGGGCATAAGGCCTCTCCAGGATTGTGGCTAGCTCTGATGAAAGTAACACTGAAGACAGCTGAGGGTCTCTGATACAACTTTGTAGAAGGAGAATAATTACATAAAGTGTGTGGGGGTGAGTGTGTACACATACACTTCTCTCTATTCAACAAATATATTTTACACATTTTCCATGTTAGGTGCTGGAGATGTAAAAATGAGCAAAGCTGACATACTTCCTTTAATATTAGAGCTATTTATTTTACCTTCATTATGGCCTAGATAGATTTCAAGATCAATCTATAGGTTAAAATCCCTAAATAATAAGTTGTTTCTTAAAAATGCTACATTATCCACTTTATTTTCATTTAAAATAATCTTGGAAAATACAATCCCCAACTAACATCTGACAAATTTTTATCTGTAGACACCAGATTCCTACTTTAAAAGTGACTTGGACACCAGATTCCTACTTTAAAAGTGATTTGGGGCACTTGGGTTAAGCATCTGCCTTCGGCTCAGGTCATGATCTCGGGGTTCTGGGATCCAGTCCCACGTCAGGCTCCCTGCTCAGTAGGGAGTCTGCTTCTCCCTCTCCCTCTGCTGCTCCCCCTGCTTGTGCTCTCTTGTGCTCTCTCTCAAATAAATAAATAAAATTAAAAAAAAAAATTGACTTGGTGGGGCACCTGGGTGGCTCAGTCATTTTAACTTCCAACTCTTGGTTTCAGCTCAGGTCATGATCTCAGGGTTGTGAGATCATGAGCTCGAGCCCCAGGTCAGCTCTGTGCTCAGCATGGAGTTAGCTTGAGATTCCCTCTCCCTCTGCCCCTCCTCGCACTTGCACGCACACTCTCCTAAATAAATTAAATTAAATTAAAAAGAAAAGTGACTTGGTAGTTTAGATTTCCGCTAAATTGTATGTACTTAACATACAGTCAATATCATAAAGTCTGATGTTAAGTTTCACGCTTATGATTCTCTTAGTACTATGTTTCTTAGTTGTCTATAAAATCTTTCTACATCAGAAATTCTGCTGGATAGTAAAAAAAGAATGAAATTCTGTTTAGAGATTTTTATTTATAAATAAAAAAACACTTACTCATTTGACTTTTCCTGTAACTCCTGGGAGAAAGCTAATTCGACAGTTTAAAATACTCCCTCCAGGCATCTAATCCTTAACAAATTTACTTAAGAGAGCTCCTATTTGACATAGTAACCTTGCAAAGAGACAGGCTTGCTTATTTGGGCAGGTTTAATTGCCTTTATGACCACAATTTTGAAAAAAGCATTCCAAAAATATTAAATATCTTACACCCTGGCTCTTTGGAAAAAATAACAAAATGCTTCTATTAATATTGAGATTACACCAGGCTTGCAAGGGTGGTTCAGAGTTGAATGAGGACTATTATTAACAACCCTTAATTATAAGAATTGATTCATATCCACAACAATATCAAAGGGAACATTTGTTTTTAGGTAACTAAAATTTAGTTTTCTCTACAGACCCTCAAACATTTTCCATTATGAATCTATGAGATCATTATTATGAAGAAGTAAAACGTGTAAAAATAAACAGAATAAAGCAAATCATTCATAATTTTGAATTTGTCATGAAATTTTTATAAATCAAAAAGAAAAATTAAAGGCATTTCAACACTTAAGATCTTTTTCCTAAAATGGCAAGGAACTGACATATTCAACATGTCAGACTTACATGAAAAGGATGCAGGAGACATTTGTAGTAAATTGGATGTGATCCGGACCACAATGACCTTAATTGAAATTGAAAAATTCACAGGAGACTGATTACAGAAGTGGGAAGTTAAAGATATGGAAATTATACTTGATAGACATGACACAATTTTAGCTAAGAATGAGAGCACTAAAGGCTATAAAAATGGAAAGTGATGGCCTGGAAAATAAGCAAGGAGCACACAGCATCCAGGGCTTTTTTCTAGAAATTGGGACTTCTTTTTTTTTTATTATTGTATGGAAAAATAATTACTACTGCCCTGATTTAACTCACTGAAAACCAATGTTGTATATTAACACAAAATGTAGAACTTCCAAAACATCTAAAATTGTTTTACCAATTAAAATTCATGTGAATAAGTTTTAAGAACTTTCTCTACTTCGAAAACTTATATTGTTGAATACTAATGAGGGAGGAAAAGGAAAGAATTTAGTTCACAAGTTAGTGGTATTTGCATATCTTAGATGTTATATATTCTCAAAATATTTATGATTTGGAGGTGAGCTCCATTTTAGACTTTAACTCCTTGAAGATGATCGGAAAATCATATACAACTCTTTAACACCCATTCCCCAAACATCATTGGCAATTCTTCTTTAGAGTCTTATACCTTCTCCACTTGACCTTTAAATGTATAAATGCTGACAGCTCAGAACTTCACTCAGAGCTCGTTTAAATTTATTCTCTTTTCCAAGATCATGTCATCTTTTTTTCATGGATTTTAATGCTCTAACTTCTCTGTTGAGTCCAGGACTCTATGTACAACAGTATATAATAGCCTTCACTATCTCTACATGGAAGTCAGATAGATATCTCACAGTTGATACTTTCAAAAGAGAATTATATCTTTCCTCAACCCCCAAACATGCTAGCCCCCCAAAATCCCCTTTTCAGTATAAGGCATCATCATCCAAATACCTGGGATAAAAGACTATAATTCTATGATATTTTGATACATTGATACTTTTTTTCTCTCATATTCCATGTTCTGTTCATTAGCATGTCATATCAGCTCTACCTCCAAAACATTCTATAAAATTCAAATTCTCCCTATCTCATTTTAGTTCAATCCTCTCTGCAGTACAATGTGGATCACTGACATGTGAATGGAAATACAATCAATTTATCACTAGGAAAATAAAAGGTTCTACCTCAAGATCTACAAACTGAATCTGTGATCAATTTATTTCAAGCAGCATTTATTCAGCAGTTAAGTGGTAGGGATTGTAGAAATAAAATAAATATGACAGGATTTACTTTTTTGTCAAAACTTATATAACACTGACTATATGAGAGCACTTTTGAAAACACAGTGCTTACAAATATAACTCTTTTAATCCTAGTAGTAACCTGTAAGGAACATGCTGTCACTACTCAATTAAGTGTCACAGATCGGGGGACTGAGTCTCAAAGGGATTGAGAAAGTTGCCCAAGGACACGCAGCTGATAAATAGCAGAGCCAAGACTTGAACCTGAGCATTATGGCTTCACCACAGTGGGCTGTTCACCCCCATACTGTGCTCTTATTGTCCCTGTAATGAACACATAAACCAGTGGGGAAATTATAAGAACAAACAATTTTAGTATATAATGTGTTAAAATAAAGTTGTGGCTACTGTGTTCTAGAAACATTCAAGTTTTTTAAAGACTGGGTAATATTTTCTAACTTAAGGCATGTTGAAAGACATTCTTTGAAAAAAGAAATACCATGGAAAAGAAGCTGAGAGATGGGGAATAACAGCATTTTTACTAGCATCAAATTTGACCTGGCAGAGGGCATGAGATTCACTTACTCATTTAAAATGTTTCTTCAGTGTCTACTGCAGGGCAAGCCCTGTTCTAGGCAGGAGGAATACAAGCCACACTAAAAGGGAGTTAGATTCTAGATGAAGGAGAAAGAAAATAATCAACTGGCAAATATATTCAGACAGTAAAGAATGCTGTGAGGACATCAAGATGGGATGGAGATAGAGATAAGCATGTGGGAATGACACGATGGTGAGGAGAGAACTACAAAGGCCACAAGGCAGGGATAAGACTGGCTGGCTCTGGGATGGTGATGAATGCCACTGTGCTTGACCACAGGGACCCAAGGACAGAAATGTGTAAGATAAAATCTGAGAGCAGGCAGGGTTCATATAATACAGTTTTAAAGGCCATGGTAAGAACTTTTCAGTTGATTCTAGATGTAATTAACTTTTGCAGGATTAGAAGAGAATTACTCATTTTCTATTTTGAAACAGGTAGGACTGCAGCTTACCATTGCAAAATCTGTTTCAGCTACATATCTGCTATGGGTTCACTGTGGTTCTGCACTACACATCTTCTTTACTCTGAGATCCAGACTGAAGGAACAAGCTCTATCAGGGCATCGTTTTTCTGGCTGCCAAGGAAAAATAGCAATGGTTACCCCACATGGCATCTCTTAAAAACTCCCTCTCCGAGATGACACACACAACCTTTATTCACATTCAAATAGCCAAAGCAAGCATATGGCAAAGTCTAAAGAGGGAGGTAAGGAAGTACCTATAATTCTTTAGAGGTAGGGATTATGAATGATTAACCACTTAATACATTCACAGCTGCTGTGAAAAAAATTGGGGGCTAAAAATAGATAAAGATTTTGAGTGGAAAGCAGTGGGAGCCCAGGTACAAGCAGGATTGGCAAAAGATGACTGTGACCTGACTGGGACTGATGGTGGAGGACATGGAGAGAAGTGGACAGATTTGGGGCATGTTGTGACGGCCATGTTGACAGGGCTTGGTGATGGACTGAATGAGAATGGGATGGTGAGGGAGAGAGATAAATGAAGGTTGATTCCTATGCTTTTAACAGAAGAAGCTGCAGATGTTCTTGGCTTTTGATACTTAGTACCTAGCAGTGTTGAAAACTTTTCATCTAAATGTGGCTACTCCTGATATTTTGTCAATAATGACATAACTTAATTCTTTTCCCCATTTCCAGCATTAACAGGTTGCACAATATCAAAATAAGTCAGGCCTTTCATACTAATTAGGAAAAATAAATATTTTAAGAGAAAAGAGCAAGCAGAGGTTCCCATGATTTATTTCTGCTTAATTAATGAATAAGGAAATAAAGGACTGTAACAGTACCCACCTCTGAGGACACATTACAAGAAATATTAACAAAGCATTTTTATTTTCAGGTCCCCATCATTTAATATAGATAGATGTACAAAATAGCACACCACTGCCCCCAAATTGGAAAAAAAGCTCCTAACCTATAAGATGCATATATTTTCAAAGATTAAAAAGTAACAAAAACCATTATTGACAAAGGTGGAATAAAAAGATGATTTGTTGTAATTGTGGAGGAAGCATAAATCAATCCAATATCCTAGAATATAATCTGGAGGTACATATTAAGGATTATAAAATCAATCATGTTCTTTATTCTATTCCTAGGAATCTATCTTAGACCAGTAACTAGAATTTTGAACAAGATTTTATGAACAAAGGTGTTCTTATATCACTATAACATCAAACATAAGACTCAAATGATGTCCACTAATCAGATAGTTTTTATGTATATGATAGGATAGTTATGGAATATTTAAATGACTAATATTAACAAATTATTTTAACACAATATTAATTGAAAATGATAATTCATATATTAGATGAAGAGTATCATCAGCTATATAGATTAATAAAAGTTCATATAAAATCATTAGAAGAGAAACACCAAAAGCACATTAAAGTGCTACTTGTACAGCCTAAGTGTATAATGTAAGCTTATATTGAAAGGCAAGGAGACACATGAAAGCAGGAACAGCAGAGACAGAAGAAAGAAATATAGTGTTAAACAGAAGAAAAGAAGGAGTTCATGGAAAAAATTACTTGTAATGTGAAACAAATTCATTTGCTTTATTTCTCAACATTGAATATAGACAGAGTATATTCTTTATCAAAAATCACAACACCTCATGCAACCTATGCAATTGTTAAAACTGATACCCTTTTTGCCACAAAAGGAAATAATATCTAAATCATCATTGTCCAGAATAAACATCTTGGACAAAATCACTTTCTACTGCAACAACTGATCTCTTTTCAGAACAGAATTAACCTTTCAAGTAAAAAGTAAGGGCAAAAGATGAACCAACTACCCAATCATCCCATCTAAGAAATTGCTTACCCTAAAGATGAAGCAATGAATCTTAGTGGTAATTCACAAAGACTTAATATAGACACTCTAAGGTATTACCCTAACACCAATCCCATACCCAACTCACACTAATCAGCTTAGAATATGTCACAGTTACCTCCTTCACCCTCTTTGAGCCTCACCCAGGAGCCCATACTGCTGCAGAAAATTGTCTGGTTGGGGGCAGGGGGCATGTAACTTTTACTAAGTGTATTACAAATTAGAGTGAATAGTTAACCCCAAATTTGGAAACTTTGTGAGAAATTTTAGGGGGTGTGGTGTATTTCATAATTCAGTTGTTTTGCCCTTAGGGAATTCACCAATTCTCTTGTGAATTAATTTTGTGTCAGAAATGGAGATAAGATGGCACAGCTTAAAACAGACTTCCTTTTAATTTAGGTCATAAAAGCTACTCCTAAAAATGATGCATTTTAAATAAAAATTTAATACTAAAATTGCTAGGACTTTTCTTTTGATGTGTTCATAATCAAAATCTAGGAGTAACAGAGTAAAAACCTTCCATCAAGTAACACTGAATCACATATAATTGACATAATAATCCATACAAGTAATGATTGGGAGACTAGTTGAAAATGTGATGACAAATAGAACATTATCCCTCCAGGTTCTAGTAAGAGTTAATTTTAGGATGCAAGCTAAGAGGTTTTAAAATAAAAATAAATCATGTTATGTGCAGACTAAAAAGAAACAAGATAAATTAATATGTACTTCTACTGGAAGACACACAGTGAGGAAAAAAAATCCAATGTAAATCCTTTACAAAATTGGACTTAAGTTAATGGACATGTAAAAAAGGGCCCATCTAAGTCAAAAATCAATATGCTGAATTAAGCTGTTCCCTCCAGTCTGTTATAACTATAAAAGTCAAGTAGCTCCCTCAGTTGAAATGCCTCAATTTAACATCAGTGGAAGAGAAGTTTATGTAGGGAAAATAGAATCAACTGAGAATAAAAAATGCTTTATGATGAAATAAATAGCAAATGTTAGTGGATACAGATAAAAAGACATAAAAGCAGATATAGCAATACCAAGATAGATATATGTTTAGTCAACAAATATTGAGTTTAAATGAACAGTTTAATAATAACTTCTTTTTAAAGAAAGGAAATGGAGTCATAAGTAGAGTCTACACAGCTCGCTGGGTACCAAGTCACTTAAATTTTTTTTTCTTCAATATTCTCTATTTTTCATTCCTTAAAATTAATATCTCCAAAAGGTATACACTACTAACATTTAAATCTGTCCATTTTATTGTTTATGCAGCACTTCTGGTGCTGGATGAGTAGGAGGAGATATGTAAACTAATGATTACAGGGAGTTTCTCCATTATCTCCACTCTGAATCATGATCAGAATTTGCTTTGCCTCCCTTTCATTAATACGAAAGTGAACAATTATTAGAAGTTTCTCATAAATCTCTACAGTAAATACATATATAAACCTTAACAGGTAATTCACATTTATTCTTGTTTCTAAAGACATAATCATTATTCTTGATCTCATTTTTCTCTTAAATTTCAGAAATTCCATCCAACTCTAACCATGTTTTAATATCTTATAAACAGGCATTCACTGTGTAGAGCAGCCAGCCAAGTTTGATACAATTGATTTACAACAACAGAGTTACATGACATAGATAAAATTTTACACCACCCGGTCTATTGTATATTCATGTAACACTGAAAATAGGAGCTGAAGCAACCTGAACACCTTTCTCAACCTCACATCTAGTTCACTGCTCTCCCTCCTCTAAATACTACCTATGTTTTCCGGATATGTTTTTCCACCAAAGCAAGTAACATAAATTAACAAAATGAAAGTTGTCTTAATTCTTAACATATGCTGTGATCTCATCCCTTGTTTTCTTTATGAACTTTAGCCATTAAAATTCTATCTAGGTCTTGGGGTGACCGCATGGCTCAGTGGATTAAGTGTCCGACCCTTGATTTTGTCTCAGGTCATGAGCTCAGGGTCTTGAGATCAAGCCACAAGTCAATCTTGTTAAGATTCTCACAATCTTGCTTAAGATTCTCTCTCTCCCTCTCCATCTGTCTCTCTCCCCACTCACATGCGTGTACTCTCTCTCTCAAAAAAATTCCATCTGAATCTTGAAGATGTAATCTTTCCACATCATGGGCTATTCCTTCCTTGCCTATAACTGAGTCATGCCTACTCTAACTTAAGAACATCTCCCTTTATCCATATCTCCCTTTCCTTACTTCTGCACTAACTCCTAGAATTGTAGATTCCATGTGATAAATATATTTCCTTGTTATCAATGCAGTTCATTTTAATGTTCAACTTCATCTATGGAATTAATTTTTATCAATGTTCTACAATAAAGTAGGACATATTTAATGCTTAACTCATGAGACACCTGAGCCTTGAGACACCTGTGGACTTCCACCGCCACGTGAACAAGGGAGTACATGACAAATCCAAGCTAGGCTGGCTATACCTCCTAATTTCTGTGTATATTTTTCAGTTATTTATCTGAAGTTTTCAGATTAGTGGCTACTCCAAGATGTTTATACTCTTTTCTCTGAAATATAAACCATAAAATATAAGTACAAAAAATTGAGGAAAAAAACTTAAAGGAACTTTTTCAGTCACTTCTTTCACTGGCAAACTTTTATACTGATAATGCATACCAGCTCACCCCATTTCTCACAGTCCCTGTTTCTTCATCCTCTGTAACTGGACTCTCAGTAACTACTGAGAGTAACACTCTAACAGCAGTGATGAAGGCTCCAGTGAGTTCCTACTTTAACACACTTAGCGTTTTTGAAAATTTCTCCTCATTTTGTTTCTATGAGACTGGACTGCCGCACTAACATTCCTTCTACATCATCACACACCTCCTCTCCCACTCCATTTGCCATGATCTCCTTGAAAAGGAACATGCTTTGAGGCTGTCTCCAGCACTCTATGTCTTAATCTATATTTCTTTTTCAGAGATCATAGAAAACTTTGCAGCTTCTCTTCATCTCTATTCATGTGACATATTAATGCATACAAACATACATATCCACGGATTTATGCCTTCATTCACACGCATGAATGTGCATACATGTGTGCACATATAGTCTCACATATGCATGTGGATATGTTATTTATGTCATTCATGTGTATGCGGGATATGTGTGAAACTAGAATGATATACACCTCTCCTGAGCCCAATTATCTAACAATCTTCTCTATATATTTACCTCAATGCTCTATCATGCCAATATTATATATTAAAAATGAAATACATTATATCTTTCCTCTCCTGGAACTGCCTTATCTCTGTCATCTTTTGCTAACATTTAGCTCATCACTCATCTTTTTCTTCCATAATGCAACCAATGACTTCGTAATATCACTTTTTTTTAAATCACGTCCTAATCTAGATTTTTATAAACCTAGGAGAGCTATATTTATAATTTCTAACAATACTTGTCTACAGTCTTCTTAATGGACATTTATCCCTATTCCTCATAAAATGTAATACTTAGGGCACTCTGAAAATAAGTGTTAAAAATAATACAAATATTAAGTAAGCAAATGGAATTTATAAGCATTATTTTTCTAACTCCTCAAATTTCAAACTTTTGTATAGTCTTCACCTTTTTCATAGAAGCTGAAATAGCAGAACGATTTTTGTTTGCTTTTTTTTTTCCCCCCTCCCTCTGGGTTCTGTCACCTCCTTTCTAAGGCAGTGGTAATATCCCCTTCCCCAGTGCCTGAGTTGTGGACATAAAATGAGGTCTTTCAAAATCTTACAAGCATTTCTGAAACACCTAAGATTTAGATGTGACTATATCTTTGGATCCTTGGATATTTTGAAATTATCTGCTTAGATATTATAAACTTGATAGAGAAAAAAAGGGAACAAAAAATAAGACATTATATTGGCATGGAAAATTCTTCTCTAAAGATCTGCCTTTTTCCCTCCTTCATTTCTCTAACTTACAAAAAGCCACTCATCCTGCCTGAAAGATGATTTATGTGAATTTCTGGGTTATGATTATATTACCCATGACTAACATATTTACCGTGTTGATTTGGGAATGGCCTATCTACAAATATATCACAACATCCATCTTGACTAATATTTAGAATCATGTGAAAGTGAAAACAGACACATATTGCTCATCTCCAAGCTCTAACTTCTTAATTAGACAAAATTAAACTTAAAATTCTATAGACTTTGCAGCAGAAAAGCAAAATGATAATAATAATATAAGGAACTATGGTAAATATGATCAATTACTGTAAGTCTCACATTTCATTTAGACTGTCGCACAATTAATAGACTGCTATATTGACTGATAATGGACATATTGAATATAGAAGCAAAATGCAGATATCTCCTTAAAGATGGTACTCATTATAACTAGATAGTAAAAGTAAAATCAGAATTCGATGGAAAAATTCAGTCAGTATGAACTGACTGACCTTAGTCTTTTCTTTTTTTTTAATTGTGTTTCCTCCATATTAACCTGATTTTTAAAAGTCACTACAAGAGATATCCAACTTTCATTATTATGGTTATTTGATGCTCTTTCACCCTCTAAATCTCTTTTTTCCTCTCATCTTGGGTTTTTTATCTTCCTTTCGTCACATATATCATCAGAGTACAGAATGTACAATCTATAATAAAGTTGTCACCGTCAAAGCAACGCAGGGAAGATTCTGGAAGAAATTGTAAAATATTCAATTCCTTCTTTCATAGAGGTTAAAAAAAATGAGGTAAATTCATCTTTAAAGATAAATCATGTTTCCTCGGATTTATCACTCAGCCTCAACTCCATGGATAAAAAGAAGCTAATTCAGCAATTACTCAATGAAATATCAAGAATTATACATCAAGAATTATCGTATAATAGCAAAAAATATTGAATGAATTTGGCAAATTATACATAAACCTTTATCTAAAACAGCTACCTGTTGAAGGGCTATATACCTCAAGGAGTACTAATTTAAATGTCTTAAAGAAGACTGTTGTCAACTTGAAACTTAGTTTAGATGAATATATAAAGCTTATTTTACAGGTACAATAAACATTTCACATTTTCTTGCAGCTCTATATGATTTTGTAGAACTTACAGCATTATTACAAAATGGGTAAGCATTAAATGAGAAAAAATAATTATAATTGAATGTAGATTGCAAGAAATGAAGGCTAAAAGGTAATGATGTTCAGTATATAAACAGATACTAACAGGAGATGTTTACTTAATTTTATCTAGGCAATATTGCTCGAAATTAAAATTTTAATGAATGTAATTACTAGTACACAAGCAAAAGAATATTAAATACAGATATAATTTTTCATTAAAGGTTTTAAATCAGTTCCTTTTTTTATCCTGCTGTATAGTCAAGAAAAATATCAACTCATATATTATTGTTATTAAAATAATTATTATCTCATTTTATGTAGTTAACAGCTTAATCTATATGCATAAAATATTACAGAATAATTAAAGAAGCAAGTTATAAATGTTCCAATGTGCTAAATAACAGCTACACTGAAGAAATTTAATAACAATTCATTGCCTACTTACTATTCTAAGCAAAAAAAGAAGTTGCTTATAAAACACTAAGATCCCATTTTCATCTACTACAAAGCCAAGAATTTCCATATTTAAAATAAAATCTATTTATAAAATAGGATGTCAGCAGTTATTCAGCATCAAAAGCAAAAGATATTTCAAATTATTTGAACTTGTCATTCTTGACCCATTTTAGAAATAAGACATAAGGCTTAAAATTTTTTAACAAGGATTGCCTACAAATAGAATATAAACCTGACGTGTGAAAACAAATATTTTCATATGATATATGCAAACAGTTCAAGACAAGAGAAATTAAATATTCATTGGTATTCAAAGGCATTTAATCATAGACTATACCATAATTTCTCATAGAGTTGAAACTACTTAGAGAATGGAAACTCTTACACTGCACATTTAGATACAGCTTTATGACTTGTATCTATTGTACAGTTTCTAGTTGTATTTCAATGTCTACAGGCAGCAATATTGTCTCAAGACTTTCTGAAATCCATCTGCAAACTCTTCTCATGTAGCATTGTTTTTTAAAATATCTTATGTCCTAACACTGCTGTTCAGTCTTTAGAAACTTTTAATAATGTAGATTCCCAGGCCTTATCTGTAAAGCCAAAGTACCTGGAAACAATGATATGGCAAAGGAGTCCAGTTCCCTTCTACAAGAATCTGAATGTCCTAAAACTCCATGCACTACGAGGCAAGCTGAAAACCAGGTAAAAATGCAATTAAAAGTTTAGTCAGTTGTTTAGGTATATCATCAACATGACTTGTATTACCTTGCTATAACATGTAATCAAAAAATAGCGAACTTATTATTTTGTAATACTGAAAAAATTTTTATAAATATCACTTTATTAAAGGAAATATTTTATTAATAGTAATATTAATTACTAATTAATATTGATACTAATATTATTAAGTCAGAGTCAACATTTGCTTTTCAAATTATGCTTAAACAACATCTTTTAAGATTATAATGAGGTATGAGGCAGTGCTTCATGATACTAAATCTTTATCCTTTATTAGTAGTGGTAGCAAACATTCACCTAGTACTTATGTGTTCAGCATTGTCCAGAAGCCCTACAAATAATAACTCTTTTAACCATTACAAGACTTATCGATGTTATTATTTTACAAATAAGGAAGGCACATAAAAATAAGTATTCTGTCCAATATCACATAACTAGTATATGACAGAGCAAGGATTCTAACTCTAATAGTCTGACTCCGGAACCATATTCGTAAGTTAATTATACTACCATGTTTTTATAGACGGTATTATTTTCTAGGTGTTTTAGAGTGTTTAACTTTGGATCAAGTGGATTAGTGTATATAAATATATCTGCTACCTAGCAGGCATTAAGTCAAGAAAACTTTTTTTTTTCCTTTCTGTCCTGGGCTACACATTCACCTTCTCGGGAGGATGCAAGTTTCTGTTTTCATCTTCAATGCTCTCTCTCATCACAAACCATGTATGGTAGCTTTTCCATAGGTGGCTTCAATCCAACACTTATCTCTAAATAAGTATAACAGTAAAGTGTATTCACTTCCTGCTGGTAACCTGGCTCCAAATCAGTTTCCTTTCATACAAAGAAGAATCACAGGCAAAGATTTATAACAAACTGTTTTCATCGCCAATTAATCAAACTGAGGCATAATTTTTCTCTCCACTTTATAAATAGCAAATGTAAATTTAAAGGAAAACCAGATCCTTTTTTACCATTTTTTAAAAATTAAAAATAGTATGGGCATGCCAGATAGTAGAAAATTTGATACCAACCCCAGGATTAAAACTGGATGTCTCATTTTCAACAGAACAAGATATCTGGCTCTTTGTGATATTTTAAAATTTACAAGACAGACAAAATGAATGAGTGACAAAATGGGTAGTAGGATACTGGGGATTATACACTGAAGTTACCCAGTCCTCAGGATGTAGAAGCATATCAGGGATGGGTACCTTGGCAGGATAGAATATGGTATTTCATGGGGTATTTTCCCTAGTATAAGTTACTAATAACACTGAAAATTTTTCACTTTTAATAACAACTGCAGATAATTTATTTGCACAAAGGCAATTGTCCTTATTAAATATAAAATTTTAGATCACTATGAAGATTTACAAAGCATCTTTTCCAATATTTAAAACACTAATGATTTGCTGATTTATTTGTCCTCCTTCTCGGCAATAGCCACCATCTTTTCAGGGGGGAATCAATTAGCATTTCCATATTTCTTTTCAATAGACTCTGACCATCCATGCTTGGAGATCCTTTCCAATAGCAAATGATCTCTCTGGATCCAGCAGCGTCTTAGTCCCTCAATAGCCACCACTTTTTATTTTTAAACCTTCCTTTCAGCAACTCCACAGCGCTAAAGTTAATGGTTTGTTAAACTCTTGAATACCATTAAAAGCAGGAGTCTGCACATTTGTCTTTTAACTTTGTGTCTGTTCTACTTTCTATTCTTCTTTAAACATTTGTTCTTCTGTAAAGGCTCAGTGGGGATCTGTTCCCCCACAGACTCAATCAAGGGTTCACTCTCACTAAGCTTTCTAGCAGCAGATTTAATACATCTATTTGGACAAAATTAGGCCTTTGGAACACGTGGTGAGTTCTCAATTTATCTAATGAACAAAACAAAAACAAACCAAAAAAGATAAAACAGACCCTCGTATTACCAACCTTACAAATATAACATCTGTAAGGTATTTCTTAATAAATTAGTTTTAAAGAATCAAATAACTCCATAAACAAGAAGGAAACTCTAATATATCCCCTTCATATAAAAAAAAATTAAAAATGCCCTCTAGAGGTTTTGTATCTCTGCCCTTTTTATCTTTTTTTTTTTTTTTTTTTTTTTGAAACTTAAATTATAAGAAAACAAATGTTCTGGGGGTGCCTGGGTGGCTCAGTCGGTTAAGCATCCGACTCTTGATCTCAGCTCAGATCTTGATCTCAGGGTCATAAATACAAATCCTGTGTTGGACTCCACACTTGGTGTGGCGCCTACTTAAAAAAAAAAAAAAGAAAACAAATGTTCTGTATTAAAATATTTTAAAGTAATGAGCTTACCTAAATTTTTAATGATAGCATGTATCTAAAAATCATTCAAATTCAAGAAAAAGGGGTATTTCCTACACCAGGTAAATATCAAGCTCATATAAGTCAGAGCTTTTTTCATAACATATCAGCACTACTGATAACCAACCAACAATGAATTGAGTATTATATAGAAATTTTTCAGTTTCAATTACTGATACTTGAAGGAGTGTGTGTAAACCATACCATATCCAAGCACATGTACAAGACCCTATAGGTAATTCCCCAAAATGTAAGAAGAAATGTTGGAACATACAAACAAACATATTGGAATCAGATATAAGAAATGAGTACACCATCACAGAATCTTAATTAGCAGACTAGAGAAGACAGTACGCTATAGTTTATGTAACTATAAATAGGATCTGGTTAGTGTCAATGAAACTTACGGCAACATAGTATTATAGGGCCTGATCAGAGATTTCAACTGGACCCAACACTGAGTTAATAAGAATTTTTAAAACTAAACATCATGTTATTTTCCTTGATATCCTCTCCTGAATTTTGGATGCATAATTAATGAAATATTCCAAAAGCAGACGATGTGCAGTACTAAGAATGAACTGTAGGAAACTATTCATCTTTCAGTCTTAATATAAAATCACTTGGCAGAGGAAAAGGCAAATTCAAGGTTCTTCTATTTGCACTATCAATGATCTGATCACTTTTAAAAAATGAGGAGTGGGTGGATGTGGATCAAGGGGAAAAGAGAACATATAATAAATCTCAAATGTCATTCATCAAAGGATTTGATTCCAACATTATTGCTTTATTAAACTTTGTCTACCTTCTCCATATTTCTAAATAGAAAACAAATATGAGATAATATCTGATCCTGAGATTCCATCATAAATCTCACTAAAAATATCATCTAAGAGTTTGGAACTTGATGTAATTTCATTTATTACTTCTCATTTGGGTTCCTTGCTAAAAATTTATTTTAACAGTATGTTATTTTAGCAATATGTTTCACCATCTAATAATTAAAATATGCTAATAATGGTAGACATAACTGTTTAAGTCATAAAAATTAGCAATGAAATTAAAACTACTCCCAGTATTTATAAAGAACAGATAAGTTTTAAGCGCATTATCATCACATATGCATGGGAATAGGTCAGTGACACAGCTGTTAAGTGATGAGATCTTCAACTGTCTGTTAGTCTGACTTAGCAAGGTGCTTCTATTTGTCTTAACTAAAAATCCTTGATAGTGAAGATGGAGCTTAGGTCTGTAATGGTATTCAAATTCTCTGTTCATGGTACCCAAATGCAGACATTTCCAAATAACCAAGCAATTGGCATCATATAGGAAGTACCATGTACTTCTAAGTGTGTTAAATCCATTTAGTTGTACCACACTTCACACCAAAATGTATGATTCCCAACATACAATCTATATGAATCAAATAAAGGATACCAAGTCAGATCAGACATATCTTTCCAAAAGTATATTTAAGTGCTGCAATTAGCTGCAGGAGAAGCCTTTGCTTTAAAACAAACCAAAATGCATTATCTTCTTGACTACTAGGAACAATTGATTCCTTTTCTAGAGTTCATGAAAGGCTGCTAAAGGAAACAAGGGCAAGGCCAAGCAGAGGGTAACTTGGGTTCTCCTTTTTCATCTATATGACATTTTGAATAAGATTTTGTTTAGGAGAGAAAAAAGGTTTCTATTACTTGGATGAAATTTGAATTTTCTGTATTATACCTCAACTTGTATCATTGCCTTTGCAAAGACTTGAGGGAAGAAAGAATAAAGCAAAGACTAGCCAACAAGAACAAGAATTTAACCTAAAATACTGGGGATATATAAAAAGTTCAGGAGTATAGAATGACTCAATTTCCTGAATAAATGGGAAATTTCAGTTATTTCCTCATTGTGTAATCTCACTCTTACTTCTACCATAATCCACCTTGTCTCATTAGAATATGAGATAGAAACAGTAAAGACTACACCTACCTACTAAGAGGTCATTCATTGCTCCTACCAATGAGAAGACATTGGTATTCTAAATCTATTAAATGCATCCTTAGCAGTATCTGTTAAAGTTGAATCAAGTAGAGCCCATTCATGACATATCAACACTGGTATCTGTTAATATTTTATAGCTATCATCGTGATAAGACCTTGATTAATTCTCCAACATTAAAATAACTTTTTTTTTTCAATTTAACACATCTCTTCTCTTCCAAAATAAAATAACTGCATATCTCATTTCTATCATTAGCTATGTAGGAAGGAAGTGCCATTGTTCTCTGTGTTCTACTGAATCACAGTATTGTACTCTAAGAACTGTCAACATTATTTTAATCTTCCTCACTGAAAAGTACTTGAAAATGTTCATACTCTTATAAAACAGTTGGGTATATATTCTAAAATATGCCATTAGCTTCTAGTAAATATGACTCTTAAGCCATAAAGTTATATTTTTCACCTGAAGAATTGCTTTTGAAACTGGAAACTGATACTATATGCCATATGCATTGGATTTCTGTAGCAAATGCTTTGTGGGAATGAAAATTATTTTCACCCCCAATGATTCTGAACTTCATACAGAACCGAATTAGCAAGTTTTAAAGAAAGCAAACTAAACCCCTGACCAACTAAGTTTACTACAGACCACAGAGACTTCTCAGGATTATAGGCATTAGTGCTGCCAGAATGGAGATATTCCAGCTTGGGTAACGGTGTTCAGCCTATCTAAATTCACCATGAGTTTCATTTAATGATGCAGCCTTCTTTTGCGGTCCTAAACTGTTTTGTTGTGATTTTATACACTATGAACAATTGCTGAATTCACTGATAGGAAAAGTAATCAGTGTATCAAATATTATAGAATCATTGCAAAGAAAAGAAGAGGATTTCAGCACACATTTAAAATAATTATATATCTCAAAGGAAGTTTTAGATAAACTTATTTCAGATGTCAAAAATCATGAAAAGCATATGGAGCAATATATATTTTTTAATTTTCATCTTTCATACCACGTCTTCTCTCAAATATTGTAAAGATTCTCAAAATTAAGGAGAAAATAAACTTTTAAAAAATATAATCAGCAAAATATTAAAAGCAAAATTACAAATAAAAGTATAATTTAACACCAGTAAATAAGAGACAACATATAAAATGATGAATACTTCTGTGTAATTTTTGTATTTATAAATCAACAAACTAAACTAAATTTAATAATTTAAATTAATCAACAGATCCAATAGCTTAAAAAGTAAAAATGCACTGATTGAATTTAAGAAAATAATGTCATTAAAGAATATTCTATCTCCCCACACTGTCCAACCCTTTATCCCCAGTACACACATACACATTAACATCCATCAAAAATGACCAGGACTGGATAGATTTAATACCATATTAGGTCAAACTTGGAAAAAAAAAATATGGCACTTCCATCATTACATTTTCCTATATTTTAGAAAACGATTAGAAGTTACAATGAATTATTTTAATGCCAAAACTTGATAAAGCTGATGTAGATATAAAAACAAAACTTCCAACTAAATCTTTATAAACACAAAACAATATCCTGAGTGTACCAATGCATTAAAAAATAATAATAATAATAAGGAAAAAAATAAATAAATAAATAAAACCTGGCCAATCAAGGAATAGAGAGGAAATAACTTTTATTTCTCTATTCCTTGCCCATTTTTTTCTCTTTGTTTTAACTTTGGTATTTCATGTTAAAACCTTTCTCAGATGTCTAGGACTCAATGTATGTCTTCCCGTATTTAAGGCAATGGTGAAAAGTTTAAAGGAAACTCTATGGTACAGAGTGGGGAAGTTTTAATTTGTTGGATTTACTACAGAGTGACCCTGCTGAGCCACTCCAATGAAGAAACACTGAACAATAGTGTATTTACATTGTTTCTTTGGGGCTAAATTTCCAAGAGGAAAAAAATCTATCAATTTCCTGCCTGGAAATCACCATGACTATGGAAACCGAATGGTGAAAGAGGAATCAAGTGATCCACTCTGCAGTATATAGAATCGATTTGATTTTTCTTTTACATATGGTATCCCTACATGGTGTTCACCAGCTCAAATTCAATTTGGATGAGCTACTCCAGAAAATAAACCTCTAGTCTTTTGCTGACATTTATGTGTGTGTGAGTGTGTGTGTGTGTGTGTGTGTGTGTGTGTGTGTGTGTCTCTATGAGCAGGATAATACCAGTGATCTAGCAACTTACAAAACAAAGCTTCAATTGATATATTCCTGTTTACATACCCACATTCACCCCTCATTTTCAGAGTGACCTAGTGCTATTACTCCTGACTATCTGGTGGGTTTTAAGAGCAAGTATGTTGGGGTTCTTGTATTTCTAGCTTTATTTCACATTCTCCAGTCATCTAAGTCAGTTACAATATAAGCTTCAGAATTGCAGTATCCAAGATTTTGTTGCTATTTTTTCCTCTTCAATTTCCTTCATTTTTGTGGATTTGATTGTTTTTAAAAATCTACTCAATGCTTATTTTAGTGATGTTTTCAAAGAGTACAGAGCTTAACCTCTTTAGAAACCCCCTCTTTACATTATATTTTGCTCTTAATATGGCAATTACATGGAAGTATCTTGAGAATCTGAGGGTACTGGCCAAGTTCAATGCATTCTAAGCATTTTGAAAGTGACTGTCTATTAGTCAATTAACATAAATGAGCATGGGGCGCCTGGGTGGTGCAGTCGCTTAAGTGTCTGACTCTTGGTTTTGACTCAGGTCGTGATGTCAGGGTCGTGAGCTACAGCCCCGTTTTTGGCTCTGCACTGAGCACAGAGTCTGCTTGAGTTTCTCTCTCCCTCTCCCTCTGTTTCCTCCCTGCCTCTCAAATAATAAATAAATAAATAAATAAATAAATAAATAAATACCATTCATGTAAATAATACTGTTAGTTAAAAATGGCAATAGGGTGATGTCACTAACAATGGAAGTTTAGGGAGCACTGGAGTTCCATTCTTCAATTAAAATAATGACTAATCTGGCAAAAACTGAATCAACTTTTGCAGGACACTGGGAATTTATAAGAATCTTAAAACAATCAGGGGAGTGCTTAATGAAAAAAGAATCTGCTAGATTTTGGAAAGAGCATGTTGTGGCATTTTGCTTATGTGCCTACCATCCCCCATTATGTAGCTTAGAGATGGCCATAGGGATGGCAGCTCCTTTTCTTTGTGAAGCTTCTTGGTTATCTTTGAAAGTCAGAACAAGAACAGAGACCTTGTTCTCAAATAATTATGATTATGCATTGGGTCCAGTCTTGTCACTCCCTAAGGAATCTGCTCAGGGGCTTGTACTTATTTCACCTTCTTTGGAAACTCTCTCAGGGCTGGAGTGATCTCTCTGTGGCATTTGCTGAAAGCACTGAAAGGCATATAATACCTATTGCCACCTGGCGCAAGATACACAGATAGGACAAGCAGCAGACAGACCAGAAAGCCTAGGGATGAAGGACCTAGGGAAGGAGATACACTAGGAAATAAAGGTTTTAAAGAATTCCTACACCAGGGATTCCAGAAGGCCAAGCACACACTCAGAAAAGATCTAAGACGACCACACGTTTCCTCCACTAGCTGTATTTTAGTCCCTAGGTAAGCAAGAAGTCACGAAGGCTAAGGCAAGATTGTAAATGGTCTGGCTAAGCATTGAAGGAGAGAGAAAAAAATTTGAAGAAAATAGCTTAAAACTTCCAAAATCTGATGAAATACATAAATCTACACATCCAAGAAACTCAAAGAACTCCAAGTGGTATAAAGTAAAAAATATCCACACCAAGAACTATAATCAAACTATTGAAAGACAACAAAAGAGTTTTAAAAGCAACAAGAAAAAATGACTCATCGTGTCCAAAGAATCCTCAGTAAGATTAGTGGCCAATTTCTAATCAGAAACCATGGAGGTCAGAAGGCCATGGAATACCATAGTTAAAGTATTGAGAAAAAACTGTCAATAAGAATTCTGTATCCAGCAAAACTAAGCTTCAAGAATGAAGGAGAAATAAAGACATTCACAGAAAAACAAAAGCAGAGGAAAGTGTTGGCAGTAAACCTGCCTGATGAGAAGTGCTAAAGGGATCCTTTAAGCAAATCAAAGAACACTAGAGAGTGAACCCAACCCATATGAAGAAATAAAGAACACCAGTAAAAGAACATGTATAGGTAAATATAAAAAATCAGTATTAATGTATATTCAGTTTGTAATCACTTTGTTTCCTATATTAATTAAAAAATAAATGAATAAATGATAATTATAAACCTATGTTAATGGGCATATAATGTATAAAGATGTAATAATGGTAATTACACACAGAAGAGAGGGAGAGATGGAGCTGCATAAGAGCAGAGATACCTTATACTGTCAAATTTAAGTAGGAACTAATTCAAACTAACTTCTTATAAGTATAGATGTTGACCGTATCCCCATGTTAACCATTAAGAAAAAGACTTCAAAAATATACAGAAAAAGAAATGAGAAGAAAATCCAAATGGTGCCCTATAAAAAAAGTAATTAAACACAAAAAGGCAGTAATGGAGGAAAAAAAAGAACAGTAATTAGATAAAATATACAGGGAAAAAAAAGAAAATGGCAGAAGTCCTTCCTTATCAGTAATTACTTTATATCTAAGTATATATAAGTATATATAGGTCATTGCTTTATATGTAAATGGTTTAAACCCCCCAATCAAAAGGTAGAGATTTGGCAGAATAGAATTTAAAAAGAAAAAAAAAAATATTATCCAACGATATGCTCTCTGTAAGATACTTGCTTTAGATCCAAAGACACAAATAAAAGGGAAAAAAATGTAAAACTAAATCCCATGCAAATTAGTAACCAAAGGAGAGCTTACATAGTTATTCTAATATCAGATGAAATAAACTTTAAGTCAAAAATTGTATAAGAGGGGCGCCTGGGTGGCTGAGCTGGTTAAGCATGTGCCTTCGGCTCAAGTCATGATCTCAGGGTCCTGGGATCAAGCCCCACATTGGCCTCCCTGCACAGCAGGGAGTCTGCTTCTCCCTTTGCCCCTTCCCCCTGCTTATGCTCTCTCTCTCTCTCAAATAAATAAATAAAATCTCTATAAAAAGAAACTTAACCAACTGAGCCACCCAGGTGCCCCTCATTTTTGCTTTCCTTATATATATCTACACAGTAAAAGAAATGATCTTTTATTTTTTTTTAAGATTTTATTTATTTGAGAGAGAGAGCATAAGAGTGGGGAGTGTCAGAGAGAGAAGCAGACTCCCCGCTGAGGGGGGAGCCGGATGCAGGACTCAATCATGGGACTCTAGGATCATAACCTGAGCCAAAGGCAGTCGTTTAACTGAGCCACCCAGGTGCCCCAAGAAATGATCTTTTAAAAATAAAATCAGTTTATGCCATTCCTCTACAAAAATTCTAGTTGCTCCATATTTCATATAGAATAAAATCCATTCTTCTTATATAAAAATATGTAAGGACTTTTATTACATGGTCCTATCAATTTATTAAATAAACATAAGCAGGAAAGAAGACACATGATACAGGATATATTGTGGTTATAGAAGAAATGAAAGTAGGGGGTGATAGTGAAAGCATACTAAACACTCATCTTCCATGGAAGATGCCAGAATATTTAACCTCATTAAATAAAAAAGTAAAGAATTATATTCTTTAAGAATACAAAGGGATTTACTAAGAGAAACAAAGATATCTGAAAGTTTCAACAAAAGACCACTTTTTTATTATAAATTATTTAATAAATGCAAGGTGATTAATCATGCTTAATTTTCAAGTGGTAGGTAACTCCTTGGGTATGAAAAATACATCACAGTATAAGGCAGATTGCCTCCCACTTCATTTTGCAATGCTGGCTTACACTTATTATCACAAGCTGATAAAGGAAATAAAAATCTCAATTTTATTTTAAAAGGATGATAAATTAAAAATGCATGATTAACAACAACAAAAACCCGCAAGCATTTAAAAGAATAATGCAGAGACAAATTAGGACTTACTCCATAAATGAAAAGATGATTCAATCATTAAAATATCTATCAACAAAATTCCTTTTATTAAAATATTTAAGAATTAACTTTATGAAGAACCATTAGAAAGAACTTGATTTAGCAGCCATACCTAAGCAATCTTTAAGCATGACAGAGTAGAAAGTTTCCAAGCCCAAATAGTATTGAGGAAGAAACCAAAAGTCAAAGTGTACTTTTATTAAAAAAGATTTTATTTATTTATTTGAGAGAGAGCGAGCACAAGATGGGGGAGAGCCAGAGGGAGAAGTAGACATCCTGCTGAGCAGGGAGCTCAATCCTGGGACTCCGGGATCATGACCTAAGTGGAAGGCAGATGCTTAACCAACTAAGCCACCCAGACACCCCATCAAAGTGTTATAATATACTTCTAATATTTTAATATGTAATTTTAATATACAATTATTAAGGGCAGTTTCATTAAAATCAGGAAACAGGCAAGCGCTGTCACTATTTGTTCTCATACTGAACAGTGATGTGGAGTTTCTAACTAAATGCAATGAGAGACGGCCTTGAAATTAAATTACAAAATCCTGGACAAAAGGAGAGGGCAACATCTTTTTTTTTTTTTTTTTTTTTTGAGAAAAGATGAGATTATATCAGTAGAAACCTAAAGGACTCAACTAAAGATATCAGAATAATTAGAATCCAACTATAAATAATTTTCTTTTTGATATCACTAACCAGAGAGATGGAAGTCGCTAAAATCAGCAAAATTATAAAATGTCACAGAATTAAAAACAAAACAAAACAAAACTCTGTGGGATCACTACCCAATTATGTTAAATGGCAAAACAGGACTAAAAATATAGAGGAATGGGTCAACTTCCATTATGTGAAGACCTAATATTATTAAAATAACAGTTCTTCCCAAATTAATATATGAATTAAATTGCAATTGCTCCTTCCATGCTTTTGTATTCTTGGAAGTGGGTGACAGGAATTTGACAAATTGATTTCTCTAATTAAGAATCTCAATCACAGGACTCCATTTCCCTGGATGGTGATCAGTTAAACAATGAGCTTATGAACCATTTCTGGCCAATTAGACGTAAGAGAAAGCCTGTTTGGGTGAGACTTCTGAGAAAGTATCCATCGTTCCTAAGATATAGGGGAAAGTAGCCTCAGCCCCATCTTCCTAAGGATGTTCCTATGTCCAGAAATGATAGGTATTATCCCCTCGAAAACCCTCTGAGGATGAAGTTAACAAACAGGACGGGAACACAAAGAAGACGTAAGAACTACTGCTGATGAAAAAGAATAAATTTCCTTAGAGTAGGGGGATGGGGTAACTTGGTAATGGGCGTTAAAGGGGGGCACTTGGATGTAATGAGCACTGAGTATTATATGCAACTGATGAATCATTAAATTCTACCCTCAAAACTAATACTACACTATATGTGAACTACCTTGCATTTAAATAAAATCTTGGAAAAAAAAGAATAAATTTCCTTATCATTTAAGCCAGTTTGAGTCAAGATTATTTGCTACTGACACCATCTCAAAAGACATAATTGAATTGCAGATTTGAAAAGCAATACAAGTAAATCTAAACAGTGGACCTGAAATGTGCTAAGAGGCTATCAGTCAAGAAGCTTGGAACTAGATAAAATAGATCCTTATAAAGGCAGAAAATGTTGAGATATAACTCTGAAAATAGCTACCAACAAAACAGTATGATTGAGGTCAATTCATATTCATGCAGCATGAGAAGCACAGTTTTGTTTAAGCTGCATAATTTTATTGTTTTCTTATTTTATAGATAAAGTTGTTCATGTGCACATCTGTGTGCCATGAGATACCAAAAGCCTACAGAAAAGGTTTGCTAGACTAAAATAGAGAAAATAAGTTCAGCATCTCCAAACTGGGCTTGCTCTTCCTTTTTATCTCTTGATTAAAAAAAAAAAAAAAAAACCTGAGAATGCTTTAATGGAATATGGGTTTAGGGATGGGTAAGGGGATGAACTAACATGGGATTTACAATGTAAATCAGGGAATGGTGTGACTATGTGGAAATCATATATACCTTTATGAAAGTTCATACATGGGATCTGAACTAAGAATTTGCATGGTCTGTCCTCAATGTGTTCATCAGTATAGCATGTAAAGATATTTTCTGAAGAAACCATGAGTTAAAATAGTTTTTGTTTTCACAAGATTAACATAAAATCACTGGGATGCTGCTTCTACCATGGGATGGTGGAAGGATATTCCTTAAAGCAGTTACAGAAATCACTTGGCAGAAAAATTATATTTCCAAAACAATTAAGACTTTGTTGCAATGAATCACTTGCATTGATGAATCTTTGTGAATGCATAACTCTGTTTCAGTGGAAATGCAACCTTAGTGGTAAATTCTCTGCCTGAGGATGATAGACTCTAGAGAATTCATTATTAGTTGATTCTATTTTTAAATGAAAATTGATTAGCCACCCTTGGGAAAAGATACTATATACTTAGTCAAAATTAATTGGACTTATAATAAAAATGTCCCTTTAAGCTTAAATAGCATTATAAATTGTTAAGGATTCAAAGATATTAAAATAAAAGGTACATACAAAATAAAAGTAAGGTATACAAGTAGCAAAATAACAGTGATAAAAGAACTGGAAGAGGGCTTCTGTATCATTATATTTTATGTTTTTTATAATAAATGATAAACAATCCTTTTAAAATTTTAATTCCAAAAGAAATATTATACTTCAATATGACACAGTGCATATTTTATATAGGTATATTTGCCAAGTTTTATAATGACCTGGAAGTTTTACTGCTTTGTTTGTAAAATGATTGGAATAAAATTAAATTTCAACTGTGAGCTTAATTCCATTGTCTTTACTCACATATAGATTCTCATGACTACATTTAATTAGATTCAGTATGTTAAGTGAGTATTAAAAGAATAACTTTAAAACAAACTAAAAATGTGAAACTCTAAAGCAGAAGCTAATGTAACCTGGGGACAGAAAAACACGGCATAAATGTAGAAAATCCTTTCACTGCTCTGCTCCAGTGAAGCCTAAAATGCGAAGAAATATGAACTGAGTTATCTAAATATAAAGTTCCATTGATATTCTGAACTGCTATAGTTTGTGAATTAAATAATCATTTTATTTTAAGAAGTATGCTAATTAAAAAATTGGTAAAAGTCTTACAAGTATTCCACCCTACTGCTACCCATAGAATTAATAACAGTCTGTGCTGGAAAAGTTTTTAAATTAATGAACACTTCTTTGTAGTAGAATTTTCATTATTAAGCTAGTTTGAATAGGTTATCTCCCTTTAGCTCCTGTGAAAAGCAAAGTGTTTGGTTTGGGAGTCAAATGTCCTGTCCAGTCACAAAAGTCCCCGATTCTGTACCTTTAACAAGTTAAACATTTGGCATCTCATACATATAGCCATGGACCAATTTTGCAGTGCCCTGAGAATTACTAAAGTTTCTAATGAATGTGAAGACTATGCTAGCATGAATAATTAATTATTATTTTATTTGATTTTTATTTTTTTAAAGATTTTATTTATTTGAGAGAGAGAGAGAATGAGTGGGAGGCAAAGGCAGAGGGAGAAGCAGACTCCCTGCTGAGCAAAGAACCCACGTCGATCCCAGGACCCTGAGATCATGACCTGAGCCAAAGGTAGACGCTTAACCGACTGAGCCACCCAGGTGCCCCACTAACTATTATTTTAAATGAAACTTTAATCAAATATTTTATTTACTTCAGGTTATGAAGAATAAAACACCAAAGTTAAAAATGATTTTAGGGTAGCTATTATTTGTTTATATGTGGGGCTTCTTACAAAGAAAACCTATAATATAACAGCCCTTGTCATTTCACTAATTCAACCTCTTTACCTGTTGCTTTGGTGCTACCAAACACTATACATCACATCACACTCCTTTACTACTTTAACTAATGATGCTTAGAAGTGCCAGTGTTGGCTAAATTATCTCAAAAAGTCAAACCAAACAAGCACATATGGTCATTTTTACTTTATCTGTGTATAAACAACATCTAGTAGTAAGCCGTAAAAGCAAATGTAGACATATGACAGAGATTCAGTGAATGAAGTGTACTAAAACACATGTGCAACATGGTGTTTTCAGATCATGTCAGGGCAATCTACCCAAGAAGTGACACAACTTAACAAGAAAGTCACTATAAATACGTTGTTGATCTCAGGAAGACTTGACATCATCACAAATCTAGTCCCCTCATTAGGAAAAAAAAAACAAAACACCTCAAAGTCCTTGCCTTAATATGAAGAAGGTCACTAGCAGAATTTTTGTAACAATAACCTTTTTAGCTAAAATTATGCATTATCTGTCAGCCTTGAGCTAAGCACTCTACATGTATTGCCTCATTTAATGCTCATAACAGTTTTCTGAACCTGTTCTGTTACCATCTTCATTTTATATATGAAGAAAATGAGATTGAGAGAAATTAAATAATTGCTCAAGGTCATGCAGCTCTGAGAATACAGAATAGAAATGTAAAATCAAAATGGAATGTCATTAAAAAATAATATGTCAAAAATATGATGCTATTAAATTTCAATAAAGCCTAAAGAGATCTATTGCATCCAATCAAGCCTTGCAACTTTAATAGTAACCAGGGAAGCATTGAGAAACCTATCTCAATGGAAGGAAATATATTAGAGTTTAACTGTTTACAGAGCAGGTATTAAGAAAATAGAAGAGTCATCATATATACCTTCTGGTGAGGTAGGATCTTCCTGAAATCATATGGTGTCTAGATCCTGTGCCCTTACATAAAATCTATACCCAGTACACAATCATATACCAAACCAGATCTTTAACCCCATCCTCCATCTGAGATAATAAAATTAGTCCTACTAGTTGAGTTAGTAACTCATTGCCTCCCACTCATTCTTTCATATCTTTGCAACCTGAAAAGATAAAGACTTAAATATAAAGATGAAAGAGTATATCAAGTCCATAATGCAGATATTTCCATGTAAGAATAAGAATAATATATGTGTATTTAGGCACAGTGTGGCAAAATTAAAACAAATCTGGAGTATTAGGGCATCTGCGAGATTAGACTTGTGACTCTTACTTGAAGTATGGAAATGACTTTATATTTCTTATTTGATGTTGAAAGAGGTAAGACAATGTGTCTAATTTTGTAAATAGTATCAGAATACTTAGAATTTAATGTCCTAAGTTTAATTTATTCCATTTAAAAGACTTGCTTGAATGTTTAGGTAAAGTTTCCTTGTAAGGACCTGTTTGGCATTTGAAGTACTAAAAAAGAAAATTGAAATCATTAAATGTGTAATGGAACTTTTAAGTGTTAGAGGCAATTTAATTACTCAAGATTATGAATAAGACTACTTATTAAATCAGCCCAATTTTAATCAAACATTAATCAAGGATCAAGAAAAAGTGATTGTGCTACTGTTTATACAAAGATTACTAGATTTATAAACAATATAAAAGTAATAAACAGGCAACCCCCCAAAAACAAAAAGTAAAGCGGTATGGCTTAAAGCCATACATATGTAAAATAAAACTCTATAAATATTCAAATAAATCAAAGTTAGAAGGGGAAAGAGGAACAGGGAAACTCAAGCAAAGGGTACAAATAGAGAAAATAGTGAAATTACAGATTACAATCCAAACATATCAATAATTTAATTATCAACGGCATAAGTACTCTAACTGAATGGCAAAGCTTGTGGAAATAGATACATGAACCAATTATATGCTATTTAGGAAACTCAAATATAAAGAAACAGGATAAAAATAAATAATGGGGAAAATACATAACATGCAACAGTAAGTATAAGAAGTCTGGAGTGCTTACACAAAACACATATTAAATATAAAGACATAAATACGTTAAAAGTAAAATGATAGAAAAAGATATACACAGGGGTACATGGATAAAACAGTATCATTTTCATAGCAACAAAAATATGAAATCCATGGGGGTAAATATGAAAAAAGATGTAAGAAACCCACACATTGACAACTAAAAAACACTGCTAAGAGAAGTTAAAGAAGGCCTAAACTAAAGAGGGAGATACACTTTTGTTGTGGGTCAGAAGACTCAATATTGATATGGTGTCAATTTTTCCCTTATTGATTCCTTGATTCAATGTAATCCCAATCCAAATCTCAGCAGATTTTTTTTTTTTGTAGAAATTGGAAAACTAGAACTAAAATTGATAAGATAATGCAAAGCACCTAGAACAGCTGAAGAATAGCAGGAATAATTTATTTTTCTTAAAAAAAAGCAAACAATTTTGTGTTTGCACACAGATAGGCCAAATAGATTAACAAACTCATATACAAATGAACAGATTTTTTGACAAAGTTTAAAAATAAATCAGAGAATATTTTTTCAAAAAAGGTGCTAGAACTGGATTTCCAATATTCAAAAGGAAAAAAAAGAATTTTAATCCATACTTCATACCAAATACAAAAATTAGTTGAAAATGAATTTCATACCTAAGTATAAAATTAAAACTCTAAAACTTCAGAAGAAAACACGGTAGATATATATTAGATATGTTTACTTCAATTAGGCAAAATTTCTTAGCTATGACACCACAACATAGTCCATAAAAGAACAAATTTATAAATTAGACTTCATCAAAATTAAAAGCTTCTGGTCCCCAAAAGACACTAAAAATATGAAAGACAAGTGAAGGCAGTGATAAAATATTTGTAAGGGACATATTTGATAAAGGGACATATTTGATAAAGGGACATATTTGATAAGAACTCTCAAAATTCAGGAATAAGAAAACAAACCCAACTGGGGAGGGGAAGAATAGACAAAAGATGTGGACAGACACTTCATGAAAGAAGATAAACAGAAGAGAAATGCCAACATAGAAAAGATCCTCAACATCAGTAGACACTGGAAAAATGCAAATTAAAACCAGAATGAAGTACCACTATACATCTACTAGGATGTTTAAAAGTGAAAACACTGACTATTTGAAATATTGGTGAAGGGCGCCTGGGTGGTTCAGTCAGTTAAGCATCTGCCTTCGGCTCAGGTCATGATACCGGTGTCCTGGGATCCAGCCCCACATCGGACTCTCTGTTCAGTGGGGAGCCTGCTTCTCCCTCTACCTCTGCCTGCCGCCCCCCCCCCCCCCCGCTTGTGCTCTCTGTCAAAATAAATAAATAAAACTTAAAAAAAAAAAGAAATATTGGTGAAGTTATGGAGGAACAGAAACTCGCATACACTGCTGAGAGAAACGTAAAATTGTATAAATGTTTTGGAAAAGAGGCTGGCAGTTTCCTTAAAGTTAAACCATACATCTACCATACAATCTATCCATTCCACTCTAAGGTAGTTACCCAGGAGAACTGTTAATATCCTAAATAGGAAAAAACCCAAGTGTCCATCAAGCAGTAAATAGAAAAACAAATTTCAGTATATCCATACAATGAAAAACTATTTAGCAGTAGAAAGGAATAAACTGCCCATATATCAACAACACAGATGAATTTTAAAATAAGTCTGCTGAGTGAAAGGAGCCATACACACACACAAATACATAGCATATAATTTCATTTACTTAAAATTCTAGAGAAAGCAAATTAATCCATTAGAACAGAAAGCAGACTGTGGTTACCCAGGTAGGATACGTAGGGAGAGTATGGAATGGGAGGGAGGGATAACAAAATAGTGTAAGGAAAGTTTTTAGGATGACAGATATATTCACTATCTTGAATATGGTAATGGTTTCATGAGTGTACACCATATTAAAGCTCAGCAAATTGTACACTTAAATATGTAAAGTCTATTTTTTTTTATTTCAGTAAGAGGAGAGTCAATACACAAATCAGATTATCTACTATAGAAAAAGGAAACTGATCCAATTTTCTTCTAATCTATTTGTAAAAAAAAAAAAAAAAGAATGAAATCTAGATTGAATATAGTGTTAATAGGAAATAATTTAATTTGAATAAGCAATAAATAAATAATATTAAAAGCTACAGGTACATATATTTTCCTTAATTTATTTTCTCCCTTTATAAAAAATATTTTAACATCATGAATATTAATTCATTTTCTGTAAATATATGTTGCATCTATTTCCCATGTTTTCTTTCAACTTTATAATTTCATTTTTAAAATTTTATTATACTATTCACAAAGGAGAAATAAACATTTTAAAAACTATAAAAATACAGAAAACATGGAATAATAGAGCATAATTTGGAATAAAGAAAGCCTTTTACATCTACACAAACATCCCAACATTTTAAAAGAAAAATTTAACTAAATAATTAAAAGCTCAGAAGTAGACCTCTTAGGGATTTATTTTTATGTAGTATGAAATAAGAATCTAAAATCTTTTTCTGTAATTCTAATTGTCATTTAATAAATTCTCATACATGCGTGGCTCTATTTCCATACTTTTCATTCTGTACTACCAGATTTATTTATATCTGCAACTGGCTTATTAATATATGTTTATATAAAATTTCATAGTAATTAAATTAGTTCCCAGTCATTGTTATCCTTTTTTCAAAAAATTACGTGGCAATTTATTCACCCAGATAAATAGTGTATAATTGTCAAGCTTAAGAAAAAGCACTACTTTGAATTTTTATTAACTAATTAAAAAAGACTGACATATTTAACATGTTTTGTTTTCCTAACCTGGAGCATCAATTATTGGAGTTGTCTCCATGCATTCAATGAAGTAAAGCCAGTTTTTTCATGTTGTCATCACTTCACATATAACTCTAAATAGTATTATTAAATGCACTTGAATATCATATTTAATAAAATTGGAAAATATCGTTTTGGAAATTGAACAAAATTAAACCCACCACCACCACCAAGAAAAAGAAGGATGAGTTATCTTTAGAGAAGTTATATGCTTCCTATGCAAAACCTAATTCCAAAAAGTTCTAAAACGCTATTTTATTTTTTTTTAAGATTTTATTTATTTATTTGACAGAGAGAGACACAGCAAGAGAGGGAACAAAAGCAGGGGGAGTAGAAGAGGGAGAAGTAGGCTTCCCATTGAGCAAGGAGCCCAATGTGGGGCTCGATCCCAGGACCCTGGGATCATGACCTGAGCCAAAGGCAGACGCCTAATGACTAAGCCATCCAGGCGCCCTTCTAAAATGCTATTTTAAAAATAATAGTATTATTGGAATTATCTGTACTAAATTGTCCTTAGCAAATTACTTTGTAGATGAAATTTCTTTTATGCAACCATACATATACCGGCATGTTTATAAAGAAAACCAAAATTAGTATCTTTACTTTTGCACTTTATAAATCTTTGTATCTCCCAAGACCTTTGGGGTAGTAATATATTCTAAATAAAAAACACAAAGAAATTTTTGTGATTTTTTTGTTTCAAAATATGAAGCCCTCTGTCATGTAGGCTGAGAAGGTTAGCACAATCTTCTCTCTGTAAACTGCCTCCTAAGAAAATAAATTAACTACCAACTGTAGCTCTAAGAGTTTCAGAAACAAAATGTGTAACTCTGAAAGGCCCCATTGCAGTAAATGTCCTCTAAACACAGAAAAATAATTGCTGAGTGACTGATCAGGTATGGTGTAAGAAAATACTTCACTTCCTGAATGCTAAGTTACGAAGTTTTGATCTTGTTCCTTGTTTTCCCCTAGTGACTCCAATAATGTGGTTTCATCTCTAGTAGAAAGGAGGCTGACTTTTTTCCATCTAATCTATAGTATCTTTTGCTATTGTGTACAGTGTCATTTTGCCATCATTCAATACACAGAAGCAGATGCCCTTTGCTCCCATATCCCACTTTCCATTGTACCTGCTGCAAATTTTTCAGTGATTCTTTTTATGGGCTCAAGACAATTTCATTCTATCAGCCTTTCCTTTTCATGAGCATTCAGGGAATACAATAAGACAGGGCACAGTGCAAGGAGACAGAAAGTAAGGCATTATATTCTGAGATGTTAAGTCAACAGTAAGTTAAGTAAGAGACAGGTAGAACTTAGGGCAACATTTACTCTAGTGCTCCCAAAAAAAGTAGATTGACAGTTGATACATATTATTTAGGAAAACTTTCTTCTTACAGAATAAAAAGAAAAGCAAGAATTGTGGACAGAATCACTAGAGTTGGCACCATTTTCCATCCAATTCTATTTCTCCTTATTCCATAGCAATAAGGCCTTAACTGATCAGATAGTTATCTAGTTAATGTAGCTTCTCTTTCAGCTACTGGTGGGGATGTAATAAAGTTTTAAACAATGGTATGTGAGGGGAGATGATGCTTGTAATTTGAGTAATTTGCTTAAAAGAAAATTACCTGAGACGCCTGGGTGGCTCAGTCAGTTAAGCATCAGACTCTTGATTTTGGCTCAGGTCATGATATCACCATCGTGAGATCAAGCCCCACTCTGTGCTCAGCATGGAGTCTGCTTGGATTCTTTCTCCCCTTTTCCCTCTGCCCCTCCCCCTGCCCATGCTTGCTTGCTGTCTCTCTCCCTCAAATAAATAAATATCTTCCTTCCTTCCAAAGAAGGAAGGAAGGAAATTACCTGACCTTCCCTTCCTCACTTACCCTTTCTCTCAGACTGAAACATGGTGTGGTAGTAGTCTAGCTCTGACTTGATAAGGAAAACATTCTTTGAGATGAACAGATCGAAGGAAACTGGGTTTCTGAATGGTCTCATAAGGTCGAGCCCCTGTCGGTCTAACTAACTTCCAAACTGTTATGGAAGAAGAACTAAATTTCTATATTATTTAAGCAACTGTATTTTGGGGTCTTTGTTTTATCAGCGTAGGCTTAACCCTAACTGAAACAGCGGCTTACATATAAACCTGACACCTACCTTAAAATGTGAAAAAATGTGTGTTAACACTCAAATTGAGTGTGAGAATACAATCAAGGGTGACCAAACAGAAAACAAAAGGGGGAGTATGAAAAAAAGTTTTGGCAATCCTATATATATGAGAAAATAATATTTTTTAAAAGATTTAATACCCAAACCTAAAGAAAACATCTAAATCATTTGTATAAGCTATCAGAAAAATATAAATAAAAAACTGGACTGTAAGACGCAGAAAATAAAATATGAAATGCCGAGTGCCAGACTGGTACATAAAATGAGATGCAAGGAGAGCTGACTGAAATAAGCTGGAATCACAAAGAAACTAAATTTTAAATTAGATTTCAATCTACTTATTGAAAGTTTTAAAGAATTGGAATCTCATCACAGAAAATACAATCAGTTATGCAGAGCAAAATGGATAATGAGATTTAAATGATGGAACAAAGTAAGCATTTTAAAATTAGAAAAGTCAACAAAACTAACTATAAATGCATAAGAGAAAACCTCACTAAGCTGAAAGAAAAACATGATGGTAAATCTTTTTCGAGTTGCATGTTTAAAGAATAAATTTCTACAGGGACCAAAAAAAGAGAAAACAGATGGGCTATTTACAAAGGAATGAAAATTAGGCCTTATAAACATCTAATACTATATCCAAATGAAAAAAAACAACAATTGAATGATGGTTAACAGGGACAGAAAAAAGTATGGAGAAAATAAAAAATATATATATACTCACTGAAGCTATCATTTTTCTGTGAAGATACTGGAATTATATTCACTGATACATAAAGGTTCAGAAAATATGCTCTGCACCGACTCTATGAAAATTACTTACAGACACTCTTGTCTATCTTGAAATGAATCAAATAATAGATTTTAAAAGACTAATCATCTATACCATTAAAGTATTTTTTAGTTAGGGAAAGAAAGAAAAAGAAGTAAAAGAAATGAGATGAGGATGTGTACTTTTAGAACAAAACATTAATGACAATAAGATAGGAGAAACCAATGACAGCTTGAGAAAATATCTGAACCCCAAAGTCCTAAAGGAGGCAGAATGCTCAAATTGAATACAGAGGACACCCAAAGACATGTTGCTATCCATGCCATTTCCTCACAAAAGAAATCTGTGGTAATTGTGCTTGATTACAGAAGGAACCATACATGTCTGCAATATTGGGAATGTTTTGTGTATGTGGACTGGACCGGGGTGCACATTGTTCCCAGAGTGCTCCAGATAGACTTAGGTAGTACTTAGGTAGCCCTCGTGGCTCGGCATAGATAAGTGATGAATAACAACTTCAAATCTTGCAAAATGTATTATCTTCTATATTTTTGCAAGAATTGCCGGGGAGCTGACAAACCAAAGAGGATATTGTTAACTCTTAAGCTAAAATACAAAGTATCTCTAAATAGACACTGTGAATGCTTTCTTTTTTTTTTTCTTTTTTTTTTTTTTAAAGATTTTATTTATTTATTTGACAGAGAGAGACACAGCGAGAGAAGGAACACAAGCAGGGGGAGTGGAAGAGGGAGAAGCAGGCTTCCCGCAGAGCAGGGAGCCCGATGCGGGGCTCGATCCCAGGACCCTAGGATCATGACCTGAGCCGAAGGCAGACGCTTAACGACTGAGCCACCCAGGAGCCCCGAATGCTTTCTTTTTTAATGCAAAAGATAAAAAAGGATTTTTAAAAAAAGAACAAAAACAATTTTTAAATGTACCTAATAATCTATATAATTAAGTTTTACAAAATGGAAGTTTAGGGATAATTAGGTTTCCAATTTTCTATAAAGGACAGCCAAAAGTTCTTGATTTCTTATTGGATGTAATGCGATTAAAGTCCCCTACTAGGCAAAGAACGTTACACTGATCTGAAAGTCTTAACACCTTCTGTTATTATATTTAAAATTCTAGACTATTCTCCTTCTTAAAGCACTCTTTCCCCTGGTATTCTGCTACATCACACCCTCTTGGCTTTCCTTTCTTCTTCACCAGTTCTTTCCTATCTTCTTGACCAATGGCTAGTAACTGTGTAAACCTGGCCTGTTTTTGTTGAAAAAAAAAAAAGTTTCATTTTAAAAAACGAACAGCCCTGTTTATATGTTAACATATTATCTATGGCTGCATTCACGTTGCAATGGTAGAACTGAGTAGTTACAACAGAAACCATATGGCCTGCAAAATTTTAAAACATTTACTGTCTAGCCCTGTGCAGAAAAAAATGTACTGGTCCTGCTCTTCATGATTATCATTCCTCAGTTTTGTCCTGAGCCTTCCTCTCTTCTTCTTCTGTATACCCTCCCTCATCATTTAATCTACTCTAACCACTTCAGTACTTCCAACTCACAAGCCTGCACCTGCAGGCCAGCCTTACCTTCAGACCCCCATGTCCAACACTCTTTGGGACGCATCGATCTGAATGTTTTCCAGTTTTCTTGTTCTCAGTGCATCCAAAAATAAACTCATCATCCTCTTTCCACCAAATCCTGACATTCTTATTTCTCAGGAAATATAATCACCGCTTACTTGATTTTTAAATAATAGGAGAAACTTTGCTGATGACTCCTCCTCCCCCGATCACACATTCATTCTGGTATGATGCCATATCACCTCAAATCCTTCAAATTTTCCTCCATATACCACCGTAGCCCAAAATACCATCATGTCTTCTCTGGATTACTGAAACACTCTTTAATTGATATGCATATGGTCTTTCTTTTCTCTAATCCTATCTTTACATTACACCAACATTATTCTTTAGACATAAACAC
This sequence comes from Phoca vitulina, assembly GCF_004348235.1. Lineage (NCBI taxonomy): Eukaryota > Metazoa > Chordata > Mammalia > Carnivora > Phocidae > Phoca > Phoca vitulina. The sequence goes on along the minus strand of NW_022589729.1, from coordinate 15,716,517 downwards.
CAAATCAATACTTGTGTTTCTACTATAGTACCTGATATTTAATAAGTGATCAGTGTTTTTGCATGAATAAGTAAATGAATGAATAATGGTAACTACAATATGTTAAAAGGAATAGAAGAAACAATAAATAGGTCTGAGTCCACATGCTCACAATCAGGGGGGCAGGGCAGGGTGGTAGAAATTAAAAACTCTCGGGCGCCTGGGTGGCTCAGTTGGTTAAGCGACTGCCTTCGGCTCAGGTCATGATCCTGGAGTCCCTGGATCGAGTCCCGCATTGGGCTCCCTGCTCGGCAGGGAGCCTGCTTCACCCTCTGACCCTCCCCCCTCTCATGTGCTCTCTCTCTCTCTCTCTCTCATTCTCTCTGTCTTAAATAAATAAATAAAATCTTTTTAAAAAAAAAAAAAAAAGAAATTAAAAACTCTCATTTCATAGTAAAAAATATTATATAAAATAATATAGCAGAGATTTCAAGCACATCAACAAATCTGCTTATTCTTCTTTTTGGGCACAATTTCCCATTTTTGTTTTCCCATTTTTGTTTTTGTTCTTGATTTTTCAGTTATATTTGGATATATAAAATATTTCTAATCAATAGAATGTGAGAGGGAGTGAAAACTGTCACTTAGAGGCCTCATCCCTTAACACTTCCCATTTGTGAGCTTCCATGCTCTTTCCCCTTCCTATTTGATGCAAGAAAATAATGACAAGTTTGGGATATTCATGTTTAAAATAGCAGAGGCAGAAAGAGAAAAAGAAAGACCCCCTGAATTTCTGAATCACCACTTAAAGGGAAAATACCTCATCAAGAACACTCTGGTAGGCTGAATAATGATCCCCCCAAATATGTCAGGCACTAATCCCATGAACCTGTGAATTTTAGCTTATATTACAAAATGGACTTTCCAGATAAGATTAAGGATCTTGAAATGCAGCATTAGCCTATTTATCTGGGTGGGCCCAAGGTAATCACAATGATCCTAAGAGGGACACAAGAGGACACAGAGTCAGAGCAGAGGGCATTGTAATGATGGAATGAGAGGAAGAAAAAGGAAAGTAATGTGGGACCATGATCAGGGAATGAAATGGAAAATGCTAGGAGTGGATTCTACCCTAGAACCTCTAGAAGAAGCCAGAACTGCTGACACTTTGATTTTAGTCCTGTAAGTCTCATTTTGGATTTCTGATCTTTAAAACTGTAAGAGAATGAATTTCTGTCACTCCAGCCACTAAGTTTGTGGTAATTTATTGATTTTGGCAACATGGGGTCCTTGATGACTACCCATGAAAGATCAGAAATGGGTTTCAAGATGGAGCTAGATGGAGACAGTGTGTAAGGAAATCTGAGGAAATGGAGACTGCAAGTACAAATAACGTTTTCATAAAAAGTGAGGATTGAATGAAAAAAATGAATTTATATTGGTGGATGCTGGAGCATATACGGACTCTGAGGATGACCATTCATTCAGGAGGGAGAAAAAGATGATGCAGGGCAGAGTGGAAATGGCTGGAAGAGAAAAGTCCTTAAAAAGAAGAAAGTGGATCTGGTTAGAACTGAGTGAGAATACACTGGCCTTGATAAGAAGAGGGACACGTGCTCTTCTTCAAGACTGTAGGAGAAGATGCACACAGGGGTTTACAGATGAATAATCTGCTGATAACAAGGTGAGAGCCTTTACAAATGAGAGGTTCTATTTTCCCCAGGAAGGAAAAAGCATCAGCTGAAATTACATATAGAGTAAGAAGTTTGATAAGTTATGAAAGAATAGGATGTTCATGAGCTTACAGAGAAAGTTAGTCTTGTTTCGAAATTGACAATTATGCATTTATAATGACTTCAACATGGTTGTGTGTGTGTGTGTGTGTGCGTTTACTGTTTTGTTTTCTCCAACAATATTTAGCAATACAGGTGCGAGCATAGAGAAGGCACAGGTTTGGGCTCATGGAAGCCTGCTGAGTTAAGAGAAGGAAAAGGAAAGACATTTCAGAATATTTGCAAAGGAGTAATAAGTGGCAGTAATAAGTACTAATAATCATCACAAATCATGGACTCCAGATTTAAAAAGAAGAGCAAATAGAAGGGGGTGGTAGATAAAATGAAAATGTTACCAATAAATTCAAGATATCCATAGGATTGCCCAAACAAAGGATCTTCATGGTCAAGTGTCTACAAAGAGGGCCTGAGTTACAGTGGAAGATGCAGGAAAGACAAACAAATAAAAAGGCAAAACATGGCAGCTGATAGGATGTGTTTAAAGCTTATGTATTCCCGGTGGGAACTTCTCTCAGTAATGTGGGGTGGAGGACTTTGAAAGGATATTTTGAGCACCCAATGTTAGAACCTACAAAGAGCAAGTAAGAGCCAGAGGAACAGAAATACAGTATATTACTACTGTTTGACCTCATCTTAAATTTCTCTAAAAATTCGAAATACATATGCATGAATGCATATGCCCATGTTGGGATGATTACAATGTAATAAATGACCCATCTGGCTTCTCACACTAGCACTCAAGACCTTGATAAACTTGCCCTGTTACAATATCTGTTCCTAAACTTTTATATGAGAAACCTTACTTGTTAACACACCCAGAGAAGATCCATTAACCAAGTTGATAAAATCAGAATGAAATATAAAATACATATATTTTATATTTAAGTATATATACTTAAAGTAAATATAAAATCAGAATGAAAATATAAAATGAAAAGTATTAGAATACTAACGATCAAAGCATTCCCTCCCTAAAGGAACACCGACATTGGATAAGGGGAAAAAAAAGATTTTATAATCATACAATTAGGACAAGTGCAAACAGGCAAAAGAACTATTTAAGAGTACCTTCTGGTTTTTATTTTGAAATGAGTGCAAAAGGTGTTAAACAGCACTCATTTCATCCACCTCATAATAGGGATGTTCTTGCCAAAAGAATTTTAAAATTAAATAATTCACTGACTTCAACTCCCTGATCCTACATAAGTACCTGATCTTCAGGTAAGTGCATACCTCTCCCCAAGTTTTTTGTGCATCAATTTAGCAACCAAATAATGAAAATAATTTCTGTCCATTTTATTTGTAGGAAAGTAAATGCACATCATGGAGCACTACAATAACTGCAAGTTTTTCCTAGGACTCTGTTAAAAACAGTAACCAAGATATATTTAAAAACAGGAATGAATGAGGACAAAGGGAGAGGGTAAAAGAGTAGTTCATATTTAAAATACAATGAATCACTACCATATTCTACTTCAGAAACCTAAGTGATATGGATGAACTGGGGGGAAAAAAACCTACAGTCTTGGGCCATTCAAAAAATAGAAATATGTTAACTTTTGAGGTTTCCATGAAATAATTTTATTTGTTGTTATTCTCTTCCATTAATTCTAAGCTTTATTTACTTTTTACTGAATTTTACCATCAGAAAAAATCAAATCAAAAGTAGTTTACTAAAAGCCAAATACCATTTATCTAATACTTGAAAACATAAATTAAGGAAAGCAGGGTAGGAAATATGCAAGGAAACACACAAGGAAATGATTATCAGAAAGGGTAAAGTAAGTCACCTGAGTGCCTCTTACATCATGGTAAAAGCAAAGTGAATATAGTCAGCTAACATTCCAAATATATTTATACTAGATAAGTTCTTTCTTCCCCTCCATTTGCATTAAAAACTTATGTCCATGCATAATGGACAAATGAGATTTCCATTTAACCCATAATATTTAGTAGAGTATTGAAGTTGCTTATATCCATAAATAAATGGATCGTGTGTCACCATGCATCCCTGTAGTGATACACCTGATCAAGGTGATGATTCCAAGATCCCAAGATGCACCCTCCACCTGCTATCCTCACTGGGTTTTATTCCCTCTTTTCTCCTAACTATCCTTGGCCTATTGGCTATATAACTCATCCTATCCCTCCTGCTCTCCAAGAAACTGGTGATAAATCAGTCAGTTTCCCAGGTCTGCTATCACCCTATCTGCCCTAGCTCAGGTAACTCCTTGAACCATGCTTTTAATACCCACCTAAATTTAGCTAAACACAGAGACCTCTGAAAAATCACATTTAGGTGAAAGATAATAGCATGGATTATTTAACGGGATTCTTGAAGAATTTTTAAAAATGGATCAGGACTGAAGAATGTGTTTCAATTTTAACCATGTACACAAAGCAAGAGAAAAACGATATGAATCTTGAAAAATGGTATGCAGATAAATATACAAACCAAGAAATCACCCATTAAAATGGATTATTTCAAGAAAAATATGATTATGTATAAAATTAGGCTCTAGAAAAAAGAAATACAAAAAATAGGCCAAATAATACAATTGTACCCTAGCCTTATTGAACATTACTTATCAAAGCCTGGAATTAATAAAATAATAGAAATGTGCTAAATGAAAGTCTCCTACAAATAGAAGTTCTATACTAGCATTTGAAAAAGAGTGTAAGATTGTATTTAAAGCAATGATCAGAAACAGAAGTTTTAGTAGATCAAAGTAACATCTTCTATGTCATGTCTCTTTGCAAAACAATTAAGGATTCTGTTATTAACCATCTGCTAGGTTGAGGCTTTTTTTTTTTATGAAATTAAAAAGAACAGGACATACCATCTCGTGACTGTATTTGAGTCATCATATGCAGAATTTGTTTACATCAGAATGACAATTTTTTGCCATAGAGTCTTATTAAAAGCAGCTTTCAAAAGAGTTGATAAATTACATGATGTGCTCAGATAAGGTAATGGAGCCAACCAGAAAATCTCTAATTAGATAAGATTCTAATAGTTGTGAGTTTATGACAGTTGTGAATAAAATGGGTGTCAATTAAAATGTCCAAAAAGCTAAAACTAAGAGCTTATCTTTTACAGCAGTACATTATACAAGAGTTTTCCCTCTCTATGATTTTCAACAAAATTGGAAAAAATTAAGGGTTAAGTATTTAAGCTTTGAAAACTACACTTATTCTGTCATAATTGGAAAACGCACTAGTTAGGAGAAGACTATTCATAAGATTTTGGAAAGAAACCTACTTTTTTTTTCAGTGACAACCTTTATGGAATTTTCTGTGAAAATTGCTTTTTGCTTTAATCAAAATATTTTTAACTAATAATACACTATATGCCTGGGGGATAAAAGAAAAAAGAAACTAATGGGAAAAGAAATCCATCATTTGCATTTTAATAGAGTGTTCAGAGAAACATTTAAATATCCAGAAAAGAAAAGGAAAAAAACCTTTAAACAAAACATCTGGTCAAGTAACAAAAGTATTTTTTTAATCTTGGATTCTCTCGTCTTCTGCACTTTGAAATCAGGGGCAGCTGTATGTTACGTTTTACTCTATCCCACAGACCTTCATGATGAGTCTTCAGAACTCTGTATGTGGAGAGTTTATAAAAGGCAAGACATCTTTAAAATTATTTCTTTGAAGATGTCTCTCTATTCCAATTCTGAAGGTAAATGCCTGGAATAAAAGTTGAATCTTAAATTCTAGTTTAATTGGTAGATGGCAGTTGAGGAAGAATACAGAATTTTTCAATTTTTATGCACAATGTCTTTGTATGCTCACTCTCTATTCAGAAAACTTGGAATTATAAAATTTAAGATCCAGAAGATATCTTAGAGAATTTCCAGCCCACATCTCCATTACAAAAATAAGTGTAGCAGAGCATAGAAGAACCTGACCCTGATTCCTACCCCCAAAACCAGATTCTGAACAGCCCTTAAAAACTAAGAGACCCACAAACGCCATAGGTCTTTTTTTTTAACATAAAATGTATTCTTTGTTTCAGAGGTACAGGTCTGTGATTCAACAGTCTTACACAATTCACAGCGCTCACCATAGCACATACCCTACCCAATGTCTATCACCCAGCCACCACATCCCTCCCATGCCCCTCCACTCCAGCAACCCTCAGTTTGTTTCCGGAGATTAAGAATTCCTCTATCAGTGAGGTCATATGATATGTGTCTTTCTCTGATTATTTCGCTCAGCATAATAGATCTGTAACCTACAATGGTAGAAACATTAGATTGGCAACAGACCTATCCACAGAGACCTGGCAGGCCAGAAAGGACTGGCATGATATATTCAGAGCACTAAATGAGAAAAATATGCAGCCAAGAATACTATATCCAGCCAGGCTGTCATTGAAAATAGAAGGAGAGATAAAAAGCTTCCAGGACAAACAAAAACTACAAGAATTTGCAAACACAAAACCAGCCCTACAAGAAATATTGAAAGGGGTCCTCTAAGCAAAGAGAGAGCCTAAAAGTAACATAGAAGCCAAGGATCTTTTTACCAAGCAATTACGATTCATCAGAGAAGAAGCATTTACTCTTGTAGGGAAATGGAAAAGTACCTTATAGCTGGCCACCTTTACTCTGGAAAGCAAAAACAGGGAAGGCTGAGGATCCCATAGTAGTGCTTACGGAATTCAACTTATTTCCATTTTCTTTTTTTTTTTTTTTAATATATTTTTTGAGAGAGAGCAAGAAAACACAAAAACATGAGCAGGCAGAGGGGCTGGGGAAGAGGGACAAGAAGATTCTCCACTGAGCAGGGAACCCAACATGGGGCTCGAGCCCGGGACCCCAAGATCATGACCTGAGCTGAAGTCAGATGCTTAACTGACTGAGCCACCCAGAAGCTTCAAAGCCGACTGAGCCACCCAGGCGCCCTCCAACTGATTTCTCTTTCCACTGTTGGTTTCACTCCTGCCTTCTACTGTAACAGCACTCCAGCCATTTTTACGTGTTAACTTGCTATGGACTACTTGCTTGGGGACCTAAGTCCCTTGATCTGCAGCAGAACTAACTTTCTTTGAGAAATTATAGACCACGGCCCTAAGGAGTGAAGAATCAAACTCTCCCAGAAGATAGGGCCTGATTACACGTGAAAACACTGCAGCAGACGCCAGCACATCTGTACAGGGTGAACCACATCTGACTCACCGCCTGGGCACCTGCTTCTCCTGCATGTAGGGCCCCCAGGCCTGGCCTTTAAAACTCTCCAGGTTTGCCTGGATGGGAAAGATGGTCTTTGAAACATCAGTCCGCCATCTTCTCAGGCTTCCAGCTTCCTGAATCAAGCCAACTTTCCTCTCCCACCATCGCTTGTCTCTCAAATACTGATTTTCAAGCGGTGAGTAGCTGGATCTGAGTTTGGAACCACTTCTCTGTCTGGTAACACTACCATGTCTGGTGCCCATAAGCTGAGAATACCTCTTCTCCAATTTCTCCAAAGAATAAAGCTCCTCTCACCTCCTGGGGCATGGGTTGGAGCAATTGCTTGGCTGCATGGAAAAGGGAGAGCGCTGGAAATCCAAGGTTTCTGTTGACAGACTTCCGAGTAGTCACCTGTCTTCAGTGCTCTTCGTCCCTTGCACCTTCTGCACTACTTGTTACTTCTAAGCACAGAATCCTTCAGGAACTCTGCAGGAACATTTCCCCCCACCTGTAGGGTCTATGTGTCCAACCTCTGACCCAGACAACACATACGTTTTTACTTCGTTCAAATACCATTCCTCTATCCTTTTGGAAAATACTGAGATTTAAACTCCTTTGTTGTTGGGGTGTCTGGGTGGCTCAGTTGGTTAAGCATCTGACTCTGGCTCAAGTCATGATCTCAGGGTCCTGGGATTGAACCCTGCACTGAGCTCCCCACTCAGCGGGGAGTCTTCTTCTCCCTCTGCCCTGTCCCCCCCCAATCGTGCTCTCTCTCACTCTTAAATCTTTAAAAAAAAAAATAAACTCCTTTGCTGTCTTTCCTGTTATTTCTTATTTCACTGTAGTTTTTATAAGGCACAAAACATATTCATATAAATTACCAAATTTAATATTTTTCTCTTAAATAAATGTGTTTTTTTTAAGCACAGGCATATAATTATACGTGGGCTACGATAAAAGTTCTATGAAAATTTTGTCTGTTCTGGTCTCCACTGCTTCCTCATCATCTAGAACAGGGCTTAATCAATAATTACTTTTGCATGAATGCCTATACATATTTACAAAACATAATTTCTTTGTGAAGTATTATCACATGGCAATTCTAGATGTTTTTACTGATGTTTAATTTAAGTTGCCATTAAAACATACCTTCACAATATTCCATTGCTTGGGATTTCTGTAAATACAGACTCACATTATTGCTAAAAGCAAACCTACATTCCATAGAAAGAATCAGAATTAGAAATAACTGAGAAAGTGTGTAAGTGTATAGACAGATATATATAGATATATGGTTATAGCCTCTGATTTAAATTAACAACAGCTTCTTCTTCTGCTTATCCTTAGCAGTTTAGCGCAAGCATCTCTGAACCATATATAAAAGTCCCAGAGGCAGAAAACTTGACCAATGCTTGTGGTTTGACATAAAAAGTGGACCTTATCTTGAGTCCCACTGTACATCATTACTCTGTGGCATATAACCACCACATGTAACTTAGAAATGTCCTTCATACACTTTGACTGCATACACTCTGGTCTATTACATAAGATACGCCCAAGGTCAAGTTCAACAAGGAAAAATTAGAACGTAAGCCTCTTTCCCTCCTTTGAGTAACTCAACATCTTTCACTGTTGTTTAAAAAGTTTAAAAATCCTCAAAAAATTGCATTTATTTTCATTTTCAAATTTTTAAGTTACTGGAGATATATAGTCTAGTCCAAACTGAAGATGAGTTCTCCCTTTTTGGTATTCTCTTCATCTAATTCATAACTTTCTTGTTCTGCCTTTTGGATTCCTTTCTACCCTGGCTTTTAAAATTCTTCTTCCTTTTTCTTTCCCTTCTGTCCTTTTTCTATGTCTTCTTCCATTATTTTGCAGTGGTGTAAACCTTTTGAGAAAAACAGATTAAATAGGCAAGCTTGATATTCATGCTCCAAAAATTATATCCCTTTTGTGTTTTGTACATGCCTGATTTACTGAAGGTTTATTACTTTGAGTTGAAAAGTGGCACTATTCAAATCAAGTTTGGATAATCTGAGATGAAGTACCCTGAGAGAATGGGGGTAGAGGTGGGCAGGCATTTTAGGGAGGTAGAATTGTGTTGGGAATTGAAAGAAATCTATAACAGAATATTTGGGATTGATCTTAATGCCATTCATATTGTACTACATAGTTATCTACTATGAGGCACAACTAAACCTCATCTGTTCTCTTTCACTCTACACACATCCTCACACATACACATTCTGTTTTTCTGTGTCTCTGTGTGTGTGTGTATAACAGAGTGGTGAAGGTCACGGATTGTTTAGTCATAAAGATACAATTTGGATATTTACTCTGCTATTGATTATTCAAGTGAAACTTGAACAAGTTACTAATCACTCTAAGCCTTAGAACTCCTTTACACAATGAGGATGCAAATACTTAATGCTGAGGTTGTTGTCTCAGTATTTAAATAATATCATATATCTAGTTGTTGATTTGGCATAGAGCCTGGCGAACACTCCATTGTGGTGAAAACTGCTAGCTATTCACCAAAATCCATGTTCTCTCTTCCCTCACACCAGAGCAAGACCACAATAGCTAGCTGCCTTTGAAGATAAAAGAGCCACATGCTGGAACTATTGTGAGAAGACCATGAGCAAAAGTGCTATTATGCTCGACTCTGGCCAATATACATCTTGTAATACCATTCTCTCTGCTCTTTCTCCTTCAGCTGATACTGAAGCTTGACCTTGGAAGCTGTGTAAATTCTTCTCCTGCCTCTTTGAAATGTATGTAAATCTTCTCCCAGGTTCTTTCCAGTTTTAGGACTCACAAAATATCTTTCTTAAAGACCTAAGAATCCTTGGGCACCTGGGTGGCTCAGTTGGTTAAGCGACTGCCTTTGGCTCAGGTCATGATCCCGGAGTCCCGGGATTGAGTCCCACATCGGGCTCCCTGCTCAGCGGGGAGTCTGCTTCTCCCTCTAACCCTACCCCCTCTTGCGCTCTCTCTCTCACTCTCTCTCTCTCTCTCAAATAAATAAATAAAATCTTTAAAAAAAAAAAAAGACCTAAGAATCCTATCTTTGAAATATAACAATGGAAGGAGAGAACACCCTTACAGATCAATTACTTTGGGAGGTAGTTAGAAAGAGCTAGAACATTATGTGTTTAATGTACTCCTTGCTCCTTATATTTACATAATACAATAAAGAGGTGATGTCAGGAAAGAGTTCCTGGTTTGACAGCAGAAATGCAAGTGAACAGAGTCTTGTATTTCAGGATTTTTAAAACTTGAAAAGTAAACTGCAACCTAGAAATAGGAAATAAGACTGAGAGAGCATTTGAATAAAAAAAAAAATCCCTTTGATTTTAAAGTTTATCAGAGAACATGGATTTTGGTGAATAGCTAGCAGTTTTCACCACAGTGGAGTGTTCGCCAGGCACACATGAGGGATAGCCTATTCGAATGGCCTCAACCACCATTTAGTTGAGAAAAAAAAATAGGAAGGAAGGAGGGAGGGAGGGAGGGAGGGAGGGAGGAAGGATGGAAATTTTCTATTGTGCCTAAGCCACTGTATATTCTTAGAGTCCAGATACCAGAAAATCTATAGCAACACTGGGCAAATCATATGGCCATTCTGATAAGAACCACAGGAAACATCTTCATATTCCTCAATCCAATATGATACTAGGGAAGAGTCCCGGAAGTTTCATCTTAATTCTTGGCCTAGATCTGTGCTGTATCCTGTGCTGTAATTCATTTAATTGTCTTTGTTTCAATTTCTGCACTTCTAATGAATGTTGGAATTGATCATTTAAGCTCTTTTACATGATTTTTGTACTTCCAAACACAGTTTGATAATGACCACAAAAATATGACTCAACTTCTAGATAGGAACTCACATCTTATGGTCAATTATTTTAATCCAGTTCACTTGAAATTTAAAGGACCTCTGCTCCCTGGCAAGCCACTTCAGCCAGCTGCAAAAGCATTCTGACCCGTGGCATGTTGAGCTCCTCATGGAGGTGAGGGGATAAGAAATACACAGATATTCAGGCTTGAAACAGGCATATTCTATACCATTAAAAGGAACCATTAGAATATTTTTAAAGCTGAATGATGTAGCAAAATATTTTCCTTTGTAGAAGAAACCAGTAGGAACAAATAATATTTCTTTGTTCATTATAGCATATTTGTATACAGCCCTTTGCAATTGATTAGAGCAGTGCTAAATTTCAAAGAACAGCAATCTAGTTTTTATATAGTTGAGTGGCCTAGATATTAATAAGGATATACATACTAATGATGATGAACCAGCTGTCCATGGAAAAGCTGATTTAGAGCATATCCCGTTTTATCATTTGACAGCTCGCATGGGAAAACATACCATATTCCTTTCCCTTCCTTGTGCTAGAGTCAAATTAGAATTTCATTTAAAGATAAGGAGCCAATATCATACCATTTTACATTCTCATCTTTATGACCTACTTATTTTTCATACTTGCTGTTAAGAGATGGGCATTCTTCAATGTCAGTTGGGAGTGGTTTTATTTCTCTATTTTCTGTTTTAGTGATCTTTAGAAGGAAATATTTCTTCCCTCTATTTCAGCACACTTTAAGGTATCAGATCATATTGATTCTTTTTTCTTTTAACTTTTTTTTTTTTTGGTTGGGGGCTTCTTTTGGCATTTTCTTATTTCTTATTTAATATGACTTCATAATATTTAATCCCTTATTTAATAGTGTGTCATTCATTTCTAATTAGTGGTAGACAATTTCTAATTTGAAATAGATAACAGTAATATATGCCTCTGTGTATAATATTTTAAATGACTATAACAATTTGATCAGAAGAACTAATTATTAATCCAACTTTTTAATGTCCTCTTTGATGACAACTGAATTAAAGGGGATGGAAATGAATAAACTGCTTCAGGGCAGAGAGACCAGAGAAAAAGAGAAACTGAGTTAAGATTTCACACATCAATTTTCCTTGGAAAATGCTATTGTATTAGCACTAATGTTACTTGTAACAGGGACTAGGTAAAACTGTGAACTTTATGCTGACTTAATAATTTCCATTTATTGAGTCCTTTCTACTGTCCACTCTTTTTCTACAGGGTACAGTGTTCTTGAGAAACCCAAGAGCTTGTATTCCTTCCTTAATGAACCCAACCTGTTCTACAAAGCATCTATGGATCCCCACTACTAATGCCATGCGGTACAGATATAAGGTTAACTGGAGCAAAACTCACAAGCAGAGGAGCAGAACATATGTGGTCCCCTAACTTCTCATTATCTTACACCTTAGGCTGGGCACAGATGGTCTGAAATCATCATGGCCAACAATCCTGTAGAGAGAGGTCCCAAACTTGTAATGGTCTATATATTTACTGGAACAGATGTGGGGGGAGGGGGTAAGGTGGGAGGCAGGAAACATTTATACTACAAAGTAACAACAGAAAAAGTCCTTATTTAAAAGGTAGAGTCATGCAACCCAATAGCTGGAATTAGCTTAGATTTTGTTGTTGTTGTTGTTGAGCTAACACCACTGCTGGGTCAGCTCTTGGCTAACCTGGCAAAGCGAGGAGGAAACAGCCTTTAGGGCTACCCAAATTGGTCATCTCAGATCCTTACAAAAATATTCCTACCTTGTGTCCTATTTCTCAGGGCCCTATTGTCTGCTAAAGAAGTCACAAGTCAATGATTGTTGTTGCATTAACACTGTGAGGTTGTTACTTTACGCAGGTAATGTAATAACTCTAGTCATAATCATAATCATAATACTCATAATAAAATAACCAGTGTTTATTGGATCTTTACTATGCACCAAGCACTATGCTAAGCACTTTATAGGCATTAAGTCATCCAATTTAATCCTTACAAGAATCCCATGAGATAAATATTATCATAAGCCACAAACTATTTAGATATTAAAAGGGTGCATTAGTAAATTATGCCTTCACAAAAATAACTGAATTTAAGATGTAGAATTATCACATTCTGGATGGGAAAGCCATTTGAGTGGGAAATACACCTTCCAGTTTTACCCAACTCATAACCAATTCTGATTGCGTTTTACTCCTTTGAAGAGGCACAGATCAGCTGGCTTACCAGAAATACCCTAAACTCTCTGGAAATAAATGTGTGAAGAACAAATTTCTGCACCCTGGATATTAAACAGAGATGGCCTCCCTCATAAATTAACCAGAGCCAATTTACACAGATACCCTCTGTAGGAAAAGCACAAAACAATATAAAGTAAGCGTTTTCTTCTTCAATTTCTAGCAGCTCTGTCTTCTGAAAATACATAATTCATGCAGCTATCAGGTCACTTTCTTGTCAACATCACAAAGGAAAGTGGGGAGGACGGGCCATTTTCATACAAATCAGTCAGAGAATATTTACATTGCAGCCAACTGCTCTTCCTTCAATGTGCAGGCTCACTGCAAAAGCCTCAATGTCTTATGAGTTATTAAAGCATCAAGACTAAATTGGAACGTTGGCATTTTTAAAAGTAGACTACAAAAAATTACCATTCAATTCCCTTTACCCTTTTCTCCCTACCATGAGTTTCCCGTTTAACAACCTGAGGTCTCTCTAATAGGCCTTTCATTCCTGTACTTTCTGCCACTTGTGCGGTAACCACTTTGGAATCTTGACGCCGAGACCAGTCACCCTTATTTGCCCTTCTTTTATCCAGCAACCGATCGCTACTTAATCCCCATCTATTTTTAAAAGGAGTTCACCAAAACGTTTCAGATGGAAGAAAAGAATACTAAACACTCTAATTGCCCTAAAAGTGCTATTTCCACTGCCAGTTTTCACCTTAGAAGTGCAGGAAACACCTCAAAGCCCTGCACAGCCTTGGGAATGACTGTTGGGCCAATGCTTTGGTTTTCATAGGTACACGCACAGTAAGGCCCTGCGCAGCAAGTAACAACGTGAGATAAAAAAGAAACCCTGGTACTTTATTCTCCTAAGTCCCCAGTTCAGAGAAATAAAATCAGTGATTCAGACCTATTCATGTTTCCACAGCATTTTTTTTTTTTTTTTGACACTACGAGGTGTTCTTTTTGCAGCCTAATTTCATTTATTCTGCAGGCTTCGGGGAACAGGACTCCTCCCAATTGCTTTGGAAAACGATGCCATGGTTTAATAGATGTCACTAGCACAGGGGAACTTTCATGATGTTGTGACTAAATTTTTCTTTTCTTAATTGCATACCATTATTCCTAATTATGTTTACTGGTATGGTGCTAAGTAATTATGCTCCCTTCTTCCTGTTAACACCCTTCAGATATTAGAAGCAGTTATGTCCCTCATTAATTTTAGCTGAGAAGGCTATGTATATTTAATTTTGTATTATTTCCCAGATTTGTGTCAAATTTTCCTCCTCTTCCAAGATGTTTTGCTCCCCTACACACAAAGTGCTTCTCTGGGTTTTAGAGTATGTAATTTTCATACCTCTGATCTCTTTGGCCCCTAATCTTAATGGGGATTGATGTTTCACTTTTCACTTTGTTACCTAATCTTTAGCAAAATCCTATCTTCGTCTTTGTGGTCTTTCTATAATTTATCCTTGCTTCCTTTTACCTCCAACTGGGTTAACAACCTCTTTCTGTCTGTTTGGGCTGCTATAACAAATCCCATAGGCTGGGTGGCTTATAAACAACAAAAATTTATTTCTCATACTTCTGGAGGCTGGAAGTCCAAGATGAAGGCATCTAGCAGATCTGGTGTCTTGTTGAGAGACTGCTTCCTGGTTCATGGTCTCCTCATAGTGTCCTCACACGGCAGACAAGCTAAAAAGCTATCAGGAGTCTCTTATATAAGGGCACTAATCTAATTCAAGACCTAATCACCTCCTGAAGATCCCACCTCTTAATACCATCATACTGAGGATTCGGTTTCAACAAAGAAACTTTGGGGAGACACAACTATTCAGTCTATAGCACATATCTTTCAGAAACTTGTCCTCCTAAACTCTCTTCTTCTCTATCCACATGTATATTGTTATGTTCCGGGTCCTGTCAGCTCTGCGATCTTCAGTCCCAAACTGCAGATGAGGTTATCTCTTCTGGCAGGGCTTCTGACTACCTTTATGCTTCTCACCTTTTGCCTCCAGCCCTGAGGCTTGCTTTGCTGGTGCCTAAGTTCAGAGACCACAGGATTCCCAGTACTCACATGTGATGTGCAAATGGAAGGGGTGAGTGAGTTCGTGCTCCACAAGGCAAAACCTAGACCAGTAGGGCAGGACCTGTTAAATAAATCCTCCCTTCCTTGCTTCCCACTAGCCCCCTGCCTCTTGGACTGAAAAGGAGGCTGTCTCACTTAGTGGAGCGAGGTGGATGTCACAATCTTTCTTCTATTTTCTAACCTAATCATTGACGTGGCATCCATCACTGCTGTTGCGTTCTACTGGCTAGAAGCAAGTAATTCAAGGGGAGGGGATTACACAAAGTCATGTAAGCCTAGGCAGGCAGACACCTTAGGGGCATCTTAGAAGCTTTCCTACCATGCATTTCAATTTAGTAAAGAAGACATACAGCAAAACTACAAAATGAAAAAGGAAAGATATGATATAGTTCTAAGGTACAAATTATAAATCACGGCTATAATGTTTAACATGATCCCCAGTTTACAGTCAGTTTTTCTAAGTCCATAGATCCTCCTCTTCCTGCCAAACCACATCACATTTCTAGAGGCAGAGCATTCTTACTGTTGAGACTTGTGAGAGAAGGCTAGGTAGGAATGTAGAAGTCCTTGGTGCCAGGTTGGAAAGTTTGGATTTGATTTGTCAAATAGGCAATAGGCATTTGTCAGTGTCTGAATTCTTTACTCTAAAATTGGTATATTCTCAAGAGATCCATATGGCAAATTGCTTACAAAAATGTCCCCAATTCTCCACCCCTTTGCTATAACTATACTCTTTACAATGTGATGTGAATATGGGCTAGCCTTTTGACTTGTTGTAGCCAGTAAAATGCAAAGGAAGTGACAGCATGCTTTTCCATACTTCCACTGTCTCTCTTGAACCCTGACACCCCCATGAGAATAAATCCAATTTTGCCTACTGAGGAATGGGAGGCCACATTGAGCACAGCCACGTCAGTCCAGTTGTCCACGTGATAGAGCCCAGCAAAGATCAACAGAGCTACCTACCTGGCCCTAAACTGATCAAAGACACAAGAGTGAGTCACTCGCAGACCAGTCCTGGTCTCCAACCAGCAACCTTGCCAACTGGTAGACTCATGAGAAAAAGGGGTTGTTATTTTAAGTCACTCATTTTGGGTGATTTATTCTGTAGTACTATTTAAATGACCATCAGTAGGCTCGTCATAAAGAAGGTCATTTTAGGAAGGCACAACTGAAGTCAAGCCATTACTAGAAAACTAACAGTGTGCGTAGGAAGTAATGAGGCCCTCAGCTACATAGAAGGAGCAGTTAGGAGGGCATCCAACATTCAAGGCGCTGAGCTTCAATAATCATCTCCGAAAATATACCGGGGACCAGAGCCTTAAAATTGAACAGAAAATTTTCCTGAAGACAATTCACAGAGATTACCTTACTCCTAGTTTCATATTTGTATTTTGAAATAAATCATTACAAATACTACAAACAATCGTATTTTAGAGAAGACATAGAAGCAATTTTAAAGTAAAATCACCAAGTAGACGCATTTCTTGCATAATCTGTAGGGAGCCTCCGTGATACAGAAAAAGGACACCCTCACTAGGTATGTGACTGGTTTGCCCGGTTTTCATGTAGTAAGGCTCGTAATTAAAAGAGGATACTATCCAACATGCATTTGAAAACCGGAAGGGTCCTAGGATTGGGCTCAAACATAGAAGGAACCAGAAGAATCATTTCACCTGATAGGTTTTGTTGAACGGATTCCCTAGACAATACCCCTCAGTGAATGTAAGAACTTCCGCTGGCTGCCTCATCTGATTTTGGCTCTAAATGTTAGTTCTTCCTTATATTTAACCTAAATGCATTTCCTGATAACTCTCATTCGTGGATTACTGCTCTGCCCTCCAGAGCTTCAGCACAATGGATGTAACCCCTCTTCTCTGTACCATTTTTTTTTTCAAGTATCTGAAGGCAGCTAGTGCAGGCCTCCAGAGTCTGCTCCTTTTAAACAAACTCCCGCGCTTCTTTCCCTCCCACTTGACCAGTTTTAAGTCTTCTCAATATTCTAGTGGATTTCCCATAAGTAAATTCAAATTAAAAGAAAAATAAAAAATTCAAATTACAACAAAACGAAGGAAAATAACAATTTTCAATGCAGTGAGTAAAACTTAAGACAGCAGTCCAGTTCCTACTGAACTTGAGTAACTAAAACGCCATCTTTTTTCTAGATAGCCCCATCATAGCCTCCATCCTCTTGTTCTCCATCCTTTGTGCAACTTGTACTAGGGAACTAGATGCACTGAGATAGTATGTGTCAGAGAGAGAGCGAGATCCCCACTATGAATGTACATATACACACACACACACACACGTACACACACACATATACACATACATGTGCATACATATATATACATACACATATATGTGCATACATATATATACATACACATATATACACATATACATATATATAATTTCTTTCTCTAAAAATTAGACCACAAGTGCCAACTGTTGGACCCCTATTTTCAACCTCTCCTTGCTTCTAGCTAATCACAGACTTTCTTTCAGGATGGGCAAGTCACTGAATAAATGGTAACGAGTATAAAGGCTATAAAGGAGACTTATATAAAGTCTCCACAATTCTCCATCCAGGCTAACACGGATTCATCAGTAGGCACTTTGGGTACAATTTGCCACTATCATGAAACCGCCTAATTGTGCTGCTATCCTTCCCATCTGTGTCGACCTCATACTCAGTGATGTGAAGCTAGCATTGACATGTACCTTGCCTGCTACACTTCTATGACTGACCACTCCTTGTCCAATATGAAAAAACATCAGAATGACAAGTCTTGATTTTGTTCTTCATCTATACTATAAAAGCCTAAAACTACTCGCTGTTAAAACAATCGTGCAACTTTGGATAGAATCTTTATTTTCTAATCACCGAGACTTTTAAAATTTCTGTTGTATCTTTTTTTGCTTATATATTTTTTTCAAGTGGATTTTCATTATATTACTAATCATATGACCTCATAACTATCACCCTATCTCTTTACCTCGTTACTTGACCCAACTACACTGAGAAACTTCACTATTGTTAATGTAACCCTGAGTTCACTGATGTTATTTTCTTCAAAAATCATGCCGTTTGTAAATGGGATAGATTCAAACAGAAAGAGCTCATTGAGAGACCAGATTAATCAGCCACAATCCTTAAGTAAAATAAAAAAGCAAGGATGGGGGGCAGAGTGAAAAATGATCAGAATGACCTGACTAAGCTTTAATAAAATTGGAAATCAACTCAAATCAATAGATATTTACTAAATGGCCTACATTTCAAGGCTGTGAGCTAGGAGCTGTAGAAAATATAAACTATAAATGCTGCCTTGTGAGAAAACACACAACCCTGTGAAGACGAAAAAAACAAAAAACAAAATATTTAAATAACAGCACCAGACAGTTATAAAAGAGATGTCACAGGCAGAACATGATTCATTGCCAGATGAATTATTCAGACAATAAATTTTACAAGAGGGGCGCCTGGGTGGCTCAGTCGGTTAAGCGGCTGCCTTCAGCTCAGGTCATGATCCCACGGTCCTGGGATCGAGTCCCACATCGGGCTCCTTGCTCCGCGGGGAGCCTGCTTCTCCCTCTCTCACTCCCCCTGTTTGTGTTCCTTCTCTCGCTGTGTCTCTCTCTGTCAAATAAATAAATAAAAAATCTTAAAAAAATAAATAAATTTTACAAGAGTTCAGAAGAGGGAGGGATCACTTCAGGCTGGGGTGGTCAGGTAGGTCCGTGAAGACAGATGCGAGCGAGGACTGAAGCTGGATAAATGGACAAACTTCAGACAGGGAGCAGGCAGAGGGGAGGGTGCTGTGGGAATTGGGCATAGCTTCAGTAAAAGTCTTCTCTGGAATGAATGGAGTGTTAGTCAAACTTTTTTGGAAAGGTTTTTAAAAACTGTCAGAAAGAAAGAGGAGTAGTCAGTAAGTTCTTGGAGGAGCTGGTGACATATTTTTGGAAAGAAGATTGAGGAAGCTATTTGGAGAGAGGTGATGATTTGTGAAAGGGCTTCGGATGGGAGGGGGTCGGGAACAGGAGCCGTAGCAAGGAGGTAACCTTGTCAGCAGCACAGTGTGGGGGAGCAGAAAACAAGAAAATGGAAAGTAAAAGAAAGGCAGAAAAAGTATCCGGGCTGGCACTAAAAAATGGCCAAAGGTTCTTCTCTGCTTCATCCTCTATTCGCTCAATAAATATTAAATGGGAATTGCATAAATCCTTACTCATTCGGTTATTTATAGTTATAGACACGTGAGACTATCACTTCTGTGTGTCTGATACTATGGATTCCCCACCCGTGGAACCAGTTAGTGAAAAATCTGTGAGCCCAAGGCCAACAAGATTTCCTCTTCCCTAGACCTTGCAGGAGGCAGACGGAAGTCAGATAAGGATTTA
This sequence comes from Phoca vitulina, assembly GCF_004348235.1. Lineage (NCBI taxonomy): Eukaryota > Metazoa > Chordata > Mammalia > Carnivora > Phocidae > Phoca > Phoca vitulina. The sequence continues at coordinate 15,696,980 of NW_022589729.1, read as the reverse complement.
AAATCAGTCACTGATAGTGGCAAGGGCCAGAACAAAACATCAAACCTAAAGCAAAGAGCGAAGCTAAAGACAGGAGAGCTGGAGAAACCATTTAACAACAAAGCACATTAAGTGTTCCAAAGAAAAATTTGGAATAGGTACTGTGATCCACAGATGGCTTTCATGTTGCCACAATGCTGTAAAGAACCACGAATGGGAGGACAGCGTCTAGCATGGCAAAGTAATTTTCTGACATTTGAGTTCAGATGGTACTATACTCAACGACAGTATGCTCACAGCTCACCTCTGTGATCTCTTGCAAACCTCTTGCTCTGGCCATGTAGCTTCACTCATGCTGCGTGAGGCTGTCCCCGGCATTCTCATCCCAGCATTTACTCTGAGACCACCATGTTGCCTCTTCCTCATTTCCCATGTGCTGTGAATCCTTTCAGACTGAACCCAACCTCCCTCCTGCTTTACCCTAGAGTGAACTCTGCTTTCTCAAAGCTCCTTGCACTACTGGTGTCCACACCACAAATTTGGCACGTATCCTAGGTTACTCTTAGTAACCATTTAGTTGTATGTATGTTATTTAGATTTTAAACTTCTCACATGCATAGTTTTACCTCTTTACTTATCTTTACATAGCACCTAACAAAATGTCTTTTTTCATACATATATACCTACTATGCAACGCATGTAATTAGGTGTTATATATACACATAAACATGGGCACATGCATGCACACACACCTATTGCTTTTAATGTGTAATGTGTAATCTCTGTGAAATGTCCTGTATAGCAGAATATGTTTTAAAGCAAATGTGTATATTCAAGATTTTTTCCTTCCCCTCATTTCAGTTCAGTCATAAATAATTATTTATATAGTGAAGCAGGTAGTCCACAATTAAGTGTTCATGAAATTACTTCCTTTACCAAGTGTTTTCTGAAATGGCACTCCTGTTGGTCTTTCCCTAAGATACCCCACAAACACATTTTAGTTACTAGATTCCAGCTAAGAAAATAAGCAGGTTTTCAATCAAGATTCTTAGAAGAATGTCTCCCACTGATGAATAAATTACTGGAGAGGACAATAACAATTAAACTCCCCGCAGTGGACAGAAGTTACTAGAAGAGTGATGTCAAATTGCTGGTAAAAGATTTTGTATGAAAAGCTTCATAAACACAAAGCAGAGGTGATCTAAATGCTGTAGTTTTAATAATGAGGTCTATATTATTTATTTTTCATAATATATGCAAATACACATTTTCCCAGTACGCTTATTATTCTAAACCAAGCAAAAACAAACATAAAAATGCAAACAAATGAAACCTTTTGTGTTAAAGTAGATGGGACTCAAGGAGGCATAGGAATGTCCTGACATATAGCAGGCTTGAGACTGTCTTATAATTTTGGATGTAGAATAGATGAAATACATTTGACCACAAGGACAGAGTACCTGCCACCTATCTTTTGAATGAATATGTTTCTATATCTACACAGCACTAAAGGAAGCTGATCATTTGAATGATAGAACTAATGTAATCATTATGTAAATGTTATATCTAATTATCTAAATTATAACCAAAGAGGTAAAATTAAAATCACTTTTTTGGGGCGCCTGGGTGGCTCAGTCATTAAGCGTCTGCCTTCGGCTCGGGTCATGATCCCAGGGTCCTGGGATCGAGCCCCACATCGGGCTCCCTGCTCAGCGGGAAGCCTGCTTCTCCCTCTCCCACTCCCCCTGCTTGTGTTCCCGCTCTTGCTGTCTCTCTCTCTGTCAAATAAATAAATAAAATCTTAAAAAAAAAATTCATTAAAATTAAAATCACTTTTTTTTTCAATATTTGAGAAAAACTAAAGTAATGTAGTATGTGGAGAAATCCTAAGTGTGATGATAATACACATCAATGTCCATTATAGAAAACTTACTTTACAATAATAAGCTCATGATAAGGATAACATTTTTAAAATATTTAATAATTGCATTTTCAAGGATAAAAGATAATTTTTAATCATAAATTGGGCTACCTTTCATTATATATAGCATGTAAAAGGCGATTACTGCAACTGTTTAAAAATATAATTATATAGAGCTATTAAACCCAGACAAGGGAATGTAAATTCACAATCATAGATTTTCTGACAGAAGAATGAACTAGCCTGAAATCAATCTCAATCTTCCCTATTTGTAAAATTATGGTAAAATGTTTGCTTTTTCTTACATTTTTCCAAGAATCAAATGAAATAATTTAAGAAAGACTGCTTTTATACATGTAATATATAAAATTTTTATCATTGACAATAGATTTCAGTTTGACTACATAATGACAGAGCAAAAGTGTCCCCCAACCCCTGTTCCTCTCTTTCTCTCTCTTTTCCCTGGAAATAATTTTTTTTTTTTTTCAAGGATCACTATCTTGGGCCCAGAGGATAAGACAGGTATTACACAGGCCCGGCTTCAAGTATTAGGCAAGGCAGAGACGGCAAGTCCTTCATGAGAACTTAGGCTTTCCTTTCTGGAGTGAGGCACCGCCCTGGGAGAAACCTGCCTAGGTGTGAACTATATTCCCCAGCCTGCCTGCATTCAGGTATGGCCCTGTGCAGGGCGAGCACAAGGGTGAGGCAAAATTTAAGGATGCACTTATTCTCAGGGTCTTGTTAGCGCTGACCCTGCACTTACACAAACCTGAGAGTGGGTGCCACCTTAAATGTCACGCCCCGTGTGGCTCACCTGCCTCCCATGTGATTAGGTCTCACCCACAGAATGTGAGAAGTCACATAAGTTACTTTTGACTGGAGTCTTTAAAAAGTAGGGGGTGCCTTTTCCACTGTCTATATAGTAAGGCATGCTTAACATTTAAGAAATTGGGAAGCTGTAAAATGGCTGTACCATTTTACATCCACACCAGTGCTGTAGTAAGTTCCAGTGTCTCCACATGGCTATCAACACTTGGTATGGTCTTTTTAATTTAATTTCGCCTTTCCAGGAGGTGTGCTGTGGTATCTCACTGTGGTTTTAATTTGCAGTTCCCTAATGACGAATGATATTTACAGTCCTTTCATGTGATTTTTCAAGGCCACTAATTAGGACCTCAACAGTGACTTTTGCTGTTATTAGTTTGAAAATTTTACTTGCTACTTCTAGGAAGACTTCCTGTGTGTTTTAATTCTTTTTTAAATTCTTTATGTTTAGATTTGACTTCTCTATCCCTTCTGCTTTGCTAAGGGTGTCCTTTATCCTGAATATTCTCCTCTCTCTAACTACTGGACTCTTTCAGGTGTACTGGGATGTTATTTTGTCTGTTCATCAGGTTTCAGGTCCAGTTTCCAGAGCACGCTAAGCAGCAGTAGCCTGGTGAGAAGGGTACCCTGTGGGCTCTGTCCTTGTGGGTGGCAGGAACAGCAGTAGGCAAAATGCCACTCTCCCAGCAAAGCACCAAGGGGAAACCTTTTTTGCTCAAGTGTCTCTTGAAATTTTCCGAAACTCTCTGAGTCAGCTCACCTATTTAGTGCCTTCTCACATTCTTCAGCAAGGGAGAGCAGACACACTATCCTATTTATACCATCTTTGATTCCACCTTTTCTTTCATAACTAATACACTACACTGTTCACTTCTCTTTTTCTCTAGGTCGTGATTTCAATGATTCCTCCCATGTTGTCAGTTAAAAATTAACCAGGTCTTTGTTTTATTTAGCAAATTGGCTATTTTTTTGCCTTGTTTTTGTTTCAGTTTTCATATGGCAGTTCTTTGAGTCATTCAATATATACTTTGTAAAAATTCTCAAACTGCATTTCTAAATTGTTTTACATTTGCTTCTCTTGAGTTGAGGAATAGAACATTTTCTCCTTGCAATTCTGTCAAGTTTGAAAACATTATTCTGGTTTCCAACGTTGCAGAAGAAAAGTCCACAGCTGGTAGGATTTTCTTTCCTTTTCTTTTCTTTTTTCTTTTCTTTTCTTTTCTTTTAAGATTTTATTTATTTATCTGACAGAGAGAGAGAGAGAGAGAGAGAGAGAGCACAAGCAGGGGGAGCAGCAGAGGGAGAGGGAGAAGCAGACTCCTCACTGAGCAGGGAGCCCAATTTGGGGCTCAATCCCAGGACCCTGGGACCATGACCTGAGCCTAAGGCAGACGCTTTACCAACTGGGCTACCCAGGCACCCTAGGATTCTATTTTTTATTGTAATATGTTCCTTTATTCTTACAACATTCTTAGAATTCAGAAAATATACAAGAATTATGTCTGTTTATTCATTAATCCCTTTAAATCAACTAATAAGAATTTTTATTCTGATAGGTTATCTCGAACATTTTCTCCTGTAATTCTTTGATTAATGAACTCTTCCCAATCTTTTTCTTGCCTTACTAGTTTAATTTTCCATGGTGTATCCTCCAGAATCTATCTTTACAATTAATAACAAAGGTTTAAACATTCTTTATGTTTTTATTTTCATGTAGGAGCCAGGCAATATCCTGAAATTAACTTCAGTTTGTTGCCGTTTTTTAAACTGAATTTACAGGTTCAGTTAATTATTCTTCTTTGTTCATGATACTCTGTAGTCTCTGGCTGTGCTCGAAAGACCCTCTCTCACTGAATTTATTTTAATTTTTGTCCTAATTCCCCATGTTTATTCCTTTACCCTTGCAGAACTAGCCTAAAGCCCTTTGTACTTTTCCTTTTTATTGTTCTGTGTCTTTATAAAACACTATATTGTTTTATGTGTATTGTTTTTGTATATATTTAAGTTGCATAAATGATATGTGTCTCAGACCTTTCTTTTTTCCAAGAGCATTGTTTTTAAGATATATAATTGCTACTTCGTGTGCTTCTAGTTAACTGCTTCCAAAGTGTGCATCCACAACATTATATTTATCACCACCACCAGAGACAGACACCAGGGTTGCCTACAACTTCCTGCTTCTATGATGAAATTCCTCTCATGGATTACTTATATGGACCTGTATGAGAATCTCCCTTGACTATATACCCAGAGGCCTGACTGTTGGTCACAGAGTATACATACACCTAATTTATTACACTCAGTTCTGGCAGGCAATTCTCCAGAATGACTTTTCTAGTCTATATCCCCAATAGGATACATGAGGATTACTACAATCCAACATCTCTTCCAACATTTAGTGTTGTTCTGCTTTATAAGGTTTGCCAATCTTATAGATGGAAAGGAATAGGCCACTCTTGTTTTAATTTGCAGTTTTTTTAAATGAGTATGAATTTGAGCATCCTTTCACCACTGTTAGTAATTTCGTTTTCCACTCTGTGAACTGCCCCATTGTATCATTTGTTCATTTTCTATTGTTTCTTCTTTTTTTCTGGTTGATATAAAATGCCAAAAAATTACGTATGAAAAAAATAACTACATGAAATAAATGTACACCTAAAATGTATCTATATCCAAGATGAAAGATTTAAGACAGCATTGTACACCTCATGGCAACCCTCCTAAAGGAGGGAGAGAAAAGGACATGGTATTTAGGAGGAAAAAAACTTCATTTAAAAAGTGAAATTGCAAGTCAGAAAGAAATTTCAGTATTTAGGCATGTGAGTATTAGTTCCAATTTCTGTTTTCTGGATGAATGACCTCAGATCACCATAAAAATTATTTGCTAGAGGGAAAAAATCAAATTAAAAAAGGAAATTTGCATATGACACCTCAGGTTATGGCATGCAGTATTTTACTGGCTATTTGTACCTTTTAGGTTTAAATTTCCTTCTAACCAAAAATCCAAAACTGAATTTTATCTGGCATATTCGAACGTTAATACTATCCTCTCCAAAAATTTTAAAAAGGAAAGTGAAATTTAACAGAATCACTGTCGTCAAAACAAAGAGCAGTCCTTCTGAGTACTTTCACTTTTTGCCCTTTCCCATTTCCTTTTGGTTTTATTTTGTGCTTCTTCTTTAGGAGAAATTATTTTTTTTAAAGCATCTGAATGATCTTGCTTCTTCTTTTTAACTAGGGAACTTCCTTCTAAATAAATATTAGAGTATGATGAAAGAAGTATTTGAGCTAAATGTAATATACTGTATCTATTTAACATCTACAAATTGATATATTTGGGACAGTCCAGGTTTCACTAAATACAGGGTATTTGCATGTTACTTAATTTACCTAAGTCAGTTTCTTCATTTATGAAATTGGATTAAAAATAATACTTATCTCACTAGATTATTTTGGCATTAAGATGGTTAATGAAAAGTGTACCTCATATCGACTCCCTTCTCAAATTTCTGAATCCTCACTTTTCTCACTTTCAACTGGCCTCTTCTTCTACAGAAATTACAAATCAGAGATACCTTGGTGGCTCAGTCAGTTAAGCATCTGCCTTCAGCTCAGGTCATGATCCCAGGGTCCTGGGATCGAGTCCGGCATCAGGCTCCCTGCACAGTGGGGATCCTGCTTCTCCCTCTCCCTCTCCCTCTGCCTGCCGCTTCCCCGGCTTGTCCCCCCACCTTCTCTCTCTCTGACAAGTAAATAAAAAAAATCTTTGAAAAAAAAGAAATTACAAATCATCAGATACTAATGCAAAAAGATATATATGTACTTCCATGTTCACTGCACAATATTTACGATAGTCAAGACATGGTCATAACCCTAAATGTCCAGCAATGGATAAATAAATGTGGTATATATACACAGTGAAATATTCATTCATTCATAAAAAAAGGACATCCTACCATTTTCAACAACACAGATGGAGCTTGAGGGTACTATGCTAAGTCAAATAAATCAGACAGAAAAAGACAAACCACGCTATAATTTGTATCTTTTTTTCCTCTTTATGTCATGGTTCGTTTCTTCATGCTGCCTCAAGATCTTTGTCTTTCTTACAAGTTTGAATATTATATGTCTAGGGTGTGTGTGTTGTTTGTTATTGTTTTTGTATGTATTCAGTTTGGTGTTTTCTGAGCTTCCTCGATTAGCTTTTGCGGCTATCAATAATCTTGGAAACTTACCGGCCATTACTTCTTCAAATATTTCTCCTGCCCAGTTTACTTTCTTTTCTTCCTGGAAATATATATGTATAAATATTAGGTTGTTTGATATTCTCCCAAAACTCTTGAATGCTCTTTTTTTTTTTTTCCACTTTGTACTTTGGTTTGGGCAATTTCTTCAGATTATTTTAAGTTCATTGATCCTGCCCTGTGACTGTTGCAAGTCTACAAATAAACCCTTTCAAGTCTTGTTTCCTTTCTCTTACTGTGTTTCTTTACCTATGTTACTTCTAGGTCTAGTTTGGTAAAATATCTCTAAACAGTCTTTTCTCTTGATTTTTCATATGCTTTACTTTCATAGTTGTTGAAAGCAAGACATTTTGTACAGGGAGGTAGAAACTAAGGTAATTAAAAAAAAATAAAATTTGAAAATCTTTATGCATAAACTGTGACCTGAAGGATATATTTAACCTTGTTGAGCCTCATTTTATCAGTCTATAAAATGGACATAATATTAACTATACCAAAATATTGTTTAAAGTTTTAAAAATCAGATACAGCAAAGCCCTTAAAATGCTATCTAATATAAATTTGCAATAGATTTTACTGCCACTATTACTATTAGCTATTTTCATGATTACATGAAAGAGATTACTTGTCAGAGTATGGATATCACATGTATTACAAAATGAATATTCCCCGTAAAGCATGCGAACCTACTTTTAAGTTATTCGTAACCATACCTGTCCTTCTAAATTTTTCCCTAGAAAACAATTCCAGGTGTCTTATCAAAGGCACATTGCATCAGGTGGAGAGAAACAGGCAAAGAAGACTTTATTCAAGATACTGCAATAAGGGAGAGACTGAACCCAACTCTGTCAAAATAAAAGGCAGGAATATTTTTGAGTGTTGAGTGAACTAGTAGAAGAGTAGTGGAGGATATTAGTGGGGAAGTTGATCAAGGTGACTAAGCCATGTGTGCTTGCTAGTTGGTGCTTATGACAGTTCCACTCCTACCTTTTCAGAGACACTGGGAGATGGGGCCCTATCTTTCCTGATGATTACATTTCAAAAGGATGGTTCTCAGGTCTCTGTGAAAGACATCCCTAGGTTGTAGTACTTCAGCAAAGGGGCAGGGAAAGCATTTATAACTGAAAGTTTTCTAAAGTAAATACTCTAAGAAAAGGGCAGTTGGGGACCTATAGTTAGGAAGAAACCTGCCTAAAGTTCAGTCAAGCTGAGGGGAACATTAAGGTCATCTTTGTAAGTATTAAATCCAGGGATCTATCCCAAATACTCCATTATTCAAAATATTATGTTTTTGCTTAAGTTACATTTAGGCTCCTGAGATGGGAGCCATAATAATTCTCTTACTGTGTAACTAACCACCCCAAACTCAGTGCCTTAAAACAACTTATTCTTGCTCATGAGTTAGTTGATTTAGACTGGATTGAAGCTGAGTATTCCTGAAAGTTGGGTCCAGGCTGAAGAGGCAGCAGCTATCTAGAAGGTCTTCCACATGTAACTGATGGAAGTACAAAGATTAGTTCATTGTGCTGCACAAATCAAGTTTCTGCTTATGCTAATGTCTCCCTAAATCCCCTTTAAACAAAACAAGCCACATGACTGACCTCAAAGTCAAGGATCCCAGAAGTATACTGTGACCACAGAAGGGGGAGTGAGGTGCATATTTGCTGTAACAGTAATCCAAAGTAGCAAAAGAAATTCCTTTTAAGTTTGTCCATTATATCTCTGCCAGATCCTTTCAGAATATATAGCCATGATGGTTTCCCATATTTCCATATTAATGGTTTGATCCATTTTTGTCATTTATAAATATTATTAATCTCTCAGCATGTGACCAGGTACTGTTTTGGAAACTGAGCATATAATGTTTGTGTCCCCCAAAATTCATACATTGAAAATCCCCAATGTGAGTGTATTTGGAGATGGCGCCTTTGGGAGGTGATTAGGTCATGAGGGCAGAGCCTTCATTAACAAGATCAGTGCCCTTAGGGCCTCAGAGAGATCCTTTCTGCCATCTCCCATGTGAGGACACAGCAAAAAGACAGCTGTGGGTCCTCACCAGACACTGGAGTTTTGATCTTGGATTTCTCAGCCTCTAAAACCATGAGAAATAAATCTCTGTTGTTTATGAGCCACCTGGTCTATGATATTTCTATTATAGCAGCCCAAACAGACTAAGGCAGTGGGCAAAACACAAAAATAATATACAGAAATTCCTAAAATTTTGACCATGATCAATGCCATGACAGAGAAATCGCTGGTGCCATGCGAGCTTATAATGCAAGAATTTAACCTAATCAGAGATATAAAGAATCTTTCCTAAGTGATAACTGAACTGAGACCTTAAGAAATTATAGGAGCACAGGGCGTGAATAGATCATTGCAAAAACATGGAGAAAAACATACAGTGGCCAAGTATTTTACCTTATACGAACTTAAAGAAGTACAGTGAAACTGGAGAAGAAAAGTGAAAGCAGGATTCTGGTTTAGACAAGTGCTGCCTAATTAAAATACCATGACAGAGGAATAAGGAGCAAGATGGCGAGGGAGTAGGAGACCTAAATTTTGTCTGGTCCCAGGAATTCAGCTAGATAGGATTCAAACCATTCTGAACACCTACAAACTCAGCAGGACATCTAAGAAAAGAATAGCAGCAACTCTCTGAACAGAAAAGCGACCACTTTCTGGAAGGTAGGACATGCAGAGAAGTGAATCTGAGGCGATATTCCGGAAGACAGACAGCGGGGGAGGGAGACTCCGTCAGCCGCTACTGGCAAGTGATAGAGAAGCAAAGCACAAAATCCGAACTTTTAGAAGTCGGCTCCGCTGAGGGACGTCGATCCAGTGGCTAAGCGGGGGGTGGAACCCTTGCTGGGACAGTGTGGTCTCAGGACCCTCAGGGTCACAGAAGGACCGGGGGTGCCTGAGTGCGGCAGAGCTCCCAGGTATTGGAGTGGGGAAGCTGGCTGCAGAGACAGAGCCAAGGAGTGGGCTCTCAGCTCGGGGTTGCCATAAACCGTGATCCCTGGCACAGTTGGGCCACTGCTCCTCCAGCAGGGACCCAACAAGTGGCAGATCCGGGGAGACTCACCTTCTTCCCCGGGAGGAGAGGTGTGGGAGTGCACCGCAGGGATCTGCTGGGTTTGGAGACTCCACCCGGGGTTGGGTGCCAGAGATAGAAATGCGCGGTCACAGGCCGGGTGAGCACGGAGTGCGGCCAGAGACCGGAAGAAGGGACTGATTGACTGCTTTTCTCTGGGAGCTCACTGAGGAGCGGGGCCTCGAGTTCTCGGCTCCTCCAGGGCAGAGATTGGGAGGCCACCATTTTCACTCTCGTCCTCCAAAGCTGTACTGAAAGATTGCAGGGAAAAAAAGCTCCGAAGAGCAAACCCAAGCTGATTACTTAGCCCGGACCGGCAAGGGTGGGGCAATTCCACCTCCAGCAAAGACATCTGAGAACCATGGCAACAGGCTCCTCCCCCAGAAGATCAACAAGAACAGCCAGCCAAGACCAAGTTTACCAATCAATGAGAATGGCAGAACTCCAGTGCTAGAGGAATACTGCACATAGAATTCAAAGCTTTTTCCCCATGATTTTTAGTCTTTCAAAGTTAATTTTTTTTAACTTTTTTTTTATTATTAATTTTTCTGTTTCCCTTTTTCAACCAACATCTTATCAATCTCTTTTTTAAAAAATATTTTTTATTTTTCATTTTTACAGTCATACTCTATCTCTTCATAGCAGTTAACCTTATTTTTGGTACATATATATAAGTTGTTCTTTCTTTAAAATTTTGGGATAGTTTCTTCTAACAGACCAAAATATACCCTAAATCTCTAGTGTATGGCTTTGTTCTAGTCTCCTGCCTGATCACATTCTCTCTCTTTTTTTTTTAAATACTCTTTTTTCTTTTTTCAAACAACTTATTATCGTATCCTTTTATAAAATCTTTTATAATTTTCATCTTTACAGTCATATCCCATCCCTTCATCGTATTTACCCTTAATTTTGTACATATATAAGTTTTTCTTTCTTTAAAATTTTGGGAGGCACTTTCTTCTAACAGACCAAAATACGCCCAAAACCTAGTGTGTAGCACTGATCTATGCACCAGCCTGATCATATTTGATCATATTCTGTTTTTTTGTTTGTTTGTTTTTATCCTTTCTTTCTCTTTTTTTTTTTTCTTTTTTCTTTCTTTCCCTTTCTTTTCCCCCGGTTTCAGGTCTCTTCTGATTTGTTTAGTGTATATTTTCTGGGGAAGTTGTTACCCTGTTAGCATTTTGTTCTCTCATTCATCTATTCTCCTCTGGACAAAACAACAAGACGGAAAAAATCACCTCAACAAAAAGAACAAGAGGCAGTACCGACTGCCAGGGACCTAATCAATACGGACATTAGTAAGATGTCAGAAGTAGAGTTCAGAATGACGATTTTAAAGATACTAACTGGGCTTGAAAAAAGCATGCAAGATATTAGAGAAACCCTTTCTGGACAAATAAAAGAACTAAAATCTAACCAAGTCGAAATCAAAAAGGCTATTAATGAGGTGCAATCAATAGACATTGGGGAGGGTATGTGCTATGGTGAGCGCTGTGAATTGTGCAAGACTGTTGAATCACAGATCTGTACCTCTGCAACAAATAATACAATATATGCTAAAAAAAAGAAGAAGAAGAAGAAGATAGCAGGAAGGGAAGAATGAAGGGATGATATCAGAGGGGGGAGATGAACCATGAGACAATGGACTCTGAAAAACAAACTGAGGTTTCTGGGGGGGGGGGGAAGATGCGTTAGTCTGGTGACGGGTATGAAAGAGGGCACGTTCTGCATGGAGCACTGGTGTTATACACAAATAACGAATCATGGAACACTACATCAAAAACTAATGATGTACTGTATGGTGATTAACATAACATAATAAAAAAAATGGAGGCTCTAACTGCTAGGATAAATGAGGCAGAAGAGAGAATTAGTGATATAGGAGACCAACTTATGGAAAATAAAGAAGCTGAGAAAAAGAGAGATAAACAACTACTGGATCACAAGGGCAGAATTTGAGAGATAAGTGATACCATAAGACGAAACAATATTAGAATAATTGGGATCCCAGAAGAAGAAGAAAGAGAGAGAGGGGCAGAAGGTATACTGGAGCAAATTATAGCAGAGAACTCCGCTAATTTGGGGAAGGAAACAGGCATCGAAATCCAGGAGGCACAGAGAACCCCTCTCAAAATCAATAAAAATAGGTCAACACCTTGACATCTAATAGTAAAACTTACGAGTCTCAGAGACAAAGAGAAAATCCTGAAAGCAGCTCGGGACAAGAGATCTGTAACCTAAAATGGTAGAAACATTAGACTGGCAACAGACCTATTCACAGAGACCTGGCAGGCCAGAAAGGACTGGCATGATATATTCAGAGCACTAAATGAGTAAAATATGCAGCCAAGAATACTATATCCAGCTAGGCTGTCATTGAAAATAGAAGGACAGAGAAAAAGCTTCCAGGACAAACAAAAACTAAAGGAATTTGCAAACACAAAACCAGCCCTACAAGAAATATTGAAAGGGGTCCTCTAAGCAAAGAGAGAGCCTAACAGTAACACAGACCAGAAAGGCACACAGACAATATACAGTAACAGTCACCTTACAGGCAATACAATGGCACTAAATTCATATCTTTCAAAAGTTACCCTGAATGTAAATGGGCTAAATGCCCCAATCAAAAGATACAGGGTATAAAACTGGATTAAAAAAACAAGACCCATTGATATGCTGTCTGCCAGAGACTCATTTTAGACCCAAAGACACCCCCAGATAGAAAGTGAGGGGTGGAAAACCATTTCCCACGCTAACGGACACCAAAAGAAAGCTGGGGTGGCAATCTTTATATTAGACAAATTAGATTTTAAACCAAAGACTATAATAAGAGATGAGGAAGGACACACATCCTACTTAAAGGGTCTATCCAACAAGATCTAACAATTGTAAATATCTATGCCCCTAACATGGGAGCAGCCAATCATATAAGGCAATTAATAACAAAAGCAAAGAAACACATCGACAACAATACAATAATAGTGGGGATTTTAACACCCCCCTCACTGAAATGGACAAATCATCTAAGCAAAAGATCAACAAGAGAGTAAAGACTTTAAATGACACACTGGACCAAATGGATTTCAGAGATATATTCAGAACATTCCATCCCAAAGCAACGGAATACACATTCTTCTCTGGTGCCCATGGAACATTCTCCAGAATAGATCACATCCTAGGTCACAAATCAGGTCTCAACCGGTACCAAAAGACTGCAATATTTCCCTGCATATTATCAGGCCACAATGCTTTGAAACTAGAACTCAATCACAAGAGGAAAGTCAGAAAGAACTCAAATACATGGAGGCTAAAGAGCATCCTACTAAAGAATGAATGGGTCAACCAGGAAATTAAAGAAGAATTTAAAAAATTCATGGAAACCAATGAAAATGAAAACACAACTCTTCAAAATCTTTGGGATGCAGCAAAGGTAGTCCTAAGAGGAAAGTATATAGCAATACAAGCCTTTCTCAAGAAACAAGAAAGGTCTCAAATACACAACCTCACCCTACACCTAAAGGAGCTAGAGAAAAAACAGCAAATAAAGCCTAAACCCAGCAGGAGAACAGAAGTAATAAAGATCAGAGCAGAAATCAATGAAATAGTAACCAAAAGAACAGTAGAACAGGTCAATGAAACTAGAAGCTAGTTCTTTGAAAGAATTAACAAGATTGATAAACCCCTGGCCAGACTTATCAAAAAGAAAACAGAAATGACCCAAATCAACAAAATCATGAATGAAAGAGGAGAGATCACAACCAACACCAAAGAAATACAAACAATTATAAGAACATATTATGAGCAACTCTATGCCAGCAAATTAGATAACCTGGAAGAAATGGATGCATTCCTAGAGATGTATCAACTACCAAAACTGAACCAGGAAGAAATAGAAAACCTGAACAGACCTATAACCACTAAAGAAATTGAAGCAGTCATCAAAAATCTCCCAAAAACAAAAGCCCAGGGCCAGATGGTTTCCCAGGGGAATTCTACCAAACATTTAAAGAAGAATTAATACCTATTCTTCTGAAAGTGTTCCAAAAAATAGAAATGGAAGGAAAACTTCCAAACTCGTTTTATGAGGCCACCATTACCTTGATCCCAAAACCAGACAAAGGTCCCATCCAAAAGGAGAATTACAGACCAATATCCTTGATGACCATGGATGCAAAAATTCTCACCAAAATACTAGCCAATAGGGTCCAACAGTACATTAAAAGGATTATTCACCACGACCAAGTGGGATTTATCCCTGGGCTGCAATGTTGGTTCAACATCCGCAAATCAATCAATGTGATATAATACATTAACAGAGAAAGAACAAGAACCATATGATCCTCTCAATAGATGCAGAAAAAACATTTGACAAAATACAGCATCCTTTCTTGATCAAAACTCTTCAGTATAGGCATAGAGGGTACATACCTCTGTATCATAAAAGCCATCTCTGAAAAACCCACAGCGAATATCATTCTCAATGGGGAAAAATGGAGAGCTTTCCCCCTAACATCAGGAATACAGCAGGGATGTCCACTATCACCACTGCTATTCAACATAGTATTAGAAGCGCTAGCCACAGCAATCAGGCAACAAAAAGAAATAAAAGGCATCCAAATCGGCAAAGAAGAAGTCAAACTCTCACTCTTTGCAGATGATATGATACTTTATGTGGTAAACCCAAAAGACTCCACCCCAAAACTGCTAGAACTCATACAGGAATTCAGTAAAGTGGCAGGATATAAAATCAATGCACAGAAATCAGTGGCCTTTCTATACACCAACAACAAGACAGAAGAAAGAGAAATTAAGGAGTCGACCCATTTACAATTGCACCCAAAACCATAAGATACCTAGGAATAAATCTAACCAAGGAGGCAAGGGATCTGTACTCAGAAAACTATAAAATACTCATGAAAGAAATTGAGGAAGACACAAAGAAATGGAAAAATGTTCCATGCTCATGGATTGGAAGAACAAATATTGTGAAGATGTCAATGCTACCTAGAGCAATATACAAATTTAATGCAATCCCTATCAAAGTACCATCCACTTTTTTCAAAGAAATGGAACAAATAATCCTAAAATTTGTATGGAACCAGAAAAGACCATGAATAGCCAGAGGAATGTTGAAAAAGAAAAGTAAAGCTGGTGGCATCACAATTCCGGAGTTCAAGCTCTATTACAAAGCTGTCATCATCAAGACAGTATGGTACTGGCACAAAAACAGACACATAGATCAATGGAACAGAATAGAGAGCCCAGAAATGGACCCTCAACAATATGGTCAACTAATCTTCGACAAAGCCAGAAAAGAATGTCCAATGGAAAAAAGACAGTCTCTTCAACAAATGGTGTTGGGAAAATTGGACAGCCACATGCAGAAGAATGAAACTGGACCATTTCTTTACACCACACACAAAAATAGACTCAAAATGGTTGGAAGACCTAAATGTGAGACAGGAGTCCATCAACATCCTAAAGGAGAACACAGGCAGCAACCTCTCCGACCTCAGCTGCAGCAACTTCTTCCTAGAAACATCCCCAAAGGCAAGGGAAGCAAGGGCAAAATGAACTATTGGGACTTCATCAAGATAAAAAGCTTTTGCACAGCAAAAGAAACAGTCAACAGAACCAAAAGACAACCAACAGAATGGGAGAAGATATTTGCAAATGACATATCAGATAAAGGGCTAGTATCCAAAATCTATAAAGAACTTATTAAACTCAACACCCAAAGAACAAAGAATCCAATCAAGAAATGGGCAGAAGACATGAACAGACATTTTTCCAAAGAAGACATTCAAATGGCCAACAGACAAATGAAAAAGTGCTCAACATCGCTCGGCATCAGGGAAATCCAAATCAAAACCTCAATGAGATACCACCTCATACCAGTCAGAATGGCTAAAATTAACAAGTCAGGAAACAACAGATGTTGGCAGGGAGGCAGAGAAAGGGGAATTCTCCTACACTGTTTGTGGGAATGCAAGCTGGTGCAGCCACTCTGGGAAACAGTATGGAGGTTCCTCAAAAAGTTGAAAATAGAGCTACCAAATAACCCAGCAATTGCACTACTGGGTATTTACTCCTAAGATACAAATGTAGTACGTGCACCCCAATGTTTATAGCAGCAATGCCCACAATAGCCAAACTATGGAACGAGCCAAGATGTCCATCGACAGATGAATGGATAAAGAAGATGTGGTATATATATACAATGGAATATTATGCAGCCCTCCAAAGGAATAAAATTTTGCCATTTGCAACAACGTGGATGGAACTGGAGGGTGTTAGACTGAGCAAAATAAGTCAATCAGAGTAAGACAGGTATCATATGACCTCACTGATATGAGGAATTCTTAATCTCAGGAAACAAAGTGAGGGTTGCTGGAGTGGTGGGGGGTGGGAAGGATGGGATGACTGGGTGATAGACATTGGGGAGGGTGTGTGCTATGGTGAGCACTATGAATTGTGCAAGACTGTTGAATCACAGACCTGTACCCCTGAAACAAATAATACATTATATGTTAAAGAAAAAAAAAAGAAGATAGCAGGAAGGGAAAAATGAAGGGGGGGAAATCGGAAGGGGAGATGAACCATGAGAGACTATGGACTCTGAGAAACAAACTGAGGGTTCTAGAGGGGAGGGGGGTGGGGGGATGGGTTAGCCTGGTGATGGGTATTAAAGAGGGCACGTACTGCATGGAGCACTGGGTGTTATATGCAAACAATGAATCATGGAACACTACATCAAAAACTAATGATGTAATGTATGGTGATTAACATGACATAATAAAAAAAATAAAAAATAAATAAAATACCATGACAGAAATTTTTATAGTTTTAAATTTTCTAATAGCTACATTAAAAAGGTACAAAAGAGGGGTGCCTGGGTGGCTCAGATGGTTAAGCATCTGCCTTCGGCTCAGGTCATGATCCCAGGGTCCTGGGATTGAGTCCCGCATTGGGCTCCTTGCTCAGTGGGAAGCCTGTGTCTCCCTCTCCCTCTGCCTGCCACTCCCCCGCTTGTGCTGTCTCTCTCTCTCTCTAATGAAAAAAATTAAAAATCTTTAAAAAAAAACAATAAACAGTAAAAAAGAATCAGTATAATAAATTTTACTAATATATTTAAACCAGTATTTCTTAAATACCATTTTAACATGTAATCAGTATAAAAAATATTGATGGTGGGCGCCTGGATGGTTCAGCTGGTTAAGCGTCTGCCTTCGGCTCAGGTCATGATCCCAGGGTCCTGGGATCGAGCCCCGCATCGGGCTCCCTGCTCAGTGGGGAGCCTGCTTCTCCTTCTCCCTCTGCCTGCCTCTCTGCCTACTTGTGCTCTCTCTCTCTGTCAAATAAATATTTAAATAAAATATTGATGGTATATTTAATAATGCTTTATTTCTTCATCCAAAGTCTTGAAAATTCAGTGTGTATTTTACATTAACAGTGTATTTCAATTTAGACTTGTTCTATTTCAAACAAATACGGCTAGTGGCCACCATATCAGACAGTGCAAGTCTAGACCTTGAAGTAACTTCCAGGCAATTTTAAGGATAGTGACCTATGTCTTGGTAACATTGGCATGACATTGAATATTTTAAGCATAGTATATTTGGAATAAGGGGATGGTAGTAACATGATTAGAGTTTTGAACAGATCACTAGCTATGGTGTGGACGGAGAGAAGTCAACAGATTTGAGAGATACATAGGTGGTAAACATGAGCTATGAGGGATTAAACATTAGGATTCAGCACAGATAATCCTTAATTTCCTGAACTGTTTAGCAGAAATAAATGAATACAGTCATAGGAAGAAGATGGAAATAAGTTCAATTTCAGACATGCTGTGTCTTGATTACTTTTAAAACTTTTAAAAAGAGAAATAAACTTAGTGACTAACTATACCAGTTTGGGACTTAAAGGAGAACAGTAGGCTAGAGAAATAATTTTATAAGCCATTTCTCAATAACTGGCAAAGCCATGAGCATTCATAAAATAGCCCAATGAAAAAAGTATAGAGTAAGAAGAAATGACAAGTTGACTTTAAAGAGAGTTTAAGTGTTTTATATTGTTTTCTTGTCTTCAACTGCTTAACTAGAAACATTCTCTTGAATTAGCATTCTCATTAAATCTCCTAGGGTGGAAGCACATAATTCTGAGATGGAGGAAAGAATGAAAGATTCTGAAATGCCATTCTGTTCTCCTCCTTAATGGGGAAATACAGAACGTTTAGCATATGGCTGCACCCTCCACTTCTTTCAAGAGTGATTGCTTATAACTTGTCTCAAAATGTTCCCAAACAAATACAGAATAAATCTCTTAGCTAAGTGCTTTTTGCAGGCCAGGTTAGGAAGAGCGGGAAATACAAAAGAATTCAAAATAATGGAATTAAGAGGGAAAGTGGTAATTTTTATGAGCATTATTAATATTAAAGTGTGAATGGGGATATTTATGGTTTTCTTTTTGGCAAAGTACAAGTGAATGAAACTTGGGCTGCTTCATTTCCATAAATTTCATCCAGTGTGATTCATTTCTTCTTTTAAAATTGTAAACTCCAATATGCCTTCAAAATGTGTATAAATCTAAATGAGATCATAAGGGACAAGACTAATACCCAGACACTCTATGTTCCCTTCCTGGAGGTACACCATAAAAGACTTCATCTTGCTGGAAGGATGATTTGGGGAAATACAGGCTGTGAGACTATGCCCTCCAAGCTCGGTTTTGGCATCTTCCCCAACCACCATTGTGGACCTTCTACTTTTTTGTACATGATTGTTTTCTATTATCATTCAGATTGCTTCAGATAAAAAAGTCCATGCCCTTTTAAGTGTGAGTTAAGATCACTCCAATAGCACGTAGCATTTGCTTCTAGTCACAAAGTCAAGCAAGGAAGGCAGCCTCCTTGTCCTGATTCCAGCCGCTCTGTAGCTGCTTAATGGCACATGGGGAAATTCTACATCTCATGTCCAACACATGCTGTCACAGGAAAGCAGGAAAACCTTCTCAGTCATATCTACCTAGACAACAGTCAAGTTAATAAAGGACACATATCCCCCAGTATTCTATGTAGAGAGCACTCATAATCCCTTTCTTTCAGATTTCCCTTCAAGTTACTAAAGGTCCTCACTTCCGACCCCCCACTCAAAGAGCTTTGACTTAGAGATGTATCATATGCATCTCTTTGCCTGCTTTGTCTCAAAATTGCTACTTTATCCCTTCCCTGAATCCACCTGGCTAGAGGGCAATGAGCTCTCCACATATTATTTCTCCCTCAAGAATTTCTATCATATCATATTTTCCTTTTTCCTAGGTCATGTTCAACCTTAAGTGTGGTAAAGTCATCCTTTCCAAACTGAAAGAAACAATAATTATTCTATTTGATCTTCTTCTTAATGAATCAAAGGAAGAAGTCCTTTCTTTCCCCCAAGACTGTGTAGGTGTATTTCAAGAGCATTTTCACAAAAATAATAATAGGTCAACAACCCCTTTGTTCTTCAGGTTAATAAAGTAAGATGATATATATTATGTGTGTGTGTGTGTTATATACATACACACATATACATCATATATCATAATGAAATATGTATTACAATTATATATATATATGTACTTACATATTCCCATTTATTCTCACACATACACACATATATATACACACACACACTCATTTAATACTAACTACCTTTGGAATTACTATTGCAATTTTACACATAAGAAGCACAGGAAAACACAGGGAGTTTGAAAGTCTTGCCCAAGTTCCCCCACATTGACATGAAACTGGAATTCTGAAATTCAAAACCAAATCTACTAGTTTCAAAGTTGACTCTTTCTGTTCTAAAATGCAGACTTTTCCAAAGAAAATGCACAATTTATACAATGACTCTTCCTCCCAACACCATGTGGAAGAGTATTTTTAAGATGCCCTAGCTAGAAATGAGATTTGACCCAAGTTACAGAGAACTGGTTATGGTTAAACTTTGCAGACTCTTGTGGAGACTTCAGTGGGTTGATAGTTCTGAAATGGGTCGCAGGTCTTACACTCAGAGAGGCCTGGGAAGCCTTATGACCCGGCATGCATAACCAGGCAACGTGCTTAGAATTCTACTCATACCACCTCCCAGTTGCACCTTTCTCCGCCTAAAGCCAGGGTTTTTCAAATTGATATATTTCTCAAACAATGTTCAGATTATGTCATATATGTATTTGCATATATTAGTATTCAATTACTACTTTTAGTTAAATAGCATTTTTGTATTTGAACCAATTAAGACAAATATTACAACCACAAAGGGAAAACAGGTAGCATTCACAATAAATAGAAGATCTCCATAAATACACAGAAAAGAAAAAGTTATTACATCGAAAAAAAACATAAATTAAAAATAAAAATGAAACTAAAGTAATAAAGCAATTTCTGTAAAAACTATTTTTTCAATGAGAAGAATGCAGCTGTTTATAATCAGCAATACATTTATATTTGTTTGGACTTCCTTAGTTTTATTAAAGGTAGTCCTTAGTTCTATTAAAGTGGATAGTCCTGTATTACCGAGAATATATTACTTTAAAATTTTGATCCTAACCAGAAATCTAACATAGAGAAATTGCTGGATTTGAGCCACAAATCTGATTCTTCAGTAATCTTTTCCTGCACTTAAAACACACCCACTTAACAAACCCAGGAAGCCTTTATAACTGCACGGGAGCCTGTTGGGTGACTGAGTTCATGGCTAAAGTGAGGCTCTTTCTACTCTAAATGGGCATACCTCTCATTGCCTACGCCACACAAAGACGCCACGAGAGGCCACCTGAGCAGGGCCTCTATTTGTTAGCCTCGCCCCAATACTACACGCTGGAGTAGGTGTACAGGATACATTCTTAGCTAGACAAGAGACGCAGCACTAATTTGGGCCAGAAAACAGTATATGTAAATTAAAAAGCCCCGCTCCCTTATTGTGATAATCATTTCACAATACATATGTATATCAAATCATCACATTGTATACTCTAAACTTATACAACGTTATATGTCAATTATATTGCAAAGCTGGAAAAAAAAAACAGTATACTGGATATTTAATAAAATAGAATGAAAATGTTTGTTATAGGACCCAAAATTATTTTGTCTACTAACTGTGCTATGTTTATTCCAACTAAAACCTACGAATGAGACTGTATACTTATAAATAATTAATGTTTCCTTTTGGAGACGAAAGTTCTTGTGTGGAGAGGTTTGTATGTAGGGCATTTGTGTATGTGGACCTGTGTGTGTGTTTAATTAAACGGGTCCCACTTGAACTGGGAAGAATGTCAACTCTCTACTTCACAGTGGTGGCATCACAGGTATTGAAGGGAACCGAACTTAGTTATACTTATTTATTTGAGAGAAAAGGGGAGAGAGACAGAGAGAGAGAGAGCATGACAGCAGGGGGAGGGGCAGAGGGAGAGAGAATCTGCAAGCAAACTCCCTGCTGAGTGCAGAGCCCCATTAGGGGCTTGATCCAAGGGCCCTGAATCATGACTTGAGCTGAAATCAAGAGTCAAGAGTCAGACACTTAACCTGACTGAGCCACCCAGGAGCCCAAGGAACTGAACTTAGCATAACAAAGCCCATCCTGGAATGTTCTTTGGGTCATGGAGTGCTACACCTCACTGGGGGATTGTTCTGCTGTGGCCAGTCTTCCCTCGCACAGTCTCCCAAGTCTTTTTTCCCCACTCTCCACCCCATTACCATGGAGTAAGATGAACTGAGCATCTGGCCTTCGAGTACTTAATACTGGTGGCTGGGAAGAAGTAGTAAGATGGATCATAGCACAAAGCCCAAAGCTGGGGACAGGGTTTTTCTCCTGGATCAAAGTGAAGATGAAAACTTGAGGAAAAATGAGCCTTAACTAGTAGATGCCTGTGAAGGATACAATCTATGAATGGTTACCAAGTTTCCACTTAAACTACTCACATGTAATATACACTCTAAAGAAATCCTCCCTTTTGAGTTGTATTTTTTAATTGTCCCCCAAGTTTTTGGCAAAACTGAATACACCTGAGATATTATAAAGAATTAAGTATATCAAAACAAACATGGCCTGGCCCACATTCAGTCACCTGTCGATGCCTTCATGGAGGAACAAACATTACAGTCCAGGAGTCCCACACAAGTCAAGATGAGGAAAAGTGGGATGGGTGGAAAAGGGCTTGTGATATTAAACTGTTGTCATCCAGTACTCCAATGCTGCCCATGCTTGCCATCCATAAAGGATGAAAGGACCCAGAAGAAGAGGAGAGTTGCTGGAATGAAAAGAGGGGTTCCATGATAGTACTTATAATCCACCTTCTAAATTTAGAGAGCTATATAGCTGCTTTGGTGATCATCTTTTCTGATCTCTGTTCTCTTCCAGGTCATATATCAACTATTACATAATAATATGTAGTAGTAACTATTATTCCCTGTGTCTAAGTTAAAAATTCTTTTTTTTTTTAAGATTTTATTTATTTTTTTGAGAGAGAGAGAGAAAACACATGTGAGCAGGGGGAGAGGCAGTGGGGGAGTGAGAGGGAAAGAATCCCAAGAAGACTCTGCACAGAGTGTGGAGTCCAACAGAGGGCTAGATCTCACAACCCTGAGATTGCGACCTGAGCCAAAACGAAAAGTCGGACACCACTAATGGACAGAGCCACCCAGGCACCCCTAAGCTGATAAATTCTACTTGGTCTTTACATCTTTGTAAACAAGGAACAAATCTGTGTGGACTGCAACAAAATATACTTGAGGCTAACTTCTATGAGGAAGTCCATAATTTAGAAAAGAAATCCCTCAAATGTATTCAAAATTATCAGACATTTTAATGATTGACTGAATTCTTAGAAGTCAGAAAGATTCAAAATTGTGCATTATAGGAAAAGAGTGGAAGTGAACTGTTGATGGATTCTTTTTTTAAGATTTTATTTATTTATTTGACAGAGAGAGAGAGAGAGACAGAGAGGGAACACAAGCAGGGGGAGAGGGAGAAGCAGGCTCCCCACTGAGCAGGGAGCCCGATGCGGGGCTCCATCCCAGGACCCTGGGATCATGACCTGAGCTGAAGGCAGACGCTTAATGACTGAGCCACCCAGGTGCCCCTGTTGATGGATTTTTTAATAAACTTTTGATTCAGTATTTAGAATACATTTATTTTTATCAGACTTTACTAAGAAAGTAACCCAATATATCATTTTAATGAATTTGTGACTATAATTATAAATACATGCTATTTACTAACTATAAATTTAATATATATGATGCAATATGAATGTAATACGGAAACTCAATTTTCAGTATAATTTTATTTGGTTAATACAGTAACGGCTAAATTGCTGAGGTATCAACAGAACAAAGTGTTTCACTAGGCATTTTATTTTTCTTAGCTTTCAGTTGTTGGAATTTAAATGAGTAGCTAGTGAACTGTGAATAAATTTTAAACTTTCATTTAGAATTTAAAAAACTGAATTTACCTGAGTAAAATAACAGAGATTCGGTATAATACAAAGACCTTTACAGTCTCCCTCCTTTGTTATCAGTATATAAAAATGTGCATCAGGATATCTATACAGACAAAAACAAGCCATGTTTCTCCTTGTGACCTACTTCTCCCACCCACAACCACAGGATTGTCTGAGCAACCTAATCTGCTCAGTTTACCTTTCTTCCACCAACAAGACTTTTGTGTTGTGAGGCATCAAAAAGATCTACTCTATGAGACCAAAAATGCAAGACCAAAGCAACTTAGAAACTGAATTTGGAAAGAAAGCAAGGCCCCCTGAGAAGAGAGAACATATATCAAGTTTTTTTGTTATTTTTTGTTTTTTTTGTTTGTTTGTTTTTTGTTTTTTTCTACTTCTGGCATGGTCAGGGAGAAAGAAGCAGCCACCAGCGTATCAGAGAAAGAAAAACGATTAATTGTTAACAAATACATAAAGGCTAAGTTTAAGCTGGAGTGAGAGTTTGGAATTCTCAGGAGCCCGGACATGAGAGGTGTCCATGGTCATTTGCCAGCTCTTTACAAGAGCTTCACTAATGCTCATGAGAAATACAGGGAGCAGAATAGAAGACCTAAGAGTGACTGCCTCCGTCCTTTATGATACAAAACCACAAAATTCCCAACATTCCACTGTTCCTTCTTGCATACCAAGCAATAACAGTAAGCTACTGGGGGAAAGGCAGGAACACTCATGTGCCGTGGTCCCAGAGAATAATCTACTGCCTCTTATGGAGGAGTAGAATCAAAAGCTTCCTGATGGTGGGTGGGGCAGGCAGCAGATCCAGGCAAAGGACCATTGCTGCTGGGCAGAGAGTAAAAATGAAAGTTGTCTGCCATAGGGAAAAAAATATATATATTTACAAACACATCTGAGCAAAAGGATCTTGCTAAGAATATAAAAAGCCCTGCAATTCAATAATAATAAGACCATCAACCTAATTAATATTAGTGGTTAAAAATATTTGAACAGATACTTCATCAAAGAAGATAAATGAGTGACAAACTGGCACAGGAAGAGACGCTCATCATCATTAGCCATTAAAAAAATGCAGTAACATACACTACATGCCACCTAGAATATTTTTTTAAGAAATTAACAATATCAATACAAGAGCAAAGGAGATTCCATACTTTGCTGGTAGAAATTTTAAATGGCACAAACATTTGGAAAAGTTTCACAATTTCTTATAAAAGTAAACACTTATCATAGAATGTGCAATTCCTTCCCAACATATTTATCTAAAAAATGAAAACTTATATCCACACAGAAAGACCTGTATAGCAATAAACATTAAACCTGTATAAAAAATAAACATAGTTAATTTATTTGTAATTGCCCTAAACTGGAAATAATATATATGTCTATCAACTGATCAACATATAAACACATTATAGTATATCTATACCATAATACCTATTCAGAAATAAAAAGGAACTACTGAATATATTCAAATATGCTGATGAATCTCAAAAGCATTATGCTAAATTGAAAAAGAAACAAAGCAATACCTACTTCATAATTCCATTTACAAGACAACGTGGGAAAGGCAAAACTTACAGGGACACAAATCAGATCAGTAGGGGCTGGGAATACAAGAGTGCTTTGACTAAAAAAGGGACATAAGAGAACATTTTATAGTGGATGAGACACTCTATATTTGATTATATGGTTACATTACTCTACATGTTCATCAGATTTCATTGAACTCTACAGTTAAAAGGGTAAAAATTTTGTTTTATGTAAATTATATCTCAAGCTTGAAATCAAAAATTAGAAAAGAAAAAGTATATGGGGCCAGAACAGAGAATATCTGTCAGGCATCACAAACAGCACATACAAAAATACAAAAGTGTGAAAGCAAAGCACATTATGATGCTTCAGCTTATCCAGTGTGGCTGGAAAATGCAGTATGAAGGTGAGAAGAGTGAGGGAACTTGAAAATGTGAGCAGAATGCAAGTAATGGTGGCCCTCATATGCCACATTAAGAAACTTGGGGACTCCTGTATTTGACAGTGGAGTAATAAGCAAAGAGAAAAATATTAAATAATCTAAATTTTAGAACAGTTACTTAGACTGAAGCATGGGAATAAATTTAGGAAAACAATACTAAGTCATGAGGACCAGTGTAATTAAGTGTTTGACTTCATCTTTGATGTTTGACTGCTGACAACTTGCAAGTCTCACCTTTCTCTCTTCCTCTTCTCACACACCTCTGGGGAGGCTGGTTAGAAAGTCCACGTCTACTCCCTTGGCACCACCAGAGGCATAAACCATACAAGCAAGCCTGCACTCCTGCACAGAACCCTTGCCCCAGCCCTAGCTCCTAAGGACAATAAAGTCAGGTCTCCTTTCCCTGCTCTCTGAAGCCAATTTTGTATCTACTTGAGAACCTGCCCTGCTCTCTTTAGAAAGCCTCATTATGTGAGTTACCACCTTTTCATACCTTTTTGACACATGTGTGGGAGTTCAGTCTCTACGTTCTAACCAAAGTTTGAGTTGGGGTTTGATTCTACCCTTCACAAGGTGACCAAAAACTAGCTAAGAGACTGCTGCTGCGTTCCAAGCAACTATGATGAAAGAGGATGGGCTAATTAGAGGACAGAGTTCAGAGATGCTAAAGAAGCAAAACAGAGAAAACTTCATGAGATAGGATAGAAAGAAACCCCGATGTTTATAGCAGCAATGCCCACAATAGCCAAACTGTGGAAAGAGTCAAGATGTCCATCAACAGATGAATGGATAAAGAAGATGTGGTATATATATACAATGGAATATTATGCAGCCATCAAAAGGAATAAGATCTTGCCATTTGCGACGACATGGATGGAACTGGAGGGTATTATGCTGAGCAAAATAAGTCAAACAGAGAAAGACATGTATCATATGACCTCACTGATATGAGGAATTCTTAATCTCAGGAAACAAACTGAGGGTTGCTGGAGTGGGGGGTGGGGTGGGAGGGATGGGGTGACTGGGTGATGGACACTGGGGAGGGTATGTGTTCTGGTAAGCGCTGTGAATTGTGCAGGACTGTTGAATCTCAGATCTGTACCTCTGAAACAAATAATGCAATATATGTTAAGAAAGAAAAAAAGAAGAAGAAGAATGTAGCAGGAGGGGAAGAATGAGGGGGGGAAATCGGAGGGGGAGAAGAACCATGAGAGACGATGGACTCTGAAAAACAAACTGAGGGTTCTAGAGGGGAGGGGGGTGGGAGGATGGGTTAGCCTGGTGATGGGTATTGAGGAGGGCACGTTCTGCATGGAGCACTGGGTGTTATGCACAAACAATGAATCATGGAACACTATATCTAAAACTAATGATGTAATGTATGGGGATTAACATAACAATAAAAAAAATTAAAAAAAAAAAAAAGAGAGGGCAAAGAAACTTCCAAGAATGTCTTGGGCTGAGAACACCAAGTAGAATACAATTCTGTTTTCAGATATAATAACAAAGGAGGAGGAGCATGACAGTATTTAAGTAAGTTTTGGACATTTTGAGTTTAAGGGGCCTGTGGGAAAGCTATGGGGAAATATATAGGAGGTAACTGTATGTTAAGGTCTGTAAATAGTAAGTCTGAATGCTGTAGTAGCTGGCCCACCTCTCAAATCCCATCTCCAGCCATTCCACTCTTAAGTCCGTCCAACACCTTGGCTTGTTTCAGACCCTTATGGCCCTTTCCCACATGATGCCCCGGGGAATGCTCATCCTTATTTTCTAGTTTCTCATCTTCTACATCTCAGCTTAAATACCATCTCCCAGGGAAACTTTCTCTTATAAACTCTGTTTTTCTCTCTCATCATCCTTTTCATTTCCTTTAAAATGTTTATCATAATTTCTAGTTGCTTTGTTTTACTTAAGCATCATAAGTTTCAGAATCATTGTCTAGTTTGGTTATTGTGGTATTTGCAGTATGGACAGAATGCCTATAATTAACTGGTAGGCTTCTGATAAATATTTGTTGATTGGATTAATACTAATCTTTGACACAGAGCCTAGCTGATACATGGAATGTAATAAATATTTTTTTTCGATCAGATTTTTTTGTATTATGAGATAAAATGAGGACTAATTTGCTTCATTTTGATATTCAAAAGGTTCTATACATCATAGTTATATATAGAAACCCAACTATTTGATCATCCTTTAATTAATAGTAAGTCCTTGTCTCGTGGATATTTGCATAAATCCTTAAAGAACTCAGTGTCAAGTCTCTTTAAAATTTAAGTTCAAATCCTTGGGCTATAACTCTCAGCCCAGGGCTATATATAAACTTCTTGAAATCAGCCACTTGCAACATTCTGAAACAAAAACCGACTGGGGAAGAATAATTCACACTTCTAACCTAACAACAAGATGAATCTGCTCTCCTAAAAGCAATCACAGTTTTGTCATAAAATGGTCATTTTTGAGGGTGGCTTTATTTTTTCATGTCTAATATTTCAAAATATATTGCTTTTCAAATAACAAAAACGCACTAATTATTTTGTGATGCTTTATAACATTTTATGCTACTTTCTTCCAGATACAAATCTAATTAGTACATATTCCTGAGGTCTAAAGTAAGAAACTTTATTAAACACTTTCAAACTTATTCCTGAGCTAGTAGAATAGTGAGCCAAGTCAATTTCAAATGACATTAAAAATAATCACAGCAAAAGGCTTGAGAAAAAGAGATGACATAGTCAGCTTTAAATATGTATATTCTTACAACATGCTAATCACACTTGCAAAAGCTGTAGAATTGCTTATTTGGTATCATTACTTGCTTGAACTACTTACTACATTCTTGAAGGTAATTAGTCCTTAGTAAGTACAACTTCCACATATTCTATTTTAAGAACAGGTGGAATATACATTTATATCTAGAATTAAAATTTAAAGAGAACTATCTCCATAATAGCTAAGAAACAGAAATGTAGCATTACTACTGTATTCCACAAATACACTGTTTTCATTTTTAAATGAGTAACCTAACAAGAAAGAGCATATAATAAGTAACCGTTAAAAAATCATGTTAGACTTCAATAGCTCAAAAGAGGGTGAAGAAATTCTAAATAATGATAGATCTTGTCACTTTTAAAGATACTTGTTTCTCTGACATCTTACAGTGTCTGTTTGTTTAGTTGTCTATCAGTTTGGGTGGTTTTATTAAAGTCTCTAATAAGACTAATCTCTCTGTATGATCAAGAGATACTTAAGTCCACTACGATACTATTTTTCAACAGTCCTTATTCTGAAATAATTCATCATATACGCTAAATCTTAATTAAGCTACACACTGAACATTAATCTCTGAACAGATGTTTTCTATAAACAAAGAACTATCTCACAGAGGCACTACAGAACTGCCTAAAAATAACAGTAAAGTTAAAAGTTAATGAATTCAGAAAGAATATGTTCAAAGGTTAGAAAGGATTTAGGAGTTGCAAAAGAAAAAGTATAGGTGAATAGCAACGAATTATTTAGCTAGCAGTTTTCTTTGACAAATATAACTGGGTCTCAGCATCCTTATGGATTTACAATGAATTCATTAAAAATTAGTAGAGGGGAAAAACAAAAAAACAAAAAACAAGCCAAGGCTGTAGTTCACCTTCTTTTTAGAATGTATCAGTGAGTCAGAAGTCTTTCTTAAAATGCCTCAAGGAGTCAAAAGTTCTTAGTTATATTGAATATTTATTCCTTCTTCATTGGCTCCTTAAGTTTTGAAAAGATATACAAGCATTATAAGGAGGAACAAGAATTGAATACAATACCTGACTACTTATTTAGAAAAGTTTCCTTGTATTACTGTCATATTTTCCATCTTAATTCTATTTTTTGTATGCTTTTACAACTTCCTCTGATAGCTAATAAATAAGGTAATGAGATTTTCTTTAAAATGTAATCCATTTAATTTGTTTATTTTCCTATGCAGTTCCCTTTTTATTTTTCTTTTCCAATTATTTACCATTCTCCTAGTCTTACTTTATTAAGCAATTTGAGTCTAAATATTGAGTCAGGTGGGATATTCTCATTTACTCTGTAGTGAATACGTAAATGTCATTCCCTCCTAGATAGCTCTAGACAGACTTGTGAATTATTTCTTTGTTCCCCACAATGTTTTTTTTTTTTTTTTTAATTTCTTGACCTCAAATCCTTCACACTATTATCTCCAATAACATTGTTCCCAATGAAGAAACAATGACCTCCTACATCACATCATCACTTAAGTATCTGATACCCTTGGGGTGGCTCAGTTGATTAAGCATCTGCCTTCGGCTCAGGTCATGATCCCAGGGTCCTGCTCGGCAGAGAGCCTGCTTCTCCCTCTCCCTCTGCCTTCCACTTTGCCTACTTGTGCTCTCTCTCTCTCTGTGAAATAAAGAAATAAAATCTTTAAAAAAAAAAAAAACAGTATCTGATACCCTCATGAAAGTGCAAGTAAAAATGCCTAGTAGAAAATTGTTTTTACCAATGATACCTACTTAATGAGGAAAAACAAAGGTTTTAGATATATCCTTAACGATTAATTTTTAAAAATCAGTGAACCGTGTAAGAAAAGTGGATGTGTTTTAGGCATGTAATAGAATGACGGGAGAGGAGGTGAACACAGAAGTTCAGAATTTATGAGGATCCTGAAAACATTACTGGTATTCTACCCCCAATTTATCTACCTATAAGATAACCCCCAACCCAGATTTGTTTCTATATAACTGAGAGAGTAAGCAATTACCTTACAAACATCCTCACTGGGCCAGAGTATCCTATATACTACTCACATCATGAGCCAGTGAACATTATTTTGTTTGGTGTTGTTCTTCTCTAAAAAATAAATCTAATCAAGACTAGATTTCAATAATACAAAGGGATAGAAGATTATAATAAAATGCCTGATATAGTTGGAATGCTTCTCTCACTCTCATCATAGAACTTTAATTTTTGTTGTATGATATAAGCCCTTATATTTAGTTCTTTGAAAATAAGGAGAAATAAAACATTTCAAAAATTAAAATTATCAGTGGACCATCAACTTTCTTCTCTTGTATGTTCTGAAATATGCAAATGATAGAGTATTTGATTAGAATTCATGAGTAAACAAATCTTCCTATATCACCTGTTATATATTATCATGTATAAAGGTAAGAATTCTTAGTTATCCACTGAAAGTTTGAACAAGTCTCTGGAAAAGATTAAACTCACATCAACAATAACAAACCCGCTGCCAACATTTGCAGATTTTTTTTCAAAATCATTTAACATTAAGCCAATTCAGGATGTCTGACTTCAGGCCTTTTTAAATAAATGGCATATTTTTCCATATAGTTTCCCAGAAGTAATTATATTTTAAAAAAATACTTTATAATCAAGTGAAATATTTCACATTCTCTTGGATGTAATTAATTACTGTCTGGATGGCATTAGCTCTTTGAACACTCCGGGGTATCATTTGTGAAATTACCATGACAATGCATCATTCCTATCTTAGCGACATGAGAATATTAATGTGTTTCTGAATGTCTCTCACTAACCTGGCAAACCAATTACTCAGAAGCATGATCTAGAAATTTATATATATGACTTCAGCATCACCAAATGTATTCTTTCTGGAAATAACATCACCCAGATCAAAGCTGAAAGTTTAATTTTGAAATCTTGAGAAATAAAGATCAATCACTGGTATGTTTTCCAAGTATCATCTGAACTAGTCATAAAAATGCCTTTTGACTTAGTGAATATATACATGACCACCAAGTTTTACTAGAATCTGTTATCTGCCCACATATGCTATTTTCTGTATTTCCATTGTTTACACAGTATTTTCATAAATTACAGAAATGTCTTTGTAAAATTAGAGCTTGTAATTTAAGAAAAGCTCTTGTGAATTTATCGTGGAATAGCATAATACACAGGTAAGCACAGAATTCTATTACCACACTTGTATCTTATTATCATGATTTTGTAGCAATGATGACTGCAAATCTTATTAATGGAGATTTTATGTCACATCACCGCTTTTCTTAATGACAGTATTAGCGGAAAATGAATTCAGGGTTTTTTGAGACTTTATGAACAGACAAGACTTAAAAATCATTTTTCACATGCAATAAAGTAAGATGGTTTAAATGAAAATAATTAGAGTATATGTTCTTAATTTTTGAGGAATATACTGAAAACTATATAGATTAGAGGAATGTCTAATGCTATGGCAGCCTCCACATATTAGAGATAATGACTTGACATATCCGGTTAATAATTTAATCAACTTATAGAGGCTTCCTGTCATTCAAGCTGAAAATACTCACATTCAATATTTCTGACCCTTAAATAAAAGTTGGAACAAAAGTTGATGCCACATGGTTGTCCACATACTTAAGGTCAACTATAGTTCAAGTAAGCATACAGAGAATAACTTTTAGAGCATGAATTAAGAATGAGACACTTATATCTAGGCCTGAATTTTCCTCTGATATTCCTGGAAATCATGGGCAGTACCTACTCTTTTTAGGGTTTTTATAATTTTCAAATGAAATAACATACAAAAGCACTTGAGAAATGTTGAAAATTCAGCACAGTATAAGGCACTGCTACTTACACTCTGTAATAAAATATACTGACTGAACATCAAAATAACATATATGTACTCCAGACTAAAATTTGTTTGACACAGAATTTATGAAAAAATAAATCAGACACACTCATTCACACATACTCTATCATCTTCCACATTTTCCAATGAAAAGTAAAGTAATTCATAGCTTAGAGTACATAGAGATGTGCTATGATCACATGCTTGCATTCCTAGGGATTGATTAGTGTTCATATTTTCAAATGACAGAATATAAATGCAGCTAACTTAACAGAAAAGAGTTATAAAAATATATTAGGTAGCTTCAGGAATCTCCAAGAGGGTCAGACAACTTGACTTGTATACAACCAGTTAGAAATACTAGCTAGCCTAATGTGCAAGCACAATACAGAGCTGTTCTATAAAACACCACTGCTGTCCAGGACCTATGATATCTGGGACTGGATGACAGAAGTTCACCAAAGCTGCCTTGGGAAAATGGGATGTGACAGCTATCATGCTTCTAGAAGATCAGGTTTTCCCTTGTGTGACTAAATCACATTGCTCACTTCCTTCTCAATGTGTGTTAAGCAAACTTAGGTACAAGATCTGATATACTCAGTCTACACAAGAGTCCACATCCATGCTTTCCTTTGACATTTATTACCTCCTACTAAGCGCCAGATACACTGTTAGGCATTGGTGATAACATGTGAATAGCACAAAATCCTTGCCCTTGATAAGCTTACAACCTAAAGCAGGGCAAGATGTAGTAACTAAAAGTTAAATTAAAAACTTCACATGTGGGTAAAGCACAAAGGACATAGAAAAGATCAGCAAAACCAAAGGTACGTCTGTGTGCGCAAACATATCTGCAATACTTATACTTTATTTACTAAAATTATTTAGTATAAAAAAACACAAGCAGGTATACTTTCAATATTGACAGTAACCTACTATAATCACAGACATTTTTTATTTGTGTGCATATAATAGGCATACAGATATAATGAGGAATATTTCAAGAGATTTAATTATGAATTTAATTAAACAAACTCTTGAATATAATTCATGCTTCATGTGACATTTTAAAAGCATAGCAAAGTTTTTTTTAAGTACGAATCACTTAAATTCATCCAACACATTTATTTTTAAAGATGGAAAGTTAGGATTCTAAATGTGAAATGTTTAGAGCAAGATCACCAGTGAGCAAATAAAAGAGTGAGCAGTAAAAGAAAAAATAACTTATCATTATTTTTATAAACTCAGAACTTACCACGTGATAATATTTTTCCATTGAGAGAAAAACAATTTGCTGACACAACGAACCACCAATTTTGCAAAGATACAAAAGGATCTTCTTGTAAGTTAGTATGGTTTTAGCAAGCTATCAAATCTAGAGCATTTGTAGTGAATGTAATGAACTGATTTTGTAAAAAGTTAAAGAGAACTGGAGGAAGAAGGGGAGGAGGAAGAAAAGGAGAGAAAAAAAAAGCAGCCTCTGAATTTCAAAATTATGAGAAATGGATTTTTAGTTAACTCTGCCTTCCTCTTTTGCTTTCCATCCAGGCATATTTTAATGGGTTCTCCTCTAAGTAGAAAAGTCTCCCAGGACACCAACATGTTGTAGCAAGTTGAATAAAACTTTCAATTCATTCTTTGCTCAAATACCCACTGCAGTTAGATGAAATATCTATTACATCTCCTGGAAAAAAATCTGATATTCAGTGATTTGTAAAGTGAGTCTTAAAACTTTTTTTAAAAGTAGACTGTTTTCCCCTATGTTTTTCCCTGACACACAGGTCTGAAATTTTTTATCTTTTCTGAAAAAGCCAGATTTATAGGCTCATTTAAAATTTTCTTTGACTTTAATCATTCTCTGTTTTTGGCAAAACTGCCCCTCCATCCCACCCTGTAGAGTTGACTGTGAAAGTAGCATTTTACATGTCAATTAAACACAGTATGTTTTTGGAGGCCATGAATGGTCTTTGCTGCTTAAATCCCTAGTGGGTCAAAAAGCATATGAAAACATACCTATATGTTTATGAGAACAATTCAGGCACTGAAGATCTTTAATTTGTTAGAAAGGTATATCCCTAACCAAACACAGTAGCTATGAATTTAGTTCCTACTCACAGTTCTTCAATAACATAGTTCTTCATCCTTACATAAATAACTTATAAATGTCATCAAGACTGCACACCCAAAAGACATGTTAGAAAATATTCGCAATCACATCCTTAAAGTATAATCTTTGTGTAAAGTTTTTTCAAAAAATTTCAAGTATGTAGGACAAATAAAATCCAATCTTATAATTTTTTAAAAATTAGAATTCAATTTTATTAAGGAATTTGAATAGACTAACATTTTGTCTGTTGTCCTCCCTCAACTTCTTAAAATATTTAGAAGTTGCCTTGATCATTATTTTTTGGTTCCTCTTCTCCACCATGCCTACCATGATATGATTTTCTCTATAAAAAAGTAAAGAATCAGAGTGGTGGCAAAACTATGTCGTGTAAGAAGGACTGACCCTATAAGAAATTTTCTTTTTTTTTTATTCCAAAAGAGTTTCCTTTCCTTTCCTTCTGGCTTCCTTTCTCCAAAACTAAAATCTCTTAGAACAATTCTTTCAAATTGCATAAAAAATATGTTTTTGATCCCAGAAAGCTAAATCTAACTTGATGTAAGATACAAAAGACCTCATCAATTCCCTTATAGCTGCTGAACTATATTACAGGCACTATTTATTTCCTAAAAATAAAAAATATAAAAAAGAAATTGCCTCAATGTTAGACTTAGAACTAAGTTTCTTCAAATTAATAAAATGTTTACTTTAAAAAACCTGAATGACCTGGTTCCAAGCAAATGGGACTGGCTGCCCAGAGAGCAACTGAGTCACTCAGGATGAAAACAAGTAGGGAAATTTACAGGGGTCACTCTGGCAGATCAACAGCTCTATTCTTGAATCCAATTCCAGCAGGTCATAATCACTCTTACTGCTTCCAATTCTGCATTTTAACTATTTTTAAGCAGAAAATTATTTAATAAAGGGTATAACCTAACTATAAGGCTATTTAATGAACAGGGAATCCAGGTTCTAGCCAAATTTCCTGTTTCTCCTTCCAGATTGAACTCACTAAAAAATGTAAATTGATATCCCTTTTCCCGACACCCCAATCCTCAACAAACACACACTATGATTGATAATATATAAACTATAAACACTTGAGACTTACTGACATTAAGTCAAGTCTCCAGATAGAAGACCAAAAAGTGGTTCTGAAGAGTCCAGAATAAAGGAACTTTTCCAGCAGACTTTTAAAAATAATAATTCCTTTGTAACCAATGAACATGCATGTATTTACTTGACAATGATATGTGATAATCACTAGGAATATGAAGACCAAAGGCCCAGTCCATAAACTCAAAGAATTCACTGTCTCTTGAAGGAGATAGACAAGTATCCAGTAATTATACTGAAGTGTAGTAAAGGGCTATAAAGGATATAATCACAGGGTATTAAAATGATAGAGACTACACTTCTTTATTCCTATGAATGTCCTTGCTTGTATACCCTTTGTCTTTCAGCAATCCAACTGATATTGAATTACCTGAGCTTCACTCTTATACTCATAATTATCATTTCTTTTTTTTTTTTTAAAGATTTTATTTATTTATTTGACAAAGAGAAAGGGAGAGCACAAGCGGGGGGGGGGGGAACAACAGGCAGAGGAAGAGGGAGAAGCAGGCTCCCTGCTGAGCAAGGAGCTCTATATGGGGCTTGATTCCAGGACCCTGGGATCATGATCTGAGCTGAAGGCAGACACTTAACGGACTGAGCCACCTAGGCGCAACTTATCATTTCTATAATAATCATTTCCTACCTCTCTCTCTCTAATAATTAAATAAATAAATCTCAAAAAAGAGTGGGAAACGCCTGGGTAGCTCAGTTGGTTGAGCGTCCAACTCTTGATTTCAGCTCAGGTCATGATCTTAGGGAGGGTTGTGGGATCGAGTCCTGGGACAGGCTCCGTGCTCAGCAGGGAGTCTACTTCTCTTTTTCTCCCTCTCCCTCTGCTCCTTTCCCAGTGCATGTGTGCACACGCAGGCGCGCTCTCTCTTGCTCGCTCGCTCTCTCTCTCAAATAAATAAATAAATCTTTCCTGAAAAAAAAATAACCATTTCCTACTAGTAACAAAAATCTCACCTAGCCCTGTTTTCCTGCTTTGACCTGCATGGATCTGACAGCATGACATCATGACAGGCTCTGTCTGCTTGAGAACTTTTTTTTTTATTGCCTCAGAAAATGGCAGCAACCAAACCATAAACTCAAGGGAAGCAGGATGGCTCAGGACAAAAGAAGGTCTACATGGGGCAGGCCATCATAACTGGGTTGGATCTACAGATTATAGAAGAGGACTAAGTAGGGATGCCTTGGTGGCTCAGTCGGTTAACTGGCTGCCTTCGGCTCAGGTCATGATGCCAGGGTCCTGGGATTGAGCCCCGCATCGGGCTCCCTGTTCCGTGGGGGGCCTTCTTCTCCTTGTCCCTCTGCCTGCTGCTCCCCCTTCTTGTGCTCTCTCTCTCTCCCTGTCAGAAAAATAAACACAATGAAGAATAGGAAAGAAGAAGAAGGAAGAAGAAGAAGGAAGAAGGAGAAGAAGAAGAAGAAGAAGAAGAAGAAGAAGGCTGAGTAGTCTAAAGAGAATGCAATTGGGGGTAGTTACCTAAAAGGAGGATAAAGTTTGCCAGGATAAGTCTTATTTAATTTGAAATTTGTCCCGATACTGTGCTTTCATCTCTGTCAGTTTGTTAATATTTTTAAAATGTAAGATGGTTTATACAAAATCCTCATGTACCTGCAGTATATTTTGAGAAAAGGAGAAAATCTACAGCCTGAATTTCTCCCAAACAACTGACTGTTGCTAGAACTTCACATTAAAAATTACTATTAAATTCAAAATATATCTGATATAATAATACATTATCAATTATTATCTTGATTAGTTATTAAGTTACCTCAAATGACCATAAGGTAGTGGGGAAAAGAGTCAACACATGGAGACAGTCCTTCACAGGGATCTGAGAGAGGGACAAAAAGGATCATGGGAGAACTGGACTTCAAGCATTTGAAGATTAAATGTTCTGGAATTGTACAAAAACAGTGAGAGGGAGGATATTTTTTTGCCACAAAATAATGAGACATTCAATTTCTATATACTATCACTTCATTAGAGG
The DNA here is from genome assembly GCF_004348235.1 of Phoca vitulina. Classification (NCBI taxonomy): domain Eukaryota; kingdom Metazoa; phylum Chordata; class Mammalia; order Carnivora; family Phocidae; genus Phoca; species Phoca vitulina. Next base: position 15,659,600 of record NW_022589729.1, on the reverse strand, counting down.
TTTGGGGTAAAAGCCAGATCATGAAGTCCTTAGCACTATGATTTTGCATAAAGTGAGCAGCCTTCTAAAAGGTCTCACTAATTAACATCTAGTCTTTTCTCCATTGCTTATTTCTTTACTTGCCCCTTCCACTGTTAGAAAGAAATCCCATGAAAATAACCTTCTGGCCTCCATTATATTTTGAAGATGAGGATCAGAGCCCAGAATTCTTTTCATTTTTATTTAAACTAGTGTTCAGGTCTTAATTATAAATGCTTATTGTTCTCCAATCACTCTTCCTATTAAAATACAGCTTAGATTCCAAGTTCAAGATACTTTTAATGTATAAAAATATTTGTATAAGAATGATCAGTTTGGAAGATGACAGAGTAGGACCCTAAGCTCACCTCATCCCACAGATACAATTAGGTAACACTCACATCAGTGTAAATAACCAGAAAACAACCCAAATACTGGCAGAACAAACTCCACAACTAAAGGTAGGGAAGAGGCCACATGGAAAAAGATAGGAAGGGTGAAGACTTGGTCTGGGAATGAGGCAATCCATAGCTGTCCATGGTGGAGAGGGAGGTGGGGGAGACAGGAGGGGTGGAAAACAGATTTTCCACCCCGGGGAGCCCACAAAAGAAGAGGATGAATTCCCATAATATCTGCCTTTGAAGGATTGAATTTTGTGAGTTCTTAAAATCAGCTGGACTTAAAGCCTGGAATTTTAAAAATTGATGGGCTTAGCTATGGGAGTGCCAAAGGGTTTTAGGAAGCCCTTCACTGACAGCAGGACAAATAAACCATGCAGATACAGCTTATAACCAGCAGTTTGAAAAACACCAGGGGCAGACCAGAGGGACAGTGACTTGCTCATCTTGGAGCATGTCCCGGAGAGACAGGGATCACAGGGAAATGCCTCCAGGAACAAAGGAGCTGGTAGGTCACATTTCCCTCCCTTACCCCCAGCATAAACAGGGGCCACCTGTGGGAACGAGTCCAGTGCCAGCACTCCTTACCTAACTTACTTGCATCAAGTTGCCTCTTGCACTCCCCTACCTTCAGCAGATCTGCCTTTCCCAGTCACACTCCCCTCAGTCTGTGGGCCCCTTCCCCCAGAAAAGCAACATAATTCTGCCAACACCACATTTCCAGACCCACACGTTTTGTGGGACCTTAGTTCTGGGGCAGCAGAAGCAAGTCTTGTTTCACAAGCAGACCACCGTACACCTTGTTAAAGCACACCCACCCCTGCTGGAGACCAAACACTGCCCACAATAGACAAAGAGTGCCTCTGCAGACAACTGGACTAAGGAAAAAGAGAAGACCAACACTCAATAGCAGAGCACACGCAACATACATAAGAGACACTCCCTAAAGAGCCAGGCCCTGGGGAACAGGGGACACTGCACTGCAGGGCACTACAGGACCTCTTCTTCATAAGGTTATTATGGTTAAGAGCAAGAAAAGTAGCTGACTTTCCTAACACAGAGAAACACACACATAAAGTCAGACAAAATGAAAAGTATCTCCCAAACGAAAGAAGAGAACCAAACCACAGCAAGAGACCAAAGTGAAATGGATATAAGTAATATGCCTGATTGAGAATTTGAAATAATGATCATAAAGATAGTCACTGGATTTGAGAAAAGAGTGGAAGACATCAATGAGACCCTTAACACAGAGATAAAAAAGAACCAATCAGAGATCAAGAACACAATAAAAGAAATTAAAAATACATTTGATGAAATAAATAGCAGGATAGATGAAGCAAAAGAATGAATTAATGACCTGGAAGACAGAGTTATAAAAAGTAACCAAGCTAAGCAAAGAAGAGAAAATAAAATTATGCAAATTGAGAAAAGTCTTAGGGAACTCAGTGACTCCATCAAGCATAATATCCACATTAAAGGAATCTTAGAAGAGAGACATAAGGAGGCAGAAAATTTTATTTGAATAAATAATAGCTGAAAGCTTCCCTAATCTGCAGAAGGTACAGATATCCAGATCCAGGAGGCACAGAGAGCCCCCCAAAAATTCAACCCAAGGAGGTCCACACCAAGACACATAGTAATTAAAATGGCAAAAAGCAGCAATAAAGAAAAAAATTTAATAGCAACAAAAGAAGACAGTTACATACAGGGAAACTCCATAAGGTTATCAGCGGATTTTTTCAGCAGAAATTTCGCAGACCAGAAGAGAATGGTATGATATATTCAAATGCTGAAAGGGAAAAATCTACAGCCAAGAATACTCGATTCAGCAAGGCTATCATTCAAAATAGGAGAGAGAAGGAATTTCTCAGACAAACAAAAACTAAAAAGTTCATGACCATGCCATACAAGAAACATTAAAGGGGATTCTTTGAGTGGAAAGAAAAGACCATAAGTGACAGTATGAAAAGTAAAAAAAGTAAAAAAACAAAACAACAACAACAAAAAGGCAGTACAAGTTTATATTTCTATAAAAGTCAAAGTTCTCACAAAACAAAAGGATGAAAATATGACATCATATACTAAAATGTGAGCAGAAGAGGAGTAAAGAATGGATTTTAAACTTAAACAACCATCAACTTAATATAAACTGCTATTTACAGATGATGTTATATACAAATCTAATAATAACCAGAAATCAAAAACCAGTAATAGATATTCAAAGAATAAAGAGAAAGAAACCCAACTATATCACTAAAAGAAAGCCAACAAACCACGAAAGAGAGAAAGAGAAGAAAGGATCAGAGAAAACCTATAGAAACAACCAAAAAACAAGTAACAAAATGGCAATAAGTACATATGGATCAATAATTACCCTGAATATAAATGGACTCAGTGCTCTAATCAAAAGACATAGGGTGGCAGAATGGATAAAAAAGCAAGACCCATCTACATGCTGCTTACAAGAGACAGAGTTCAGACCTAAAGAAACATGCAAATTAAAAGTGAGGGGATGGAGAAATATCTATCATAAAAATGGACATAAAAAAAAAGCTGGGCTAGCGATACTTATATCAAACAAAATAGGCTTTAAAACAAAGGCTATAACAAGAGAAAAGAAAGGACACCATATAATAATAAAGAGGACATCCAACAAGAAGATATAACAATTGTAAATATTTATGCACCCAACATGGGAGCACCCAAATATCTAAAACAGTTAATAACAAACATAAGAGATATAATAGTAATACAATAACACCCCAGTTACACTGATGGACAGATTATCCAAACAGAAAGTCAACAGTGGCTTTGAATGACACACTGGACTTGATGGATTTAACAGTCACATTCAGAACATTCCATCCTATAACAGCAGAATACACATTCTTTTCAAGTACACATGGAACATTCTCCAGAAGAGATCACATATTAGGTCACAAAACAAGTCTCAACAAATTCAAAAAAATCAGTCATACCATGTGTCTTCTCTGACCACAACACTATGAAACTAGAATTGAACCTCAAGAAAAACAAACAGGGCGCCTGGGTGGCTCAGTTGGTTAAGCGACTGCCTTCGGCTCAGGTCATGATCCTGGAGTCCCAGGATCGAGTCCCACATCGGGCTCCCTGCTCGGCAGGGAGTCTGCTTCTCCCTCTGACCCTCCCCCCTCTCATGTGCTCTCTCTCTCTCTCTCATTCTCTCTGTCTCAAATAAATAAATAAAATCTTTAAAAAAAAAATAAAAAAAAAAAAGAAAAACAAACAATCCAAAAATTTGTATAGAATTACAAATGACTGGGGTGCCTGGGTGGCTCAGTTTGTTAAGCCTCTGACTCTTGGTTTCAGCTCAGGTCATGGTCTTAGGGTCATGAGATGGAGCTCTGAACTGGGGGTTCCACGCCCACCAGGGAGCCTCCTTGAGATTCTCTCCCTCTCCCCTTACCCCTCCCCCTGATCACACTCTGTCTCTCTCAAGTGGATAAATAAATATTAAAAAAAAAAAAAAAGAACTACAAAAGACCTTGAATAGCCAAAGAAATCCTGAAAAATAAAACCAAAACTGGAGGTAACTCAATTCCAGATTTCAAGTTACATTACAAAGCAGTAGAAAATTAAACACTATGGTATTGGCATAAAGTAGACACACAGATGAATAGAACAGAAAACCCAGAAATAAACCCACAATTATATATTAGATTAATCTTTGACAAAGGAGGAAAAAATATACAATGGGAAAAAGTCTCTTCAATAAATGCTGTTGGAAAACCTGCACAGCTACATGCAAAAGAAAGAAATTGGGCCACTTTCTTACACCATACAAAAAATAAACTCAAAATGGATTAAAGACCTAAATGTGAGACCTAAAACCATAAAAATCCTACAAAGGAACGCAGGCAGTAATGTCTCTGACATTGGCCATAGTAGCATTTCTCCAGATACATCTTCTGAGGCAAGGGGGGGAAAAAAGCAAAAATAAACTTTTGGGACTATATCAAAATAAAGAGTACAGCAAAGGAAATAATCAACAAAACTAAAAGACAATCTATGGAAGGGGAGAAGATACTTGCAAATGACATATCCAATAAAGGGTTATTATCCAAAATATATGAAGAACTTACACAACTCAACACCCAATAAAAACAAATAAGCCATTTCTTTGAAAAAAGTGGATGGTATTTTGATGGGGATTGCATTGAATGTGTAGATTGCTCTAGGTAGCATTGACATCTTCACAATATTTGTTCTTCCAATCCATGAGCATGGAACGTTTTTCCATTTCTTTGTGTCTTCCTCAATTTCTTTCATGAGTATTTTATAGTTTTCTGAGTACAGATCCTTTGCCTCTTTGGTTAGATTTATTCCTAGGTATCTTATGGTTTTGGGTGCAATTGTAAATGGGATCGACTCCTTAATTTCTCTTTCTTCTGTCTTGTTGTTGGTGTATAGGAATGCCACTGACTTCTGTGCATTGATTTTATATCCTGCCACTTTACTGAATTCCTGTATGAGTTCTAGAAGTTTTGGGGTTGAGTCTTTGGGGTTTTCCACATAAAGTATCATATCATCTGCAAAGAGTGAGAGTTTGACTTCTTCTTTGCCGATTTGGATGCCTTTGATTTCTTTTTGTTGTCTGATCTCAGATCTGTACCTATGAAACAAATAATGCAATATATGTTAAGAAAAAAAAAAAGGAGGATAGCAGGAGGGGAAAAATGAAGGGGGGGAAATCGGAGGGGTAGACGAACCATGAGAGACAATGGACTCTGAAAAACAAACTGAGGGTTCTAGAGGGGAGGTGGGGGAGGATGGGTTAGCCTGGTGATGGGTATTAAAGAGGGCACATTCTGCATGGAGCACTGGGTGTTATGCACAAACAATGAATCATGGAACACTACATCTAAAACTAATGATGTAATGTATGGGGATTAACATAACAATAAAAAATTAAAAAAAAAAAACAAATAAGCCGATTAAAAAATGGGCAGAAGGGTGCCTGGGTGGCTCAGTCGTTTAAGCATCTGCCTTCAGCTCAGGTCATAATCCCAGGGTGCTGGGATCGAGTGCCACATTGGGCTCCCAGCTCTGCAGGGAGTCTGCTTCTCCCTCTACCCTTCCCCTTTGCTCATGATCTCTCTCTCTCTCTCTCTCACTTAAATAATAAAATCCTTAAAAAAAAATGGGCAGAAAACATGAGCACATATTTCTCCAAAGAAGACATCCAGCTAGGTGGCCAACAGACACATGGAAAGGTGCTCAACATCATTCATCATCAGGGAAATGCAAATCAAAACCACAATGAGACACTTCCTCACACCTGTCAGAATGGCTAAAATTAAAAACACAAGAAACAACAAGTGTTGGCAAAGATGTGGAAAAAAAGGAATCTTTTTCCACTGTTGGTGAAAATGCAAACTGGTGCAGCTACTGTGGATAACAATATGAAAGTTCCTGAAAAAATTAAAAATTGAACTACCCTACAAATCGAGGAATAACAATACTGGGTATTTTACTCAAAAAATACATAAACATGAATTCAAACGGATGTATGCACCCTTATGTTTACTGCAGCATTATTTACAATGGCCAAACTATGGAGACTGTCCAAGTGTCCATCGATAGATGAATGGAAAAAGAAGAGGAGGTACATATATATGTGTGTGTATATATATTCCACGATGGAATATTACTCAGCCATAAAAAGAATGAAATCTTGGCACCTGCAGCAACATAGAGCTACAGAGTATAATGCTAAGTGACGTAAGTCAGTCAGAGAAAGACAAATACCATATGATTTCACTCATACATGGAATTAAAAAAAGGGAAAATAAATGAGAGAGAGAAGCAAACTAAGAAACAGACTCATAACTATGGAGAACAAACTGATGGTCACCAGAGGGAAGAAGAGTGGGGGGATGGGGGAAATAAGGGATGGGGATTAAAGAGTATACTTACCATGATGAAAAAAAAATACAGTAAAATGATAAAAAAAAGGAAAAAGAATGATCAATTTACTGTTTCAAATTTAAGTTAGCTTCTATGGTAATGTCAGTAATTAACTATGCAAAGTGCTACTAAGTGTGAGTTTGTGATAAATATTTCCTAAAGGACAGAAGAAGAAAAACTAAAATTCTTCAAGCTAAGAATCACATGGGAAAGGCTTCTACTTCCTGATCATCAACAGATACAAGCATTTTCTCCTCAGTTCACCAAAAAAATGTTCCATGGTATTGGCTTCAGAATGTTCTAAATATTAAAAGAATAAAATCAAGAAAATAAGTAATTTGATGCAAATGCAGCCTTAAAATCTCTATAGGAAGTTGAACTCAAAATCAAGATATGAAATCATTTAGGGGATATTTTTGGCAAGAGTAAACCTTCAGGACCACAATTCTCTGACAGAAAGAAGCACCAATTTCAATTTGCAAAAAGCCACTCAGGTGTGAAATATGTCTTTCTCCCAAAGCCTCTATTTCAGCAGTGCAGAACTCAGTCAGTACCCGGGACCCTGCATCACCTCAAGTAAAACAATAAAATGTGTGCATGCTCTCTATTTTAAATGTATCCAGCCATGACTACATTAATTGTGAAGCTTCAGTGACTTTATTTTTTTGCTTTGAATATTTTCAGGTGTTTTTTATTTGGCAGTTTCTTATTAGTGATATACTTAGCCATAAATCAATGAGAAATGCTACTTTCAGAGAGAAAATGGCCTGAATATCTCACATATTTACTCAGCAGCCTGTTGACAGGTCTAGTAATTTCATCGGTATTTACTGTATACTCTTCTGCAAGAGACAAAATAAATTCGTTTTCCTCATTCACTATAATTTAGGTTTATAAGAATGCCATCTGATGAAATAATTCAGAACAGTTTATGGCAAAAAGTACAAGGGAAAGTAAACCTTTCCTGGCTCAAGCATATTAACTCTCACACACAAAATGAAGAACAGGTAAGAGCTTATATTCAAGAGGGTGAAAGAGAAAATATGCAAATTCACAAATTGTCCCAAGTTGTTGGGTAAATAACAGAAAAATAGGGACAACTGGTTGGGTGAGTAACAGAAAACCAACCTATTATATCCTCCCATAATATAATAAAATACAATGTAGCAAAATAAAGTAGTCTTGCAAATCAGAAACTTTAGGTTGGGTAACAGCTTCAACACCATCTAGAAGGGCTTGAGAGCATATAACTTCAGTGGAATTCAGTTTCACTATTTGTAAAATATTAACATATCTGTGTTTTAACGATAATCTAAAACATAAATGATTATCTAAGTACCATAGCCTGGAACACAGGAGTCTTTCAATTAAACATGAGTAATGAGTATTTTGCCTCTAATCTTTTCTGATTTTATTTCATTTTTCTTCCTTTCTATTTCAATAATATGCTCTGTACCAGTGCACTTAAGGTTAATAGCTGTACATAAGAAACAACTAAAAACAGGACCCTACTTATGTTTTGTGTCATCTCTAACCTTTTTCCCTAAGAGTTCTCAAGTGATTTATAGTCACTCATTTCTGTCAATTAGCATCAGTCTTAAAAGCATAGTGTTTACACTTTTGTAAACCTTGGCAGCTGACTAGACTCATAGGATGCCATTTGACTGTAGAAAGTATAAATCATCATTTAAACAAAAAAATAGTAATTCAATAAATTTTCTAATATTTGCTTCCTATTAATGGACATTAGCCAAGCTACTGAGCCACATTAGATAATACATGAGGAAGGAGAAGGAAAGGTAGGAAAGAAAATCAAACAAAAGTCAGGAATCATACATATGAACCGTCTAGCTAGAAGATTAGTTTGAGTCCAATATCTTCTATCACCATATAAACTTGGTCTGTTCTCTTAATATTTTTAACCTATTTTGTCATATACAAAATGGTAATAATTACCTGTCCTGTAAACCTCATAGAGTTGTTATATAATTTAAGATAATGTGTGTGACGGTTACGTGAAAATGATTTATAAACAGTAGGCAGTGTATAACTCTAAGTAATTATATTATTGGTATTGATGATGATCTTGTCCATGGGAAAGGTAGAACGGCCTCCTGACACTTAATGAGTTAATTTCCACAAATGAAAACACCACACACAATGCAAGAAGAATGAACCCAGGGTGCCTGGGTGGCTCAGTTGTTAAGCGTCTGCCTTCGGCTCAGGTCATGATCCCAGGGTCCTGGGATAGAGCCCCGCATCGGGCTCCCTGCTCCGCGGGAAGCCTGCTTCTCTCTCTCTCCCACTCCCCCTGCTTGTGTTCCCTCTCTCGCTGTATCTCTCTCTGTCAAATAAATAAATAAAATCTTTAAAAAAAAGAAGAAGAAGAAGAATGAACCCAGTCTGTAAGACGCTTCCACCACTGCTATGGGTAAGTCTTATAATTTCATTTTCTCATTTGTAAATTAGAGATCATCATCATTACCACCTCACACGTGTCAAAATGGCCAAATTAACAACACAAGAAACAACAGGTGTTGGCGAGGATGTGGAGAAAGGGGAACCCTCTTGCACTGCCGGTGGGAATGCAAACTGGTGCAGCCACTCTGGAGAACAGAATGGAGGTTTACTAATGCCACAGGTTCTAAGTGAAATACCACACTCTAACAGTCTAGCCAAGTACAAACTCTCTCATGCAATGCTCCCATTTTACTGTTCATTTCTAAAACCAGCACTGACCTCAAGCAAAATGATGAAGTACTTCACCTTCAGTGACCCAAATCTCTTTCCATTGCAGGTGAACAAGCTATGATACCACTCCTGGATCCTAACCCTTTGGTAATCACTCTGCCTCCCCACATTCAAGAGCCTGCTCAGTCATCACTCAACATTTATGGAACATCTATTATGAGCCAAGCACAAAAATGACCAAAATACCCCTGCCCTTAACATGTCCCAATAAAAAGCAGGGAGGTACCTAAATATTCTAGGCTGAGGAGAATTAAATCAAAACTGGAAGATTTCTTGGGCATGACATTAGAGTATGACACCACTCATACAAAATCAAGCCTTTCCCGATCTACTTCTCTAATACCCCTTCATGACAAACAACTCTCCAGCCTGTATTTCTTTATACTTTTAGAGAATTTTCAGTACATGTTAGGTTCTACTTTAGCCATAGGGACATATATCCCTGCTATTAGAAAAATCTGTTTGGATGCCACTGAACAAAAACATAATGCAGATAGAGAAAATTTCTAATATTTAAACGCCTGATAGTGACAATCAATGTAGGTTCTCTTCTCAGTCATGAGAAAGAAGAAACAATGTCTGACAGGGAAAAAAGCAGTAACATTGATAATGTGCTTTAAGGACATATTTTAATTTCCTAAATTTAAATTTTGCAATCAAACTTGCTGAAGTTAGAAAGATATACTATTTCACTAATTTTTTATGCTTAGGACACAGGAAAGAAGAATTCTGGATATAAGTATCTGGGGGTTTTTTTGTTTGTTTGTTTTTTAGTCATCAACATTTCTACAGCTCTGAACTTTAATTTAGCTACAAATTAAAAGGCAAATTTCAGAAAACTGTTATATTAAGTGAGAGAAATACAGGAAAGGAAACATTTTAGCATGAATTTCCCGAGGACTTATTATACTAGAAAGGCTGCACATTAATGGATAGATGTGAGAAATTAGGGATGGATCGCAAGTGACAGAATGATTTAGGAGAATACTAAGCTGCTTTAAAGCTTCATAAACTGAGTAACAGCAAAACATAGAAGCTGTGAATCTTAAGGGAACTAATCCAGTGTCATGTGAAGAAAATTTTAGCATAAAAGGACACATAAATAGCTAATTTATCATCTTTGATTTAAAAAAAAGATTACCATAGAATTCAAACTCTTGTATAGATTTATTAAAGGATTATGTTAACTTCACTGTACTAGTATATTTTAGATTTTGATTTTGTTTAAAAAAACAAGACCTCAAAAGAATATTGGTAAATATTGAGCCAAGCCTATTAAGGCAAAACTTAAATGTAATACATCATAACATAGACTTTTAAAAAATAATTTATCTTCATATGTAAATATACATATACAAGGCCATATATATGAATCTATGTAGCTTTGCATATACATATAAATACAAAAATTAAAAGCAAGATCATCAAAATATTACTTTCAAAATATTTAGCATAATTCCAATGGAATTCTGAGATATGAATAGCATATTTCCTAAGTAAATTTACTCACTACATTTGCTCATTTCCTTCCTAATTTTATTACTGATATTTTTTGTAAAAAAGAAAAAAAAAAGCAAGTATACGTTGTTTCATTTCCTTATTACAAGCCAATTAAGATATAAGATTTGCTTCCAAATATAGTTTCAAATAACTGCAACTATAAACATAGCAAGGAAAGACAGACTACTACTATGAATTACGGCAAGTGTTCGGACAATATAGCTTAATACAGATGAAGCTAACAAAATAACTGTTTTAGTATCTATTCCAGAGGGTATTATTTTTACTTACTTTGTTTTGCTTTTTTTTTTTTTTCTTTTTTCTCTATTCTCCAATTCTTTTTGAGGTCAAAATACTGGTAGTAAGCATGCATTTTGAATTACAATTATCCACAGAATTCAGGAATAGTTCTGTCTTCATCTCTCTATATGGAATTCAGGTCAGTAATGAAAATTCAAGTGTTTTGTTTTGTTTTGTTTTTTACATAAAAATCCCATTTAAGATTATTTTAAAAATCCAAGTTTCAACATTGCTCAATTTAAGGATTCTTGTCCTTCCTCTAGAAGTTAGGAGGTGAGGCTTACTGACCATGAGGCTTGATGGAGATATGGGTGACTATGAGGCTCATATGGTCTGTAGTTGTTAATTACTGAAATCCCTGGCTGCTACTAATATTTGTAGACTGTTCTCTTGGTATCTGGTGCTGGCTGTGACAAAAGGTAATCATTTCTATAGTCATACCTTCTCAGTTTTCACAGACTCCTCAAAATAACCACCACTTTAATGTTTCAGCTGTGTTTACACCTAAATAGCACACATCTGATTCATCCATCCTCTTGCTTCTGCCAACATCCTCATTACTTGGGCACATAGAAACATTCATGTCCTTTTTTTTTTAAGATTTTATTTATTTACATGAGAGAGAGAGAGAGAGCGCGCACACATGAGCAGGGGAAGGGGCAGTGGGGGAGGAAGAAGCAGACTCCCCACTGAACAGGGAGCCCGACACAGGGGCTTGATCCCAGAACCCTGAGATCATGACCTGAGCCAAAGTCAGATGCTTAACCGACTGAGCCACTCAGGCACCTCAAAAACATTCATGTCTAATCCATAACCATTCTCAGGCCCAAAGGAAGCTTCCTAAGAACATTATGCTTCTATCCTGTTGGTTCCTTCTCTCATGTTAGAGCTGCTGGGCATGTCTACAAGGCTTCTGCCTTAAGGCTTCAGGCTTCAGGCAGCAAAGTCCCAGGATCTTAATACCCACTCTGCCTCCCTAACATAAGTAACTTCTCTTTTCTATTTCCTCCCTTCTGTTCCCTGCCTTCCATCCCAGAGATAACTGGAGGCAGGGGAAGCAGTTAAGCTGTTTTTCCATAAACTCTCTTCCAAATTCCTTCTCCTCATCTTCCAACCTGAGACTCAGTCATATCATATCCTGTGTTGGGGAAGTGGGAGTGGCTTTCTCCTCTTTTCATATGATCTCCAATCTTTTTTATCTCATACTTGGTGGTGATCTACATTTTACTGAGGTATAATTTAAACACACTAAACTGCTCATATTCAAAGTAGATAATTTGATCAATTTTGACACAGATTTACACCCATGAAACAATCAAGCAGTGCTTTCTAAACAACCCATCCATAATCCAGCCTTTTTATTTCATTGGTCAACATGAGAGTCATTCTGAGAATAGAATCCATCATTAGATGTCTTAGATATGAAATTTTTCACTATGTTAACTCTTGGTGCATCATTCCACCTAGATTGTGTAAAAACATTTCAAAACATGATTCATGTTCTAAAGTCTTAAACTGCTTGGGTTTTACCCTTTGGGCAAACTAATCCTCAATTAAAACATTTCCTAAAATAAATTGGACAACTGAATTCATATATTCTCAGTATAATCACAGCACATATGTGTGTTCTTTCCCATATTAAAGAAATATGTTTCAGGAAACAAATCTACTCAATATTTTTTATGATCAAAAGCTAATTAAAGCCAAATAGTTCAACAAATTTCTTCTGTATAGAATTATTTCACAACCAATTCCAAAATGGTTAAGTACAAGTTCTTTCATGTATAGGATTGGGATCATTAATTTTTGCTTTTGTTCTCCTGCTGAATCATTACCAAATACTTGGAAAATTAATTCTGTTTCCCCCAAAATAGTGTTACTTATGATGATTATGAATTATGAATGTATTTGGTTAAAGAGGCCAATGTGCCACAGAAGATACTTCATAAGTAGACCATGCTTTTTTGTATTTGCTTTCAACATTTAAGACTACAACTATTATTTTAAAAGAAACAAATTTTTCTGAAAATTATGTTACTAAGCTCAAAAACTTTTGTGCAATGGAAAGAAATGTTTATGAAATCTAATTAGAACTAGCAAAAAAATATGGTTAATTGTCACTGAAATCTTAGATTTGTCTTCATTTTACTGAAGCTGCTCTTTTGGCAACTGGAAATCAACAGAACAAGAATGTAGTTAATGACCAGTTTAATTCTGGTCACTAAAATCTCTAAAAAGCATAAGGAAATGATGAGTGAGGTCCCCTAACATAAAAATGACACTGGTTCAAGAAGGAATTTTTTTTAAGTTTGAAATGTCAATTTACTTGCTACATACACAATTTTCAAGTCCTCATAGCTCCTAATACAAATATTCTTTCTGTTATTCTCCCCCCACCATGAAAAAAAAAAATCACAATTAAACTACTGTTCAAAGTTCAAGTACCGCTTAGCTTATTGCCTAAGATTATACAACTACTGCTTGAGCTCTATTCTCTAAATATTTGTACCTTTAGAGCTGAGTATTAATTATCTTTCAATATTAGAGAAGATGAAGAGATAGGAAGGGAGGGAGGGGGGAAGGATAATAGACACAATTCAGAATCTTATTCTTGGTGAACATTTAAAATGGTGATAACTGCCGTTTATTAAATGCTTACCATATTCCAAGAATTTGCATTTGTCCTAATTCATTTTAATTAACCACAGCCTAATGAATTAATTTTATTCCACTTATAAACAAGATAGAGAAGGCTCAAATAGCTTAAGTACGTTACTTGGTCTGTAGATGTCTAGGCCAAAATTTAAATCCAGACCTACCTACAGATGTCCATAAACCTGTTATTGGGCATGCTATACATCTTCTTCCAGGCTCCTTATTTTCTACTTTATTGGTGTTTGCTGAAAAGGAAAAAGTCAAAATTCATTAATAGATTATTAATCTTGAGGCACTGGGTGACTCAGTTGGTTAAGCATCTGACTCTTGATTTCAACTCAGGTCATGATCTTAGGGTCCCCAGATGGAGTCCTGTGTCAGGCTCTGTGCTCAGTGTGGAGTCTGCTTGAGATTCTCTCCCTCTCCTTCTGCCCCTCCCCTCCTTGCACATGCTCACTCTCTCTCTCTCAAATAAATAATCCTTTGGAAAAATAGATTATTAATCTTTTAACTCAAAACATTAACTCTTTAAATTTGTGCTTTTACTTAAGAGAATATTTCTGGATGGCAAGATTTAAGGGTCATTCTCTCATTTCTAGTGTTTACTTAAATGTTATCAGTTGAATATTCTTTTCCTGCCCTGCATACCATCCCAGATATCCAAATGTAGTCCACTAGGAACCCTTGTGGAGATGCTTAAAGCAGAACATGCTTAACATCTGGAGCATGCAAGGCACCAGGTCTCACTGGCAAAATCATCTTTCTTTCCTGTGAGCAGGGACACGAATGATACACACACTGCTACTGGCAATACTCAATGAAAGACAGTTGGCACGTTTAATTCTTTGGAACTGGAGGTAACATGAAGAATTTATAATTGTGAACCATAAAATTCTTGACTATCTTCTATAGTGAGAACTTTGTTTTTCAGATAAACCTAATAATGAAAAGTTGCACACTAGAAAGCACTTCTATATTCTTTCCTAATACACAAACCTTTGGTCTGTCCAAATATGCATGACAAATTCTCCTTCTATTTATTTACTATTGCTAAGATCAAATAAAGGAAAAGACTTCTCACAGAGACTGAAAAAGAGATGACTGATACCCACAAGCCAGTTTCTCTCATGAGGAAGCAATGAAAAGGAGCCTTTATTCCTCCATAATTTGTAGGCGCAAAAAAGTGCATGTTTTTCATATAAGCCATGAGAAGGTAAGGGCCAGAAAGAGAGAAAAACAGCTAAGCTGACATTATTTTACATCATACTCAAGAAGGCTGGCTTGAAGAAGTAACACACCTCAGAAGAAAGAAGCTGGAGGTGTTCTGCCAGATTTTCCAAGGCTAAGACACATGTTTTAGCAGAGCAGACAGAGAAACTTATCCAAAGTAACTGAAGAGAAGAGACCTCCAGGAGACATATTTTGATTTTGGAGGGGAAGGAGGCAGAAGAAAAAGAAATCAATACTTCCATAGCTAGAGAAAACCAATAACACATTGATTCAAGTTAATAGAGACCACACTCTGCCTCTGATAGCCCCTTCCTTTCCTCATCTGGAATCCTGGAGAAGTCTCAGCCTAATGCACTGGGACAGAGCACTAGAAATGCTGGATAGGAACATGGATAGGAAGTCTACATATTTTCCTTTCCCTCCACAGTTTCTTAGCCTGCAACAGTTGGGAGAGGGAAGAAGCTTACTTTAAATGAAAAAGTAGTTATTTTTATACTGGATTATATATGATAATTACTAAACTGGCAATTTTTTATGGAACTACAAATAATCACAGAATTGTTGACTATCTGAGAGTAATCCCCCAACTACCACCACCGCGACCACCCCCCCCCCCACACACACACACAAGCACTGGGTATGGCCAAGGGCAGAAAAAGAAATAGCCACAGTAAATGAATTAAAATGAACCAAAAAAGAAAATGAAAGTATTTTCTATCTACATACTACACGTCCTGTTGTTTATACTTGCAATTTTTGAAATCCCTTTAGGACATTCTTAAAGCACCTTATATTCTACCTTTTCTTGAATCCTCTCTCACAGAGCAGTATTTGGGGGAATTTCCACCTAGAGTGAGATGCTTATTTTAAACTGGAACTGTGCCCTGTTTTGTATCTTTGTCATTTCCTATTTTATATATCCCAGGTGCTATGACTGCTAAAGAGAAGAGGAGCTAGCAAAACTGGTAACACAAATTAACTCTGCTACTGATCTTGTTCTTCTAATTAGATCTCTGTGGAGCTTCTATGTCACACTGCCAGAAAATGGAGGCAAACCTCTGCCCTGCAATCAAAAAAGAGATTAAAAAGAATCTGCGTTTTATGAGCCTTGTATTTGGTTTGTCTTTGCTTATGACATTAGCACTAAATCCTTGCCTGTGCACCATCAAGTTGTATGCTACCTAAGAATACAGGAACCATACTAAGATCTGATTTGTCACTGGAAATTACTGTCCATATTGGAAAGAAGCAACTGAGTTCCTATGAATCAACAGGTTAAAATTTTTTAGCAGAAAAAGGTTTCTAAGCAAGCCGGGAATATGATCTTGACTAATTTATAGCCAATCAAGAAACTTTTATGTTTTTTTTTATACTTCACCTAAAAGATAATCATTAATGCTCAATGAAGAAGATTTGGTCCAAAAATATTTTTCAAGTCTTTATTAGGATCAAAGGATGAAATGAGAATTCTTTTATCAAAAAATTTTATCAAAATTCACTTACAGTTATACAACTTTTTTTATGTTTTAAGATAAAGCACAGTTACATCCTTTGAGAAACACCTATTTGGAGAGGATAATGGTAGAGTAAAAAAGTTAAAATGAAACTCAGGGCACCTGAAGCCTTGCCCTAGGTTTGCCACTAATTAATTTTCTGACCTTGGAAATCACATAATGTTGCTATGACTCTCATTTTATTGAATCTACTTTTATAAGATTATTCATATCCTCTAGAAATAAAGAAATTAAACAGTTCTTACATTCTCAAATTAGGATAGATATATTCAATCTTGTCCATAAAACTATTACAAAGGTCAAAAATATATGTGAACAAACTTATAAAAGTATAAAGTGCAAAACAAATGTTAGTATAAAGGCTAAATTCTCAATAACATACTGAATACTTTTGCAAATATACTTTACATGACTTATTTTACTAATCCTCACAATAATGCAGGTCAAGTAAGTACTTTTACAACCCTAATCTCACAGAGGAATACAGAACTATATAAAGATGACATAAACAATAAATAGTTGTCAAGTAACCAATAGCAGAAAGCCCCAGAAAAATATTTCTGAAAAAAAAATAGTATATTCAAAATTTGAGGTTAGGACAATAACTGTGAATTTAAAATACATAAAAATTTAATATACTCTTGAAATTTAAAAAATCTGTGCCCTTCTTACAGTCAGCTACATTTCCTTGAAAGTACCAAATCATACAAATGAAAATAATTATTTCATTCATTAAGGGGACAAACCAGTAAATTTGTTGTTTCCAAATCTGTAATCTAAAATATAAAATTCCGGCATGTCTGCAAAAAGAGAACTAATGATTAATCCACTATAGACTTGATGTTGAGAAATGTGGAAGAGGAGGGTACATCGACCACTTTCAGAAGTTTGAATTTGATGTGAGTAGATTGTGATTTGGAGGATGTCAAAACAAACCACATGAAAGTAGGAACTGAAAAATCCAAGAAGACACATTTTGCCACTGCTGTTGTCCAGAAGTGTTATCTTTAGATAGATATCCCTGGAAATTGTTTTAAAAACCAGAGAGATCTCCCAGAACAGAAACACAAATGTTTGCCTTGTTACCTAGTTTTTTATAGAATTATTATTTACCTACTTAATGGGTTATTGCTGTATTCATCAAGATTACTTTGGTAATTTTCACAAAACCCTCTAATGATCCGCCTAAAGGTCCATAAACCAGTAAACAAGTCTCTTAAATAACTCTTTACGTAACATTTTGCAAAAACACTTGACTGAATTCCTTCATTTCTTTTCTTTACCATTTACAATGACTACCAGCAAACTCAGCTTCAAAAGATTTTCACATTTTCAGAAAGAGCAAAACATCATACTTCCCATCTGACGAAGAGTTCACAGGCCTGCAAGAACTGAAGAGCTGAGAACAAAGGCCTGCTGTTTTGAAAATTGTGCATGAACCCCAAACAAGGACTGTCATCTGATCTTGTCTGTTGTGGGGAGTGTTTTGCATAGCTCTGAAACAATCCTGGAGTTCCTTTTGTAACCCTTTCTTTCACAATGATCTATAATACTGATTTTATTTCCATGCATTCTTATACAGTCCATGTCGATATGGTTGGAGGAATGTAGTAAACCCTGATTGAGTTGAACACAGGCTATCATAACTTTACAGTAGAAATTCCCAGGAGGCTCAGTAAGTGCCAATGACACCAAAAGTAAAACCATGCCCATGAGGATAGTGGTATTATCTATTTGCAGGTCAATATCTTGGATTTGAATTAGAGGAACATGGTGATCCTATTGATCTTGACTCACTTAGAAGACAAACAAAATGAACAGAGAGCACAGAAATTGACTTTCTGTAAGTCAACTTAGCATTTCTCACCAAAATGTCAAATACACTACCCAAAAGTGCTAAAAATCTTGTTATTTTTTGTGGATTTCATTTCATCTGTGTTACTCGTTTTAGGCTCATAGTAATTCTGTAGCAGTTGGACATGGGATATTATCACCCAATATACATTTCAAAGAACTTCTTGGTAGAATTTAACCATTAATTGCTGGAGGCTTATTACCTGGGCCTTACTGATTTTGTAACATTCTGAGGGAAAAGCAGTATGTTTTGTTTTTTTTTAAGATTTGTAAAGACTTACTTGGGTAAGTTAACATAATCTCTCTTTACATTGGTGTATTTACTAGAAAGGATGGAAGTGGAACATATGTACCTGCATGTAGCTCCATACTTTATTCAGAGAATATGAGCTCCCCCTTTGCTTCCTAGTGCAGAGGGGAGAGGCTATATATCTGTAAGCTGTAGGAGCGATTTGGCAGGACATGAATTACTCAGCTGGCTGAATATACCTATTAAGATCCCAGACCCTTATTCTCACCCCACCCCCTCCTGTCCTCACACAACAGACAACAACACACTGATTAGAATAAAGCCAATGTGAAATTTGTGAAAAACATGGGAAAGATTCTTATTCTCTCCTTTACAGTAAACCAGGGTCCAGTGATACCTTCTCTAAGAGAAATAAGAGACAACTGGTGACAAATCTCTTGGAAGAAACAAATAAAAGATAACCCGGTTGGAACCACAATGAATTACTTTCACAAAATCACTTATGAGCAAGCATGTTGTATTAAGCCACTGGGCTTCAGGGTTTTTAAGGCATGATTATGATGGAATGGAGTTGGAGTGTGAGGGAAATAAAATGGAGGTGAATATAAAGAAAATAAAGGAGTTGAGAATGGCTCCTGGGTTTGGATTAGCTAAATAGGCCCAATTTCTGGCGATTATGCATGTGTTTTTTTGTTTTGTTTTTTATTTTTTTTAATTTTATTTTATTATGTTATGTTAATCACCATACATTACATCATTAGTTTTTGATGTAGTGTTCCATGATTCACTGTTTGCGTATAACACCCAGTGCTCCATTCAATACGTGCCCTCTTTAATACCCATCACCAGGCTAACCCATCCCCCCACCCTGTTTTGTTTTTTTAATCATGATGGCACAATGAAATCTCTTCGTTCCTTCCTTTTTAACATTATCAGTTTTTTTTATGAAAAATAATCATGTGTTGCTTCTGGAAACTGTGCTGTATCATTGATCACCTAAATAGAATCAATGAATATATGTGACCTAGGTCAATGACTTTGACACGGAACAGACACAGAACTAAAACAAGCCCATCTACCAGACACTTGATATATTAGGGGCATTCTGCATACCTAGAAATCCTGAGAAATGTTTTCTTCTAAAGCTTGGAGATATATGAAAGTGTTCTTTTATATATCGTATGAAATCATACCATATGTCATATATACAATATCTCACTTATTCTTCACAATGACTTATAAAAACAGCTCCTATTTAGAGTTTTTACTACTGAACAACTTGAAATGACAAATGTTATATTCATTCCATAAAAACAGTTCACAGTTTGCTAAAATGAAATTTTCTCTTAGGTCAGTAAACTAATTTTCTACTTTAAAATGAAAAACATAATCACAGACACATCTCTTTTCTCCTACATCTATTGTTATTCAAACCGTCCCCTCCATCTTTGAATCTAAACTCTTTCCTTGGACAAACAACATTTAATTCCCATTAATTAGGAGTAAGTTCCTCTTTTTAGAACATTAATATCTCCTATTAATTCAATTATGAATGATTTCCTTGGTTATTTTTATTGTAGTTGATTTGTTTGCAGAGATAATCTGCTACTTAATATATAAAATAATCTCAGTGTATATATAAGACCAAATGAAAGCCAATGAGAGGAAGAGAGGAAATGTTTGGGGATGAGGAAGTTGTGTGTGTGTAAGAATGTATGTGTAGCTATGAGAGTGAAAATGTGGACAGGTTCCAATTTTTGCACAGCTTAGCAGAAATAGTAATATTCCTCTGAAGCAATGTCTTTTCTTTTAATACTATCTCTCAACAACTGTATCAAACTTCCTCTTAAACATCTATGTGTTGTTATTGTGCGATTTTTTTCTTCACATAAAAAATAATCATTGTGTTAAGACTATATGTCCTATATTACAGATGATCCCGTATCTATAATTCTATTACAAAAATGCACTGGTGTTTTTAATGCCAGTGGCTTTAGATAATTATGCTAACACAAATTTATCAGCCTAACAACCCATTCCACAAAATGGAAAAGAGGCAATATTTACATCAATGGTGCTTTGAAACTAACATTTTCCCTCAGGGATTCATAGCCACATAGTCTCTAGTCTTTTCTCTTGACAGGTTATAAATATTCTCAGAAGTAACTGTTTTGATGTTGCCTTAAAAACAGGGGGGAAAGTAAAGAAAACTGGGACTACATGCATTTTCACATAAATTTCTCTATCATATTTGACAGTTTAATTATATTGTTGTTATTTGCATTTCTCACATTACTTCATACGTTAGAGTCCTAGCTAATGGATTTCCATAAAGCGATACTTCATAGTGTTCTTTGCCGAATGAAATCTTATCTTGGTTTCTTGTTGTGCTAGATAAATTCAATCAACAACAACCATATGTTAAGAACTTTGAAGTTTGTTAGAATCAACAATTTCCGAAAGCCTTGATTCTTGGCTATACATAATACATGTCCTCAAATAAAAGCATTCCATGACAGAGAGAATTTTAAAAAAATCACTAAGGAAATTTACTGGGGGGAAAAAAGAAATTGTGTTCATATTTCAACACAATTTGAAAACACTTGTATACATTTCCCTCTAGCAACAATTACCTAAGGATTAGAAAAATTTCTTCATGTCTCCTCTCTTCTCAAACTTTCCCACACTAGAATTCAAAGATAACTTACAGAAGCACGAATTATTTGAATACTGTTTTGTGCACTTTAATAAATGCTTATTGCCATCAGACTCCAATTAATACAGTAACATTTTAGTCTTGGTAAGGGATAAGTAGAATCACCCCTAAAACAAAACAGAAGAACCTAATCTCAACTGGTAAAATTGCATTATTTAGTTTCCCTCTATGATCAGCCATGTTAATTGCCTTTTCACCATACATTTGTTTGGGTTTTGTGTGTGTGTGTGTGTGTGTGTGTGTGTGTGATGTTGAGAAACATGGTAGAAATCTTATATTAAAGCCTACTAGGTCCTTTATTTTACCAAAAAGAAATTAATAGGTTATAAAACTGGAGCATGCATTTAGCACCGCCCGGGAGACTTGTAAAAACAGATCCCTGGGTTCTGTCTCCAGAGTTTCCAAATCAGTAGCTCTGGGTCAGGGCCCCAGAATCTGTATTGTCTCACAAGTTCCGGGTGATGATGACATTGGTCTCCTAGGGAAGCACACTTTCAGAAAACAGAGGAGAGGAATTCTGTGCAGAGAACTGGACTCTTCCCAAAGACGGTTTGGCTCATTTCCTGTAGGGGAGGAAAACCTTTCCCTCTTCCCTCTAGACTCTTGAACTGATCTAATAATTAAACTGACATCAAGCCGGTTAACAGGAGAAAAATTTATTTCATACATAGAGGAGCTCATAAAAATATGACACTCAAAGAGGTGGCCAAAGACACCAGTCAGGTGTCTTTTAAGACAAAGAAACAATAAATTTGTGAAGAACTGATAAGACAAAGAAGTTTGGGTTTGGGGTAGTTTGTTAGTGAAGTAACAGGGTTTGTTTATGCAGCCTGCTTAGTCCTGAGTTCCTTATCTCTGGTGATAAGGATGTCTCTTTGCCTCCTGCTATGAGAAGGGTACCTTTCACATGGGAGATTTATTCCTGCTTTCAGGGGGACAAAAGAAGGTCAGAGCGTTTTTCGGGCACTGTTTCTTAAGTAACTTTATTCAAAATAATCAATATGCCAAAATGGCATACTTTGGGGTGACCTGCCCTAAACCCCATCATCCCTCATTCCAAACTACTAAGTAGATCATTTTAATCAGAATCTGTTTTTTTTCTCCTCTTAAAATGACTCCAAAGAAAACTGAAAATTAAAATTTTGGTTTTATTAACTCAAGAGCTCAGCATTAGTAAAGAGACGGTTCTCTTTTCCTGACAGAAGATCAGAATAATTTTAAAAAGAATGGATGAATAGAAGAAAAAAAGGAAGAAAGGAAGGGCAGGAGGAAGGATGGAAGGAAGAAATCAGCAATTACCAGTTAAGCTCTAGGGAGCCAGTCCATCTTATCATTACAAAGTTAGGGTCATGCTTTGCTTTTCTCACTTGCTACCTCATTGTAGCTATGACATATTATTCAAAATCTGGTATTGTTCAGGCCAGGGAGGGAGGAAATAAAAAGGAGAGAAGGAAGGGAGAATGAAGTAAAGAAAGAAAGAAGTTAGTTTCAAGGGCTTTAGAGAGAAAGATGTCTCAAATAATGATGACAGAAAAATAAATGTAATTTCACCTAAAAAGAGGACTTGAGGGCTACAGAATCTGCCAATTCAAGTAATTTTACAAATCATATCTATTGTCCTCAAATATTTTCTTCTTTAAATCCTCAGCTGCCACATAATTGGGTGGTCAATTAGGATAATTTGTTGATAGGTTCATTAGTAATTTCATTTGGGGACCTCTGGTTGCATTTCTCAAGGATTAAAATAAGAAATTTCTAAAAATCTTATTTCAAATGAAGGCTCCAATCAATGAACAATTATGAGGCTAATCAATTTTAAATAGAATATTGTTGTAAGTTTGAAACATTTTACAGGACACTTTCCTAATTACTAACCTTGTTGTTTCCTTTATGGAAGAACAATTGAAACAAAGGCGCTCTAGCTACTACAAATAATAATCACCCGTTGCAAAGATTTAGTAATCTCACCTTAAAATTTTATTTCAGACATTATTAAAAATATGTAGACATTTAAATCAGATTGCTACAGATTCCAGACTCTATTAGTGATCTCTTTTCCAAGACACAGTACCTTTTCAGACCATAGTAATAAAATGGAATGTTATCTCATTCACCTGTTAGCTATTTATCATGTACCCAGCATCTCCCAGATTTGGCATAAGTGCAAAGAAAGTAAGATGAAGTCTGGCACCTAAGAAGAAGACAATCTAAGGAGAAGACGAGATAACTTCCTGAAATCAGGAATCTACATGATATAAAAAGGGGGGGGGGAGTAGAAAAACTGGTTTCTGTAGGAAGGAAAAAACCTGACTTTAATATGGGAGAATGAGCCTCATGGACATAGTTGGCAGAGAGTGAGAGGTGTTCAGGTGAGAAAGTATCCTGCTCAGCTAGCAGGATAGCTCCATTGGGGAGCTAGTCTACATCACCATTTCAACCGAGCCATGGTTTTCCCACCCCCGTATCTCATTATAGATATGAATATTATTCTCTGGTATTGTTCAGGCTAAAATATTAATGGTGGAAAAAACTATTTAAGCTCCACATAGGACTGAATGCACATAAGTAGTACAGCCAGATCTTAAAGAAAATTCAGCTCTTTCTCTGTGGTTGAAAATAACAACCATTCAGTATTAAAGCTGATCCTTACCTAGTCAAATTAAATATGTTTGTATTTCTCTATTTTTAAAGTATTTGCTACCTTCTCAAAAGCCTATGCTTTGAGTTCACAGGCCTTTTGCTGGTATGTTTGTTTTCTTGTTGAGTGTGTTACTATTTTGTCATAGTTATATTTGTTTTGGGCAAGTTATCTTCATTTATAATTGTAAATATTAAAACAGATCCATATAAACTACATAGCTAGCTCAAGCTTTATTTGCAGAAATGTTTCTTCTGAGTTCTTCTGGGTCATCAAAATGTAAATACCTTTCTGGATCCATAATTGTGCAAGTGTGTGTGTGTATGTGTGTGAGAGAGAGAGAGAGAGAGAAAATACACAGTAACGTGACTCACTTTTGGTAATGTTTAAGAAGCAGCTGTCCGTCAGTTTGGCTGAGTTCCTGGCAGTTTCTATACAGATGAAGAAGGCTGAATAACCATTGGATATTTTTCACTGAAATGTTCTGCAGATGTTGGCAAAAAGATATAGTCCCTTGAAAGGGACAAATGTGCATTTTAAAGTGCATGCAGAAAGATGAGGCCTCAGGCAGGCACAGCAATGAAACAGTCTTTCAAAGGAATAACACTTCTTTTTGTTCTGCCAAATCCAAAGAATAAGTGAAAAACACCCAGTAAATAAAAATTTACCTCCTGAACTGACATCTCTCCTATATGAGATGCATACGTTGTTTTAGAAGAAACCATTCAATAGCCAGAAAGGAAACAACATGTACCTACATACTGGCATTCCAAAGATAGAATCCATAGGTTTTTAAATAAATTAGGCAATCTTTATGTTTCCAATCAACGCATCACAGACAATATTTTAAAAGTTGGAAATCTTCCAAATAAACACATTTCCAGGATATAGGATGATTCTGCATAATTTATTCTAATAAAGAATCTGAAATTAAGACAAAGAATACCACTAATTACTGTTGCAAATTTTAGTCATATATGTGGTTCTAATACTATGTCACCCCAGCAATCAGAATTTAGTTAATACCAAAGAGTTCTGTATTATAAAAATAAAAAAAGAACGTACCTAAGGTAGGAGACAATTTCATTTTGGCTGATTAGAACAACTTAGAATAATGGAAAAACATGGACTTTAAAGATAGGTATCTTGATGAATTTCTACTCTCTTTTATTTAGTGGCTATGTAGTCATGTGGAAGTCACTTCAGCTACCTGAGCTTAAATTTCTTCATGATTACACAATAATAGCCCCTGTCAGCCCTACCCTTTCAAGCACAATTTGAGATAATAGATACAAAAGTAATTTATAAAGTGTAACACACTATTCTAGTTAAAAAAAAAAAAAAATCAGTGGACTTAAAATTAGAGAGTTTCAAGTCCCAGCTCTTTTAGCTGCTGTGTGAACTTGGAAAGGTCATTATTTCCCTTCAAGCCTATGAGCTTCCTCCATACCTGGAGTTCTCAAAGTGTGGTCCCTATCATATAGCATCAGCATCACCTGGGAACTTGTTAAAAATGCCCTACCCCAGGCCTCCTGAATCAGAAACTCTGGGGGTGGACCCATCATTCTGCGTTTTAAGGAGCCCTCCAAGTGATTTTTAATGTCTTAAAGTCTAAGAGCCACTACACAACAGAAACAACACCAATCTCAAAAGCTGTTGTGAAGATCGTTAGAATCACCTGTGATATGTATGCACATATATACATGTATGCGTGTATGTGCACACACATACTAGCCCACAGACACATACTCTGCCACCCAAGCTAATTAAATCAGAATCTCTGCAGGTACAAACCCAAGCACCAAGCAAAGATCACAGTAATTTAATTCAGGTAGTGCTAAGAATTTCCAGAGATGTTAAAGGTGACCAAAGCACCTGGGGGTTCACTCTAGTTACTTTCAACTGGTTACTGCAATTTTATGTCCATTGTCCAAGATCATGGGGTCCGTGGAATTTCTAGGTCTTCAGTATTTCTCTGCCAAACTAACCAGAAAATGTAGGAGGAATCTGAGGAGCCAAGAGTATAGAACGATAGTCCTTCTTAAGCGCAGAGGATATGTTCCAAGACCCCCAGTGGATGCCTTAAACTCCATATAGTGCCAAACCCTATATATCCTAGGATTTTTTCTATACATACATATTTATGATAAAGTTTAATTCATAAATTAAGCACAGTAAGATATTAACAATACCTATTAATAAAACAACTGTAACAATATGCTGTAATAAGTTATATGAAGTGGTCTCTGCAAGTATCCCATTGTACTACATTCACCCTTCTTGGGATGGGAGATGATAAAATGCCTACGCGATGAGATGAAGTGAAGGAAATGACATAGCATTGTGACATAGTGTTAGGTGACTATGAACCTTTTGATGATACCTCAGAAGGAAGACCATCTGCTTCCAGACAGCAACTGACTAGATAACTGAGACCACAGAGCGTGAACCACGGCGGGGGCGGTGGGGTGGGGGTTTGAGTGCAGTGCACAGTGTCTACCTCCCCACCCCGTCAAATCAACCACTGACCCAGAACCACAGAAAGAAATTGGATTCTTCTCTCCATAGCTGCTTCCAACCTTTTCTTTAGGAACTTAGGCTTGGAGACCTCAAAATCAAGCAGCTGTGGTCTTCAAGGGATATCTAGTTCTGTTATGGGATAAAACTCCTCTTAGACAAAGAAGTACAAAACCTGGGAAGAGCAAGCACCTGTTATCTCCACAATAAATCAGTTTGAAATGTGAGTGTAGGGTACACTAGATTAAAGCAAATATCTAGGGAAATTGGTTATTTTGTTTTTGTTCTCCATTTAAATGTGCAAAATTTGACCCAAAGCATAATTGAACAATGTCATACTGGTTTCAAATCTATTTTTAAATCAAATGTTTTATTTAATTATTCAGTAAAAAGAAAAAAAAAAAGGTGGTAGCTCTATACCTAAAAAGGCTTTTGACTAAATCAGTTAAATGATCCAGTGAATTGTCCCTTTATTTCACCTAACTCACCCTTCTCAAACTGTGGGTTTAGATGTGGCAAGGATCTCAGAAGTCACCCAACAAGCATGGCACATAATAATGGACCATCAAGGCCACTGTGGCTTCACCACCAAACCATTCTGCACATGCCACACCCACCTCTGTATGCACATATTAAACTTCTTTTATCAATAGTAATATAAAAATAGAAAAACGTGAGCACTCTATTTAAAAAAATGAAGTAGGGGAGTAATTCAATTACAGAGCTGATCCAGGCTATAAAAAATACTATATTTGAACTATCAGCATAATTGAGGTCAAAGAATTATAGTAATAATTGCTTAAAACTTTCAACTCATATGCATGTAAGATAAACATCAATTTCATGAATGTCAACTCCAATCTGTTAGTAGAATAGCAGTGTTAAATTAAAATGCTGTCTCATGAAAACATAGGTGACACCAGTGAACATCTTTTTACCATTTCAATTTGGAAGCCAAGAATACTGTCAACAGCGCTCACTCCAAACAAGGACACAGACACACACTCATACACATACTGTGCTCCAACTGTATTTGTGACCAAGTAAAAAAATAACTTGCTTTTCAGCAGATCGCCACATACAAATGAACCCAACTCACAAGAACCAAATTTTCAGGCCGGTAACAATTCAACAAAATAGTCAAAACTTTGCACCAAATATCTCAAATATAAAATCCAATAATGTACTTTAGTGTTTAATTTTCTCTAAGTGAAATTAAGAACATTATAATAGCTGAGGTATGGAGCGCCTGGGTGGCTCAGTCGTTAAGCATCTGCCTTCGGCTCAGGTCATGATCCCAGGGTCCCAGGATCGAGCCCCTGCATCGGGCTCCCTGCTTGGCGGGAAGCCTGCTTCTCCCTCTCCCACTCCCCCTGCTTGTGTTCCCTCTTCTCATTGTGTCTCTCTCTGTTAAATAAACAAATAAAATAAAAAAATAATAGCTGAGGTATGATAGTCTGATATTATATAAATACCACTTAAAACTTCTGAAAAAATATAAAGTTGATGGTGTTAAGATGGTGCTTTTGAGAACTGTATTTACCTAAACAATATAAACCAACATGGCTCCAGATTCATGTGATGATATTGGTCAGGTGGTATACTTAAGTTATTAAGGATTATACACAGAGGTCAAAATTAAGCAGCAAAAGAAGTTATTCTTTTTTGTTGTTGGTAATATTGTTGTTTATCTACATGTCTCCTAACCTTAATTTTTTTATTCTCTATGATAATTAGTGAAATACACTTATAAGATTGGCAAAAGTAAAAAAAAAAAAAAAAGTGACATATACAATATTGGCAGGGGTGAGGAGAAACAGGTGCTACTGTCAAATCTGACAACTTCTATTTAACACAATTCAGCCATATCTGTCAAAATTAAAATATACACACTTTGACATAATTTTGCTACAGTTACTTATCCTGTTATATATATACTTGCCGATATACAACATAAAATATGTACAAGGATATTCATTCCAAACTAGTCACGATAGGAAAGAGCGGTGGGGAGGGAACCCTGCCCCTCAATACGCTACTGGTTAACATTTATTCATTAAAAAGAAATAATACAGAGCTATTAAAAAGAATAGCTCTAAACATACTAACAGGAATAATTTCTAATACATAATATGAAGAACAATTGTTAGAACGATATATATTAGATATAACAATTTTGATTACATAAGCAAATGCATAAATAAATAGATCTGTAAATTCTTAGCTAGACTTGGAAATACACCGAAGAAATTCTGAGGTTCTTTTTGGGAGAGATCTAGGTGACAATGGGAACTAGCAGAAGAGGCAGACACTTTTTCAATTTTATACTCTTGGTAAATTTTAAATTTTATGTCATTTACATGATTATATATTTTTAAAAATTAAGTTTAGAAAGGCAGAAAACTCCAGTTGATTTTTCCAGAGCCACCAGGGAAATGGAATACATTTTTGATAAAAGCCTGGCATTCTTTTTTTTTTTTTCCTTTGGAAGCACATTTTTTTTTTTTTCAAATTTATTTTAAATTCTAGTTAACATATAGTGTTAATATTGTTTTCAGGAGAATTTAGTGATTCGTCACTTACATAAAACACCCAGTGCTCATCATAAGTAGTGCCCCCCTTAATACCTAAATAGCCCATCCCCCACCCACCTCCCTCCATCAACCTTCAGTTTATTCTCTGTCATTAAAAGTCTTTGATGGTTTTTTTTCTCTTTGATATTTTTTTTTCTCCCAAACCTGGCATTCTTCATACCTTTGTGTGTGTATGTATGCAT
Organism: Phoca vitulina; assembly: GCF_004348235.1. Classification (NCBI taxonomy): domain Eukaryota; kingdom Metazoa; phylum Chordata; class Mammalia; order Carnivora; family Phocidae; genus Phoca; species Phoca vitulina. The sequence goes on along the minus strand of NW_022589729.1, from coordinate 15,630,534 downwards.
GTTTTAATTATGTTAGAGCCTCTCTGTTTTTACAGATGAGAAAACGGAAATTCACAAAGATTCAGTAATTTTCTCCAGCAATTGTGTCCCAGCAAATAAATGGCAGCACCAAAAGTTGTGTTCAACTCCACTGAGCTCCAAAGCTTATGGTCTTAACCACCATACTGCACACGTTATTTAGAGAGTGGTTACAACTAGATACCTATCAGTGTTAGTTTTGAACTTTTATATTGATATTCAATGCCAAATTGCCAAATTTAACCTTACATTTTTCCAGCAAATCACCATCATCAAATAATTTAGTGTCTTTTACAATAAACACCCCCATTTTTAAATTTAACTATTTCTGCATTAAGTAAAAAGTTACAGCCATTATCAAAATTATTGAGAAGGCCTTTCTGCAACACCGATCGTTTTACTTTCTGAATTATGCTAATTTTGCTTTAAATAAAAACCTCAAAAACAACATGTTGATCATTTTGGTTATTAACATGCAATAAAAAGAAATGAGTCCTGGTTGATAGTGCTAGAAATTGATAGTTTCAAATTCTGAACTCAGTTCATAGCTTCACAACTGCTTTTCAAGTGTGACTTCTATCAAGTCTCTGAACCCCTGGAAACTTCATCTCTAAAAGGGTAGCTGCAAAATGTACCATCCTCCATGGGATATTATGAGCTGTCATTAATTAATGTTTTGTAGAGCACTCTGAGATTTCATTTGAATGGTGCTACATCAATGCAAAGTATCAGTAAGCCACTTAAAAATCAAATTGTCACCTGCTCCACAGACTCAGGCAAAGCCTGCAGTCTGCTGATAATGAAGTTGGCTCTTGTGTATGTTTTTTGAAGCTAGTTGGGCTGAAGTTTATTAGAGCATCATTTTAATAAGGCTATTTGTGAGCCTAACAGAATAATAGAGGTGTGTAAATACTTTAACTCTCAATTACTTGGGCAGGGGCCTCTTTACCTTCCCACTGCTGCTTAATAGTCAGCCGGAGGCTGATTGATGGTGCTTGAAACACCTGGTCAGAAAGCAGAAAAGGGGTGGAGCCATGTAAGGAGCTCTCTGGCTGATGCTGGGAAGTCTGGGCTACCTAGATGCCTTATTCTCCATATGCCCCCTCTCTCCTGGAGAAGGTCAAGGCCAGAGGCTTGGCTTTAATACCTATTAAGTATCCAGAAAGAAAGGAAAATCACAGAGTTACTTGATCTCAATTTGTCAGTCACTACTAATTCCAAACATCTCCAAAAAATATAAATTCCCATTGCTCTGCTGTGCCTCATGCAAATTAAAACCACAACTTTGTTAATCCACCCCAAATACGTCCTCAGAAAACAAAGTGTTGACTTTATTTTAGCCAACCTTCCATGATATATGATCTTCTCAGGTCCACGATTTAATGAGACTTCACAGATGTTATTACTAATAACAAAAGACTATTATTTTATTCTAACAAAAGACTATATTCAAGTGTATTTTGAGAAAGAAATTTAAATTTTTTTCAGTAGTATTCAAGAGAAAATACTGTTTTATGAGCTCCAGTGTGATGCTCTTTTCCTGGTATTTTTTAGTGTGTATGGCACAACTGTTACACCGTCAATTTCCCTGCTAAATGAGACAATTCTGTCATAGTTCATGTGCTAACAGATTTGGCTTCACAACCATAATTGTGTAGTCATTGCTTATAAATTAAGAATGATAGGCTTAAGAAAATATAAAAAACATTCAAAAATAGTTTTGAGATCATAAAAATAATATGTTGCCCAATATCTTATAAATACTTAAGAAAATAGTTGCTAAAAATTCCTGTCAAAATGTAAATTATAGCAGGAAATAGGGGCAAAAATATATTCACCCTCAGAAGTAAGACTTTATTTTAAATTTGTCAAATGTTAAAGAGGCATTTCTGGTAAAATTAATCAAAGAAAATTACTTTTTAAATATTTTATGTTGTTGAAAACTTTTAGTATGAGAAAATTTGATGTTTACTAATATATTTAAATGAAATTAATTTTCAGCGGTTCAGAAATTTCTATTAAGGATAATATTTTCTATTGAAGAGAGTATTGAGAACAGTATTAAAAGTCATGACAGTTTTTCTGGAAATAAATAACTGCCAATCAATATCCAATAAATATTTTGTTTGTATTATTTCCTAGATAAAAGAGAAATTCTGCAATACTACCTGAGACTATGCTTACCTACATTTTTCTGTACTTTCTACCAGCAAGCACGTTGGCTAAATCCCAGAACACAACTGACATTTACCCTGAAATTCTGTCCAATCAAGTGCCAGAGTAGACATACCAGTGAATCCAAACAACAGAGACATAGTACATCATGTAACATGAGAATGTTCCAGCACTCAAACTAGTCCACAGGAAAAAAATAACAGAATTTTAAAAATATTATTTTTAAAAATATAACAAAGGAAAGTTTAAAAACAAATATATTTTTGGATGGATTTTAAAAGGCAAACCACATGTTATTTAAAGGAGAAGGGAAAGAAAAGAATAAAATTTAAATGACCAAGACAAAACCAGGAAAATATTAACATTGTGTGTGTGTGTGAGTGTGTATGTGTGTGTGTGTGTACACACAATCAGACAAAGTAGACTTTAAAGAAAAGATCCTCTCAAGCTATGGTGGATTTAAAACATCTTCATGATGGGTTGCAACCCATTCCATCAGTAGAAGCTTATTTCCCCACCCCTTGAAACCGGACTGATGTGTGTCTTGCTTTGACCAATAATCTATTGGAAGTGATATCAAGTAGGCTACAGAGCTTAGGATGATATTACAGCCTTTGTGGATTCTACCCTCACTTACTAAACTTCAAAACTACAATGGTGTGAAAAATCCTAATCCAGTTTACTGAAGGATAAAGTGCTATACCTAGAGAAGATTCACACTGCTCCAGTCAATAGCCTGTTCCAACTGCCAGACACGTTGTGAGGCCTTCATGGATTCTCCAGATCCCTCAGGCCACCAGATGACTCCAACCTCATAAGTACTCCCAAGCTAGGAAAAAAAAAGAAAACAAAACAGAAAACCTGAACAGGTTGCCAACCACAAGAATCACAGGAAGTAATAAATCATTGTTATTTTAAGTTTGAGGTGGTTTTTATGTAGCAATAAATAACAAAAACAATTGTTTTGGCTGGAAAATGAACTGTGCGAGATCGAAAACATGGCCACAAAGAGGTGATATCTACAACTCCATCTCTTAAATCCAGACTGGCCTTTTGCCTTACTTTGACCAATAGAATGTGTGGGAATTACAGAGCATGGAACTTAAGAGATTCTCTATCCTTTGCTTTCACTCTCTTAGAACTCTCAGAGTATCTTGCTGTGAAAAAACCAAATCTAGCCTACTGGAAGAGGTGAAATTATACAGAGAATAACTGATTTGTCTTAACCAAGAGCCACCATCAATTGCCAAACAGATTAAGTGAGATCATCTTGGGCCCTGTAGACCCAGATGAGCTGTCAAATGACTGCAACCACAGAAGTGTTCCAAAGAAGAATCCCCTACAGAAAATTTTGTGTATGAGCACCAAAAGACAGACTAGAGAATATTCATAGCTGTTATGTTCATAAAAGCAAACACTAAATAAATACATAAGGGGAGATGTCTGTCACGGTAGAATGGATAATTGTATTTATAATCAAATGCTGGCATTTGATTCATTCCACAGCACTGAAAATGAACAAAAAGTTCTACCAGGTGATGTCAGCAAGATGGCAGAGTCAGAGGGGCGCCTGGGTGGCTCAGTCGTTAAGCGTCTGCCTTCAGCTCGGGTCATGATCCCAGGATCCTGGGTTCGAGCCCTGCATCGGGCTTCCTGCTCGGCAGGAAGCCTGCTTCTCCCTCTCCTTCTCCCACTCCCCGTACTTGTGTTCCCTCTCTCGCTGTGTCTCTCTCTGTCAAATAAATGAAATCTTAAAAAAAAAAAAAAAAAAGATGGCAGAGTCAGAGATCTCACGTTCATCACTCCACAAATAAACAATGACTGGACAACTATCCATGAATAAAAGTAGCTTTCAAGGAGCCTTGGAGTCTACTCAAGAAGCTACAGCAACACAGTGGGGGTGAAAAAAAAAGTAAGAAAAACTACAAGAAAAGGTAGAAAGAAAAACTGCATTTCATCTACATCATCCTATCCCCTAGGCAAGCACAGATCAGTGCCAAGAGGGAGATCAACCCACAAGATCTCCTAGGAGAGGAAAAGCCAAGTAGGATGAGCATTGGACTCTCCCAGTCTTTCTGAAGGCTGAAGGACCTGCTTTCCTGAAGGACCTGCTGCCCTTCATCCTACCCAGATCACCGAGGAGTTCAGCACAGCTGAGACACTAGACACAGAGGAGGGCAAGGCTATTCCTATTAACCACATGGCAAGTGACACCACGGGCCACAATGGCCTGATCTCAGAAGACCCCAGCAGCCTCCCCCATGTGGGCCTGAAAAGCAGCCACCATAGATGCCCTGTGACTTTTACCACAGAGGATGTCAGTGCTCATAGCTGTGGACCCCAGCTGCCTGCTTGCAAAGGAACTCAGCAGCTTTCACCACTGAGGAAACCAGTAGTCATCACATCTACTGGAGAGATCCCCTCAAGCTTCCACAACCAAGGGTGCCATCACTTTTGCCTTTAAGAGATTTCAGCTAACTGAGCTGGTGCCAATCCCCTCTCTGGGCCAGAAAAGCCCCAACAAGCACCCTCACAAGAACCTCAGCCCTGAGATCCAGTGCAGGTGCAATGGCCCCAACAGCAACCCGTCTGGTTCTCTAAAAATACCCTTACAATACCATCCAGCAATCACGCTCTTTCATAGTTACCCAAAAGAGCTGGAAACTTATGTCCACACAAAAACCTGCCCATGGATATTTATAGCAGTTTTATTCATAACTGCCAAAATTTGGATGCAACCAAGATGTCCATCTATAGATGAATGGATAAGTAACTGTGATATATCCAGACAATGGAATATTATTCAGAGCTAAAAAGAAATGAGCTATCAAGCCGTGGAAAGACATGAAGGAAACTTAAATGCATATTACTAAGTGAAAGAAGACAATCTAAAAAGGATATGTACCGTATGGTTCCAATTATATGACATTCTGGAAAAGACAAAACTATGAAGACAGTAAAAAGATCAGTAGTAGCCAGGCATTACATGAGGGCAGGAGGAATGAATAGGCAGAGTACAAAGGATTTTTAAGGCAGTGAAAATATTCTGTATGATACAATAATGATGTATACATGTAATTACACATTTGTCCAAATCCACAGAATGTACAACACCATGAGTGAACCAAAATGTATACTATAGACTTCAGTGATTATCATTCGTCAATGTAGGTTCATCAGTTGCAACAAATGTATTACTCTGGATGGGGATGTTGATAATGGGGGAGGCGATGCCCATGTGGGGCAGACAGTATATGGGAATCCTCTATGCCTTCCACTTGATTATGCTGTGAACCTAAAGCTGCTCTAAAAAATAAAGTCTTAATAAAAAATAAATTGGCAAAGGACCTAAATAGACACTTCTCAAAAGAAGAAATTCCAATAGCTAACAAGTACATGTAATGGTGCTCAACATCTCTATTCATCAGTGAAAAGGCAAATCAAAGCCATACTGAGAGATCACCTCATACCAGTCAGGATGGCTACTATCAAGAAGAAAAAAGTTAACAAATATTGACAAGGATGTGGAGAAAAAGGAACCCTTATACACCAGTGGTGTAAACTGGTACAGCCATTACAGAAAACAGTACAGAGATTCCTCAAAAAATTAAAACTAGAACTACCATATGATTCAGCAACTCCATTTTTATTTTAAGCAAGCCAGCTTGCACATGCAAGTGCATGAGCAGGAGAAAGGGGGAGGGGAAGGAGAGAGAGAATCTTAAGCAGGCGGCATGCTCAGCAAGTAGCCTGACCTGGGTCTCAATCTCATGACTGCAAGATCATGACCTGAGCCCAAACCAAGAGTCAGACACTTAACCGAGTAAGCCACCCAGGTGCCCCCAGCATCTCCACTTCTGGGTATATATCTAAAATAACTGAAATCAGTATCTTGAAAAGATATCTGCACCCCTATGATCATCACAGTATTATTCACAACAGCCAAGTTATGGAAACAACCAAAGTGTCCATCAATGGATGAATGAATAAAATGTGAGATATGTATACATATACGTGTGTGTCTACATATCACCTGTTTTTCAAAAGCTTGTGTTACCCCACTTCACTTTTACAAAAGACCTACCTGTTGTCACTAACTTAAATCTGAAAACAATTTTCACTTTTATGAAAAAAGGCAAAAAGTGAAAATAGCATTGGCCTGGGACCCTTGGGTGGCTCAGTCGGTTAAGTGGCTGCCTTTGGCTCAGGTCATGATATTGAGGTCCTGGGATGGAGCCCCGCGTCAGGCTCCCTGCTCAGCGGGGAGTCTGCTTCTGTCTCTCCCTTTACCCCTCCCCCCAGCTTGTGCGCGTGTACTCATACACCCTCTCTCTCAAATAAATAAAATCTTAAAAAAAAAAAAGAAAAGAAAAGAACATTGGCCTATGAGAGGTTACTTTTTGGGTCTGGGAAATGCTCAAAATTTTCCCATATAAATTAAAGGCAACTGTTCCTACACTTTATACCATTTTGGCTTATGAAAGTTTTCATAGGAACACTACTTTTGGATAGCAGGGGAAACCTGGTATATCCAATAGAATATTATTCAAGATTAAAAAAAAAAAGAAATCCTGCTGTTTTTAAGAACATGGATGGAGCCAGAGGACATCATACTAAATGAAATAAGCAAGACACAGAAAGAAATACTACACAATCTCACTTTGCAGAATGCAAAATAGTTAAATTCATAGAAGCAAAGTAGAATGATAGTTGACGGGCTGGTCAAAGGTAAACAAGTTATAGAGATGTGATATACAGCATGGTGAGGATGAGAAATTTAGTTTTTACTTGAAATTTATAAAGATGATCTTAAATTTTCTTGACACATGCACACAAAATTGTAAATATGTAAAGGAGATAGATATGCTAATTAGCTTGATTGTGGTGATCTTTTCCCAATGTATACATATATCAAAACATCAAGTTGTACATCTTAAATATTTACAGTTTTTATATGTCAAAGATATCTCAGTAAAACTTAAAAAAGATTCTGCTGAGTTTCAGTCACTAATAGGCATTCCCAGCAACAAAAACAACATGTAAAAATTATGTGTATTAATGTAAGCTATCTTTTAGGGCACTCAAATTCCAAGAGGAGAATAGCAAAATAAGTGACATTATAAATCATATATAAAAAATTATTTAGCTACATCATCATTTCTATTAATAATTTGTTTCTTAACATACAGTACATTATTAAAATGCTAAAGCTGGAATTAAAGGAAGAAAAGAAACAATTACCTTTAATCCCCACCCAGAGATAACTCTTAACATTTGGTATTAAAATGTATCCTAGTTTAAAAGAGAGAGAGAGAGAGGGGGCGCCTGGATGGCTCAGTCAGTTCAGCGTCTGCCTTTGGCTCAGGTCATCGAGTCCCACGTCCAGCTCCTCACTCAGCGGGAAGCCTGCTTCTCCCTCTCCCACTCCCCCTGCTTGTGTTCCCTCTCTATCTCTCTCTCTCTCTAAAATAAATAAATAAAATCTTAAAAAACAAATACAAAATTCCTTGAAGTAAACCCAATTGAACATGTGTCAGGACTCTCCTGACCAAAGTAAACAAACAAACAAAAAAGCAAGCAAAGGGGAAAAAAAGGGGAGGGCAAATCAAGAAACAGACTCTTAACTATAGAGAACAAACTGATGGTTACCAGAGGAGAGGTAGGGGGGAGGGATGGGTTGAATAGGAGAAGGGGATTAAGGAGGGCACTTTCTGTGATGAACACCAGGTGATGTATGGAAGTATTCAATCACTATATTGTACACCTGAAACTAATATTACACTGTATGTTAACTAGAATTAAAATAAAAACTTTTAAAAAAAGTACTTTAGAAAATTAAAAACAACAACAAAGTATAAAATGACACTACAGACCATATGCCCCAAAATATGAATACAAAGAAAGCAGGATATGAATATAATATTAAAGTAGAATTCAAGATTAAAACCATTGAACTAAATTTTTTAAATATTAAATTTAAAGAGGTCATTTTCCGGTGATACAAAGTTCAATCTATGGTAATTATATACTATTAAGAACATTTCATAGAGCAAAAACGTATAAAAATTGTCTTTGATCCTCAGATGTTGGGCTTACTTTCACACTAACATCCGTTTTTTATTTTCATCTTTCATACAGCAGCTCTCTAATGATAATTTCGAGCTATCCCAAAATGGCGTTGCCTGCCAGCCAACACTTTAGGGATTCTAGTCCTTGCCAAGATAGCCTGAGTGTTGATAGGTGAGCACTTTTAATGGTACCAGTTTCTGGCAGAGACGAGAGGGCCCCCTTACCACATGCAGCATTTTCTAATGACCTAATCAGTACCCCACGTGAGCTATAAAGCAGCCATAAGAATGAACAGGAAAGCATAAAAATTATTTAGGAACAAAATTTTTAGTTCACAGACTGTTGGAATGCTTTTTTTTTTTTTTAACTTAGCATGTCAAAAATTTGGTAAATGCTAAGTTTTGGACATGGGTAAAATGGTGTTAGGTCTTTATGCTTAAATAAAAATATTCTATTTGCAGAAGTAGTTATTTGGAAGATAAGTGATAAATCTGTATTGTATAAAGCCAGCTGTGTCAGACCATATGCTCCGTCAGCTCTCCTCCCACAGGAGGCTTAAATTTTTGTGTATGTATCTCCGACATGGCTGTGTATGTCGTTCCCCGGTCAAAGAAAGGAGGATGGAAATGACTACGTGTCTCTTCCTGCAGAAGTGCGTGTTTTCTGCCTCAACTATAGTTACTGCCAATGTTCAGATTGTAGTTGATATATTATTCTGGATTCCAGAGTGAGAACTATGATGAAACTGAGCAGAAGCCCCAGGCCAGCTCATCATACAGGCGTCTGGCATGGGCAAGAACCACACTTTTGTTGTTTTAAATTTGTCAAGACAGCATAGACTCTACTCTGAATAATAAACCAAACTTGGAAAATTGGTCCCTAGTTCAGACTCCTGAAGATGACTGACCCTTTTCAGGCATCCCACGTTATTCAGTAGTTGAACAAATGCCAAAATGCACTTCAATTTGTAGACAGTTTTAATTGACATGGCACCACTTTGAGTGGTTGTGACCTTTGAGAGAGGCCTAGAAAACATTCATGAGGCACTAAGGGAAATATACACATTCACATCTTATGCTTCACTTAAGTCTGTGGTTTAAAAAAAAATTATAATTTGCTGTGCCCAGAATGTAAATTCACTTTAAATGACAACATTTGCCACTGGGCTGTCCTTAGATTTTTATCTTCAAATCCTCTATTAAAAAAATTTCACTTTTACTCTTAATTCCTTATTTGACCTACCACAATTAAAATTTTTAAAAATCTGGAAAGACAGCGGTCTCTTGTTTCCTTATCTACCATAGGTGATAAAAACCATCCCATCGGGACGCTATCTAAAAAGAAAAAGATGTGCTTTTTGTTTAAATGTTCAGTGACTAGGGGCACCCGGGTGGCACAGTCTGTTAAGAGTCTGAGTCTTGGTTTCGGCTCAGGTCCTGACCTCAGGGTTGTGAGATCGAGGCCCGAGTTGGGCTCCAAGCTGAGTGGGAGGCTGCTTGAGATTCTCTCTCCTTCTCCCTCTGTCCCTCCCACTCATGCTCACTTTCTCTAATAAATAAGTCTTTTGAAAAATTTAAATGTTCAGTGACTAAAATAATCAGATGCACATATCTTATAGGATCAAAATAACATGGCTGGCTATTCTAATGAGCTGAACAAATTAGGGGACAGAAAGCTACATCATGTATCAGTTTAATAATACTATAGTCCTTTGATTACCTAGGTGACTAAGTTTTTCTTTATATCACTCTGTAACATTTTCAAAGAATGTTCCCTTTCATTTTATTCTCAAAACAAAATTCTAAAATGGTTAATCGGTATATTATTAACTAAATTTTTGCAAGAAAGAGAATTTCTTGGCCAAGAACACAGAGCTACATATTGGAGCATAAAGGCAATATTACAGATTTTTCTTAAGATTTTGTTTTTAAGTAATCTCTACACCCAAGATGAACAAACAATACTGTTCTTTAACTTTCCCCCCAAAGCCGGGAATTCATTTCATACATGACCTGTGTCCTATATTTCCAGAGATAACTATTTTACCATATGATTTGCCACTGAATAACCTGAGTAAACATCAATCAAGCCTCTGATACACGCTGTCCTTCTGGTAAGCTAAGGACTTATATTTTCATTCTGTTGTAGTAATACCAAAAACCTAGCACTAAGTTTTGTGTCAGTCTATGAGAGTATCTTTTTCTTAGTGAATTTAATTCTTTTTCTTTTTTGCCTTTTTTTTTTATTATGTTATGTTAATCACCATACATTACATCATTAGTTTTTGATGTAGGGTTCCATGATTCATTGTTTGTGCATAACACCCAGTGCTCCATGCAGTACGTGCCCTCTTTAATACCCATCACCAGGCTAACCCATCCCCCACCCCCCCCAGAACCCTCAGTTTCTCAGAGTCCATAGTCTCTCATGGTTCGCCTCCCCTTCCGATTTCCCCCCTTCATTTTTCCCTTCCTACTATCTTCTTCTTTTTTTTTTTAACATATAATGTATTATTTGTTTCAGAGGTACAGGTCTGTGATTCAACAGTCTTGCACAATTCACAGTGCTCACCATAGCACACACCCTCCCCAGTGTCTATCACCCAGCCACCCCATCCTTCCCACCCCCTACCACTCCAGCAACCCTCAGTTTGTTTCCTGAGATTAAGAACTCCTCGTATCAGTGAGATCATATGATACATGTTTTTCTCTGATTGACTTATTTCGCTCAGCATAATACCCTCCAGTTCCAACCACGTCATTGCAAATGGCAAGATTTCATTCCTTTTGATGGCTGCATAATATTCCATTGTGTATATATATATACCACATCTTCTTTACCCATTCATCTGTTGTCTGAAGGCGTATATGCACCTCAATGTTTATAGCAGCAATACAAACCTATTATATGACTTGTCCTTTTTATTTTTTTAATGACATCTTTGATGAAGTGAGGCTTTTGGTGTCAGTGTATCAATGCACTTTTAATTCATTTAGGCCAATAAACCATTGTAAATTACATGAATCTAGAAATTTGAGGGTAGAACTCATAATCGCTAACAGAAATAGGCTAATGAATATACTCGGACATCAAAACAACTATGCTGGTATAATTTTCTCCATTCACTCAACACCAATTCTTAGAAGAAAAAAGGTTTTTTGGCTTAAACAACAGAAATCTGTTCTCTCGAAGTCTGCAGGCAAGAAGTTCAACGTCAGTTTCACTGAGCCAAAATCAAGAACCACCCTCTCTCTGGAGTGTTGGCAGGGCCACATTCCTACAAGAAGCTAAAGGGATGAATTTGTTCTTTCACTCTTGCAGCTGTGTTTCCCACATTCTTTGGCCGTGACCAACACTCAAATCTCTGCCTCCATCTCTGCACTGCTTTTTCTTGTGTGTGTGCAATCTCCCTCTGCCCTTCTCTTTTTCCCCCCCCAGCTTTATTGGAATTTGGTTAGGAATTGCACTAATCTGTAGATTGCTTTGAGACGTATGGACAATTTAACGTTAATTCTTCCAGTCCATGAACAGGATATATCTTTCCATTTATCTGAGTCTTCTACAATTTTTTCAACAATGTTTTATAGTTTTCATTTAACAGGTCTATCACCTTCTGGTTAAATTTACTCCTAAATATATTTTTTGATGCTACTCTAAATGGGATTGTTTTCTTGATTTCTTTATCAGTTCATTGTTTGTGTACAGAAATACAATACATCTTGTATGTTAATTTATTATCATGAAACTTTACTGAACTCATTCATTAGTATAGTTTTTTTTATAATTTTTAGATTGTCTATATATAAGGTCATGTCATCTGCAAACAAGACAGTTTTACTTCTCCCTTTCTGATTTTCATGCCTTTTATTTCTTACTCTTGCCTAACTGCTATGGCTAGAACTTTCAGTACTAGGTTCAATATAAGGGACAAGAGTGGGCACCCTCGTCTTGTTCCTGATTTTAGAGGAAGAACTTTTTGCTTTTCACCACTGAGTATGATATAAGCTACAAGTCTGTCATATGTGGCCTTTATTATGTTGAAGTACATTCCTTCCATAACTAATTTGAGTTTTTATCATGTTGGATTTTGTCGATGCTATTTTGGCATCAATGAAGATAATCAAATGATTTTTATCTTTCATCCTATTAATATGATATTCAACTTTTATTGATTTGCATATGTTGAAATATCCTTCTAATCCAGGGATAAATCCCATTTGATTGAGGTATATGATCCTTTTAATATACTGTTGAATTTTGTTGCTGGTATTTTGTTGAGGATTTTTTCATCAAAGATATTGGCCTGTAAATTTTTTTTCTTATAGTATCCTTATCTGGCTTTGATAAACAGGATAATGCTGGACTTGTAAAATGAGTTTGGAAGTAATTCTGCCTCAAATTTTTTGGAAGAGGTTGAGAAAGATTGGTATTAAGTCTTCTTTAAACATTTGATAGTATTCACCAGTGACACCATCTGATCCTGGACTTTTCTTTGTTGGGAGATTTTTGAATACCAATTCAATCTCCTTATTTGTTATTGGTCTGTCCAGATTTCCTATTTCTTCATGATTCAGTCTTGGTAGGTTATATGTTTCTAATGATTTATCCATTTCTTCTAGGTATCCAATTTGTTGACATATAATTGTTCAAAGTAGTCTCTTATGATACACTATATTTCTTTGCTGTCAGTATAATGTCTCTTCTTTCATTTATAATTATATTTATTGAATCCCCTCCTTTTCATTTCTTGTATAGTCTAGGTAAAAGTTTGTCAATTTTATTTATCTTTTTTAAAACAAACCCTTAGTTTCACTGATCTTTTTGTTGTTTTTCTGGTCTCTCATTTAGCTCTGCTCTGATCTTTTTTTTTTTTTCCTTCCTTCACATAACTTTGGCTAGGCTTATTCTTTTCCTAATTTCTTGAGGTATAAAATTAGGCTGTTTATTTGAAATCTTTCTCTTAATTTAATGTTGGCCTTTACTACGATAAACTCCCCTCTTAGAACTGCATTTCTCTATTCCTACGTTTTGGTATGCTGTGTTTTCATTGTCACTGTTTCAAGATATTTTTATATTTGGCCACTTTCTTCTTTGAACCATTGATCATCTTTGACTCATTGACTATTCAGGTATGTATTGTTTAATTTCCACATATTTGTGAATCTTCTAGTTTCTTCCTGTTACTGATTTCTAGTTTCATGCCATTATAGTCAGAAAAAGTACTTGTTTATAGGTAATGACTTATATTGCCATTGTTTTCTGGCTGTTTAGTATTTCTTTCTTCCTTTCTTCCTCTCCTCCTTTCTTTGTGATTTGATGATTTTCTTTAGTAGTATGCTTCTTTCTTTCTCTTTCAGGTTAATTACTACAGATTTTTGCTTTAGTATTACCATGAGGCTTACATAAAACATGTTATAACAATTTAAGTTGATAACTTTGGTCACATAAAAAACTCTACTTTTTCATCTATTTTTAAGACTTTGGTCTTTCAACCTTACACCACAGTTAAATGTGACTTACATACCCAAACTACAGTATTAGAGTTCCAAGTATGTATAGTTCACCAGTTAACTTTACATTTCCATGTTTTTATGTTGTTACACACATTCATTGTATTCTTCAGTTTCCGAATTTGTTTTCTTTTAAAAATTTCTATCATTGTTGAACTTCTCATTTTGTTCATAGACAACTCAACAAAATCTGGAAAATGACATATCTATGTTCTCTTACAGCTCTCTAGCTTCCTTAAAACAATTATTTTTCGTTCTTAATCAGGCATAGATCTCCATTTCTCTGGGATTAGTTGCTGGAAAATTGTGTTCCTTTGGTGATATCAGTTTCCTTGATTTTTAGTGTTCCTTAAAGTTTTGCATTGCTGTGTTTGCATCTGAAGAAGCAGTCACATCCTCCAGTCTTTACTAATGAGCTTCGGGGGAGAGATACCTTCTTCACCGGTCAGCCCGACTAGGACTCTGAGGCTTTCTCAGATCTGTCCTATGGTTGTGCCTGCTCCATACCTCTCCTTCCTTCCTGCAGGGGAATTCTTAAGTTTGCACGTCTTCTCCCAATCCTGCAAAGCCAGGCCAAGTGTTGAGAACCTTCTATTTGTCTTCCCTAGGGCAGTTCCCTGGGGAGCTCAGTTTTTTGTGGTTTCTCCCAAGCCTGCAAAGTTGGGTAGGCTTTCTGCACCTGCACACAATCCATCTGCAAAGGTTTGCTCTCACCATCTGTGAATGTGCTTGGGGAGTCAGCCATGAGGCAGGACTGGATGAAGCACATGGAGCATTGGGGGTTCCCATGGGCCAGTTGAGGGTTTCATAGAAAAGATATCCCAAACAACTCATAGGCGGGCTTCTTGATGGAGTCTGCAACATTTCCATCATCCTTTAATGAGTTCCAAAGTCCTGGTTGCTATGCTCCCAGCCTCTCCCAACCTCTCAACTATGCTGATGGTTTCAGTCTTCTTGGTGAGGCAAGAAAGAAGTGCCTCTTGATGAGTGTTCTGCACATCTGGGGAAGGCAGGTGCTCATTCACTATGCTCTCAATTTCCTCTGAGGGAGAAACTGTAGGCTAAGGGGCGGGTCTCTTGGCACTGAGCTGAGCTGCCTTGGGAGAGAAGTGATGCAGGTAAAGTAAAACTATTCTTAGACTCTTCAAGGTGTCTTTTCTTGGGGTTTTGCTCCAAAAATGTGCTATGACTTCTCTACTAGACTCCTGGACTCCCACAAAAGTACTCTCATCTATAAGTGGTTGACAAAATCAATGTCTGTGGTGGGATAACAGTGGAAAACTCCTATTCTACCACCTAGCTGACATAACTAAAAAAATCCTATTATAAAAATTTTAGAATACTCAGAAGCACATATATTACAGGTATAATAGCAATGGCTTTATAATTCAACACCATTAATATAACTAATTTTTGTAAGTTCTCATCTTAATATTACACATAAATATGAATTGTTTAAAAAATTAAATGTAGTTTTTATTTGCCAGTTTCTAAGTCCTTATTTCTTTAACTGAATTAAATAGAAGTACATCAAAAGCTGTGACAGACATCACAATCAATATTTAGACATTATCTAGTTCCTATCAGGCACTGTTTTCTTATTAACAGGCAACTTCATTAGAGGCTATGGAAATCAAATATCTGGGATCAAACTTGCCAAGGAACCTGCTCTAAGACTCAGAAATAATAATTGGAGGAGAGGTACCATATAAATAAATGTTGTTGAACAAAAAAAATAATGGCATTTTTATGTATAAAATCTGATATCAGGTTGAGTAAGAGGGCAGTGTTAAATAAATGACTTCATAATTAATAACTGAAATACACACAATCTTTCAAAAATAACATTTTAGTTTCCCTGCCATAATATTCACCTTCTCCAACCTTGAAATTTTCCTTTCCAAACTTGCCACTAAATCCTCAGAGTACTTGAGACAGTCTTTAAACCCATATTGATTTAATTCTAACAGAAATCACTATCCTTTCTCTTTAACCCTTTATTGGAATAATTGTCTATCCAAAAGATATACAAATACCTGTGAAAAATTTGCACAATACAGAAATACATTTTCAAGTACATTTCTTGATAGTCTATAACATATTTAGTGAATCAGCAGTACATTTAAATGTTTGAATCTCAAAGAACCATTAGAAAACAATATTTATCACCAAAATAAGCAGTTGAAATTAAGTATGCTAGAAAAATATAAAAGTCATGTATTGGGGCATCTGGGTGGCTCAGTCATTAAGTGTCTGCCTTCGGCTTAGGTCATGATCCCAGGGTCCTGGGATCGAGCCCCACAGTGAGCCCCACTTCGGCCTCCCTGCTTGGCAGGAAGCCTGCTTCTCCCTCTCCTGCTCCCCCTGCTTGTGTTCCCTCTTTCACTGTGTCTCTCTCTGTCAAATAAATAAATAAAATCTTAAAAAAAAAAAAAAGTCATGTATTGTATTTGAAGCATTTCTTTAAGTCGGCTGCTTAAAGTCAGGGGAAAAAAACACTTTAATGAGAGAAATCTAATTCTTATTTTCATATTTTCAAATGATTACTTTGGATGGATAACTTGTTTTCCATTCTGTTTTGGTTATAGGTGGAAGAACTCACATTTTACAATGGCTAAGTAACTAGTTTAAACTTAATAGGTTCAAAAATACTTGAAATTTTCAAATTCAAATTCAATGTTAAATTCAAATTCAATGTTAAATGCTTAAAATATTTTTAAGTATCAGATTTTATAGAAAAAAATCAAAGCAATATAAATCCATTAAGGCAGGAAAAAATTAGGAGGAGGAGGAGAAGGGACGAGAGAGAGTAAAAGTACAGAAGGGGGCAAAGGAAGGAGGGTAGGAGTGAAGGAAAAGAAGACAGGAGGGAAGAAGAGAAAATAAGTAGTCTGGAAGGCAGAGTGGATAGAATAAAGAAGAGAAAAGGTAGGTAGCTCACTGGGATAACCTGAACACCATCCACTGAAGAGGTAATTATGCTTTAAAAATATATCACTGACTGTAATATACATCAAGTAAAAATTTCAATCTTCTTAGCATAAAATTAGAAGTCTTGTACTATTTGACCCCTGCTCATTTTCTACCCTCAACTCGTAGCACTTACCAATATAAACTTTCAGCTCTAACCATCCCAAATTAGCTACCACTGATGACTTTCCCAACCTTTCTCAGACCACTGTGCCCTTGCTCTTTGTTCTTTCCTTTATCTCCCCCTCTCTCTTCCTTCTCTATATTCTCTTCTCTAGACTCCTAGTCCTCACAATTATTCTTCAATATCAGCTCCAATCTTGACTGCTTTGTTAAGTGTTCCTTGATCCATCCTACTCTTCAGGAAATGTTGTGTCCTTCCCTCAATGCCCACTTAGCAACTTGTAAAAACCTCTATTGCAGCATCTAATACTTGATTGTGCTGTACAAATATGAGTTTCATGAGACCTAGAACTAAGTCTTAACCATCACTGTACCCTCAGTGATGGATACACTTCTAAACTCTTAAAAAGTAAGAAATGTTTATTGTGGGAATTAATAGACATTATGAGATTGAGTGAATGAGCAAGTCTAATTATGAATTAGATTCCCTTTTAAAGAAAGTCATATAAATTAATTATACAATTCACTTATATTGGTCAAATTTGCTTGGTAATTTCTAACACTCCCTTAAAGTTTGTTGATTATAGACCAAGACTAACATTTAATTACCGCAAAATGAACTTTTCATAAAGTAGCCTGAATGCTGTGAATAAGAAGTCTACAGAGAGTTCACAAAGTTCAAAAACATGCCAATTTTGTACAAAATAAGGTCTGTGGAGCTCAGGGTGCCATTGCTGCTGAGCTTGCAGGACCTTTTAGTAATTAATCTGAGCTTTGAGGAATTTCCAATGTTGGCAAACATGTTTTAAATTTTAAATCTGTTGTTTGAAGGGGCATTCCTGAGTAGAGGTCATGCTATGGGGAAAAAAAAAGATGTTTAAGCTTAACTTGCACTTTTTATTTGGTCAGATGAGCACAACAAACATCTGTGGAAATACAGTTTGATTTCAAATAAAGCTTGCTTGAGAGCTCCACTGAATACAATATAAAGCATTTCTGTATAATGATTTGATTATGCATGAATTAGCTAATGGATATAAATTAATTTTTAAATTTCTTATACTGGATATTACTTGGTTTTATAATATTAATCTGGGGTTCAATGTACGTAAAGGGTTTGTTTTGCACCATCTGTCTTAGAAATGCCAGTCTATCTGTGGATATTGACTGGGAGGCTACATAAGCCTTTCTGTAGGAAAATATCAAATAGAGCCAAACCAAACAACCACAGGGCAGGAAGCAATATGCAAAATACATGTTATGTGCAAATAAGCTGAAATACATTCAACTGGGCATGTCAAAACCAGGATGTTGGAAAACATCTGGAGGAGTTTCAGAGAGGCACAGCAAAAACGCTTTGTGAAGAATGAGTCATTTATAAATTAGATTAAACCCTTATGGATGGCTTGAGTGAAAGCTAAAAATTATGATCACCTATTACAAATATTTGAGAAGTATAAACATCAACAAGAAAAGGAAAAATTGTTATGGGCATAAAGTGTAAATCACTAAAAGATAAAACAGCTGAACTTTAGCAAAAGCTAAGAAAAACTAGACCAAATAACAATCCTTCAGTATAACTTATAAAAATTTTTGAGCAGAATAATGTGATTCAAACCCTAGAAAGATTAACATATAATTCTAGTTTAATACAGAATGTAAAAATTACAGCTGCTTATTTTTAGAAAAGACTTGGAAGGTTATCTTTCAATGTCATATCCACTGCTTAATATGTTTGCAAACATAGCCTGAAGACCTCCAAAGATAAAAAGATAATCCACAAATTATACTCATTGAGGGTCAGGGTCTCTGCTTACTACCACTATTCTAATGCTCGTATTAACATATTAAAATAGACATATAAATAAATGATCACAATTCAATAAGCAAACTCCCACTTGCCCTTCAGGATGTGAGACTTCTTCCTGGCACCACTACATCACTCCATATCTGCCAAAAACACACACAGAGAAAATTAAGTGATCTTTGCCTCTTCACAAATGGCTCTGTGCTTATTTCTACCATAGTACTTTCCACACGGTTTTGTAACATTTGATTGCTTTGTTAGTGTACCCTTCTGAATGTAAGCTGTTTATTAAAGACTGTTTTCATCACTTTATTTGTAGTTTATGACACAAAGCCTGGCAAACCACTAGTTATTCAATAAATGTTTAAGACTACAAATGTGAGAGTTTAGAAAGCTGAACTCATTGGAAATTAGAATATTCAGGAAAAGTATTAAGGATATATTAGGGCTTGCACAGATTCATAGGCATAGTTAGATTTTGGATAGCTGGAAGTGAATGAAGGCACTCAACATGAAGAAATAACAAAAATTGTGAGATGTCTGGATTTCCTACGGCATTTTCCATCTTTAGCTATCATTACCATGGATAACTATCTAAACTTTGGATATTAATCTTTAAAAGGCTATATAAGCATATATAAAGTGAAGCACAGGGAATATAGTCAAATGGCACTGCAATAGTCTTGTATGGTAACTGATGATAGCTACACTTTTGGTGAGTATAGAATATGCCTAAAACAAAGGTAACATTGAGTATCAACTACAATTAAAAAAAGACTATGTGGAGAGGAGGAGCAAGATGGCATTGGAGTAGGAGACCTAAATTTCGTCTGGTCCCAGGAATTCAGCTAGATAGATAGCAAATCATTCAGAACACCTACAAACACAACAGGAGATCGAAGAAAAGAATAGCAGCAACTCTCTGAACAGAAAAGCGACCACTTTCTGGAAGACAGGACATGCGGAGAAGTGAATCTGAGGTGATATTCGGGAGGATAGACGGCGGGGGAGGGGGTCTCCGTAGGCCGCTTCTGGGCCGCTTCTGGCAAGTGATAGAGCCCTGGAGCACAAAATCGGAACTTTTAGAAGTCGGCTCCGCTGAGGGACGTCACTCCAGTGGCTAAGCGGGGGGTGAAACCCTCGTGGGACAGTGTGGTCTCAGGACCCTCGGGGTCACAGAAAGACCGGGGGTGCCTGAGTGCGGCAGAGCTCCCAGGTATCGGAGCAGGGAAGCCGGCTGCAGAGACGGAGCCGAGGCGCGGGCTCTCAGCTCGGGGTTGCCATAAACCAGGATCCGCGGCACAGTCAGGCCACTGCTCCTCCAGCAGGGACCCAACAAGCGGCAGATCCGGGGAGACTTCCCTTCCTCCCCCAGGAGGAGCAGCGCGGGAGTGCACCACAGGGATCTGCTGGGTTTGGAGACTCCACCCGGGGTCGGGTGCCAGAGATAGAAATGCTCAGTCACAGGCCGGGTGAGCACAGAGGAAATTGAAGCAGTAATCAAAAAACTCCCAACAGACAAGAGCCCAGGGCCAGATGGCTTCCCAGGGGAATTCTACCAAACACTTAAAGAAGAATTAATACCTATTCTTCTGAAACTGTTTCAAATAGAAATGGAAGGAAAACTCCCAAACTCATTTTATGAGGCCAGCATTACCTTGATCCCAAAACCAGACAAAGACCCCATCAAAAAGGAGAATTACAGACCAATATCCTGATGAACATGGATGCAAAAATTCTCACCAAAATACTAGCCAATAGGATACAACAGTACATTAAAAGGATTAGTCACCACGACCAAGTGGGATTTATTCCTGGGCTGCAAGGATGGGTCAACATCCGCAAATCAGTCAATGTGATATAATACATTAATAAAAGAAAGAACGAGAATCATATGATCCTCTCAATAGATGCAGAAAAAGCATTTGACAAAGTACACCATCCTTTCTTGATTAAAATTCTTCAGAGTGTAGGGATAGAGGGTACATACCTCAATATCATAAAAGCCGTCTATGAAAAACCCACAGCGAATATCATACTCAATGGGAATAAACTGAGAGCTTTCCCCCTAAGGTCAGGAACACGGCAGGGATGTCCACCATCACCACTGCTATTCAACATAGTACAAGAAGTCCTAGCCTCAGCCATCAGACAACATAAAGAAATAAAAGGCATCCAAATTGGCAAAGAAGAAGTGAAACTCTCACTTTTTGCAGCTGATATGATACTTTATGTGGAAGACCCAAAAGACTTCACCCCAAAACTGCTAGAACTCATACAGGAATTCAGTAAAGTGGCAGGATATAAAATCAATGCACAGAAATCAGTTGCACTTCTATATACCAACAACAAGACAGAAGAAAGAGAAATTAAGGAGTCGATCCCATTTACAATTGCACCCAAAACCATAATAATAATAATAATAGGAATAATAATAATAGGAATAAATCTAACCAAAGAGGCAAAGAATCTGTATGCAGAAAACTATAGAATACTCATGAAAGAAATTGAGGAAGACACAAAGAAATGGAAAAATGTTCCATGCTCATGGATTGGAAGAACAAATATTGTGAAAATGTCTAGGCTACCTAAAGCAATCTACACATTTAATGCAATACTATCAAGTTTTTTCAAAGAAATGGAACAAATAATCCGAAAATTTGTATGGAACCAGAAAAGACCCCAAATAGCCAGAGGAATGTTGAAAAAGAAAAGCAAAGCTGGCAGCATCACAATTCCAGACCTCAAACTCTATTACAAAGCTGTAATCATCAAGAGAGTATGGTATTGGCACAAAAACAGACACATAGATCAATGGAACAGAATAGAGAGCCCAGAAATGGACCCTCAACTCTATGATCAACTAATCTTTGACAAAGCAGGAAAAGAATGTCCAATGGAAAAAAGACAGTCTCTTCAACAAATGGTGTTGGGAAAATTGGACAGCCACATGCAGAAGAATGAAACTGGGCCATTTCCTTACACCACACACAAAAATAGACTCAAAATGGATGAAAGACCTCAATGTGAGGCAGGAATCCATCAAAATCCTTGAGGAGAACACAGGCAGCAGCCTCTTTGACCTCAGCCACAGCAACTTCTTAGAAACATCGCCAAAGGCAAGGGAAGCAAGGGCAAAAATGAACTATTGGGACTTCATCAAGATAAAAAGCTTTTGCACAGCAAAGAAAACAGTCAACAATGGGAGACAATATTTGCAAATGACATATCAGATAAAGGGCTAGTATCCAAAATCTATAAAGAACTTATCAAACTTAATACCCAGAGAACAAATAGTCCAATCAAGAAATGGGCAGAAGACATGAACAGACATTTTTCCAAAGAAGACATCCAAATGGCCAACAGACACATGAAAAAGTGTTCAACAGCACTCGGCCATCAGGGAAATCCAAATCAAAACCTCAATGAGATACCACCTCACACCAGTCAGAATGGCTAAAATTAACAAGTCAGGAAATGACAGATGTTGGCGGGGATGCGGAGAAAGGGGAACCCTCCTACACTGTTGGTGGGAATGCAAGCTGGTTCAGCCACTCTGGAAAACAATATGGAGGTTCCTCAAAAAGTTGAAAATAGAGCTACCCTATGACCCAGCAATTGCACTACTGGGTATTTACCCCAAAGATACAAATGTAGGGATCCGAAGGGGCACATGCACCCCAATGTTTATAGCAGCAATGTCCACAATAGCCAAACTATGGAAAGAGCCTAGGTGTCCATCAACAGATGAATGGATAAAGAAGATGTGGTATATAAATATATATATATATATATATATATATACACACACACACAATGGATTATTATGTAGCCATCAAAAAATGAAATCTTGCCATTCGCAATGATGTGCATGGAACTAGAGGGTATTAACATAGGTATTTGACAACTTATGCAAATATTATTTAGTGAATAACTTATTTAACTATCGAATACAGTAGGTTCTCCCTCTTACACACACACACACACACACACACATACACACACGAAAGGGAAAAAAAGAAAAAAAATCATAAGTCTAAAAGGAAACCCACCAAAAGAACCTCAGTTAGAAACCTCTCATAGGTCTCGGGTATCAGATCAGCTGGGTCCTGAGCTTTCAAGAAACATTCCAATGAGATGGCCCTCACAGCAGAGTACCTACTCCTGTACACTCCTCATGTACATTTGTTGAATCTGATGCATTCTTCACATTCCCCACTGAGAATAAAGAAATGTTTCAATAGTAGAACACACATGGAAGAATATAGGTATATTAAGAGAAAAGATCTATAAATCAGATCAAGTGGGGAAGAGATTAAGAAAATTGAGACAATAATTTTATCAATCATTAGCAATCACCATGACGCATGTTTGGGCTCAGTATAAGGAAGAAATTACTAATATTTAAAGCAATTCGAGATGAAATCATCTCAGAAAGTAATGAACTCCAATGACGGGAAGTGCTCAAGCAGAAGCTAAATGACCATCTGTCAGGGTTATTGTAGAAAGGAGACTTTCATTGAGTGGGAGGTTATGCTAAATTTTCTCTAAGGCTATTTCTAACTCCTGAGATTCTATAACTCAATGAAGTAGAGCTTGAAGAAAACCCCAAAGAACTATTAACTAACTCTGTGTACTCAATATATATACAGATATATCAGCAGTTAATTTCAAACCAACCATTAACTTCATTTAAGCATTTAATCTGTCTCAGAAATTTGAGGAAAATGGTCATAAAAAAGGAAACAGAAAAATCCCTTACCTGCATGGATGATCTACTTAAATGGTTTTCAAATTGGGCTCTTCAGATTCTTGGGAACAGAGGGAAACCTTGGAGCTAATTCAGAGGCAGCCTTGAGGCAGGAAAAACCGGAGGGCAGAAAAGGGAAGCTAAGCAGGTGAGGTTTTAGATCGCCCAAATCCACTATAACCAGGACAGCTCAGCCTTTATAACTTTATATATTTTACTTCTGAGCAACATATATTATTTGAATAAGAGAATTCATACCTTAGAAATTTTGATCAGAACATAGTTAATTCCAGTATTATACAATTCCTGGTTAAATCAGCATTAAAAAAAATAGCAAGAGAATACTGCAGATCCATTGAAAGTCATAGAAAGAAAACAGTTCTTCCTCAGGGCCAAACAATAAGTGGCTATTTCAATAATCAACATTCTGGTCCACTAGCGAATCAACAATTATGTATTTTGTTCATTGACATAGTTCCTGAATCTAGAAAAATACTTGGCAGAGAGTCAGTGATCATTAAAATTTATTGAACTAATAGAAATGTCAGTGTTCTTCCAATTTAGGCTAATTTTAAAAATGCTACATTGAGAGTTCTCCTTTTAGCTAAGATATAAAAATTAACAAGAAAACACCACATTCTGAGAGAACACTAGATAATATAAAATGTCATATATTTCTTTAAAGCCATTAAAGAACTGTGGGTACAAAGAATCCCAGAGATGGATAAGCTCTCCCTTGAAAGACAGCCTTTAAGCATGGAGTATTAGCAAATTCTGAGGGCACATCGAGAAGGGGTCAGCCTTAAGAAAAATTTTGCTGGTAAAGGAGGAACTAGTGGAATTTTAATAGCCATACATTTACTGCTATGGTGGATAGGAAGCTGAAGGAATCCCAGATACAGAGTTTGTTCTTTCTGTCCATTTTACTTCACAGAACATTTGTAGAATAACAGACATTGCTGGACATAGGGAGATTTTACAGTTTAATCAGATAAGTGGAAGCAACCTGATCTCTCTCCTAAGACATTTGAAACCCAAGGTGAATTGGTAGTCACTAGTCCAACCCAAACTCAGTTCAACTCATTAGATCAAAAAAATCTACCCTTCACTCTACTTATCTGACAAAAGGAAGTACAAGATCTTTCTGAAAGTATATGCCTCAGTCTATTGTTCTTTTATACACAATCATTAGCACACAATAAAAATTTATGAGACCAATGAAGGAATAGAAAAACATAGTCTATAATCAAGAGGAAAAAAACTGTTTTGTTTTATTGAGAAAAAAACTGTTAACAGAAGTAGATCCAACAATGACCCAGATGATGGCTTTAGCAGGAAACTTGTGTGTGTGTGTTTATATATAAAGAGAATAGTTTTTAAAATGAATTAAAATGAATTCCACAAATTCTGAAACTAGAAAATCTAAAAAATAACCAAAAAGTTATAGAACTAAATGAAATGTGTATTTGAAATAAGAAAATCATTGTATAAGCTTACAACAGACTAGACAGGGTGGAAAAAAAGAGTAGTGAACTTTCAAATGGAAGCACAGGAAAACAAAACAAAACAAACAAAACAGAGCCTCAGAAACCTATAGTACAAGACATAGGTTTATAATGGAGCCCCAGATTTAGAGGAGAAACAGAGCATGGGGAATTCTTTTTTAAAAAACCATGGCCATGATTTTTCCAATTTTCCAAAATTAAAGAAATTCATCAACCCATATGCTCAATAAGCCCAGTGAACCCTTTGCAGGATAAAACTAAGAACAACACATGGGCATATCATAATTTAAAAACCAAAAATGAAGGCATTTAAGAGTAGCTGGGGGGGGGGTCACATTACGTACAGGTAACAAGAATAAAAGTCAAAAGATAAGAAATTTACAACTTTTAAATGCTGAAAGAAAAACTTCTTCATTTGAATTCTATACCCAATGAAAATATTCTTGAAATATGAGAGTAGTTGAAGAAATTTTCAGACCACAGCTGAAATAATTTGTTTCCAGAAAGTACATTGTTAGAAATCCCAAAGAATATTCTTCTGTCAAAGAGAAATGATACAAAATGACAGCCGGGTGGAAAAAACAAAGAATCAGAAAGGGAAAATAAATGGGTAAATATACGGTATTACTTTAAAAATTTATTTAGAAGAATATTGACTGTGTTAAACAAATATATTGTGGTATGTACAACATATGTAGGAGTAAATTGTATGGCTACAATAGCTCAAAGAATAGGAATGGTAGTGCAGCTCAGCTTCTCTATTGTGAAGTAGAAAAATATTAACTCAAAATGACTATTTTAAGTACTTAATCTCCTGTATAATAACTAAGAACGCAAAGATTGATAGCAAAAGAGCAAATGGAGGGATAACGTAGAATACAAACATATCCAATTAATCCAAAGGAAGGAAGAAAAAGAGGCACAAAGAAACTGAGATTAAGTGACACAAGCAGAGAACACACAGAAAGGGCGTGGATTTAAATGTATCATTAATCATATTAATATAAACAGGCTAAATAAACACTCCAATTAAAATACGGGGATTATTAGATTGTAGTTAAAATTATATGCTACTGATGAGATATACTTAAATCTAAGGCCCCAGATGAAAATAAAAGAAAAACCATACAAGTACTAGTCACAAGAAATGCAGCACGGCTATGTAAATAACACCCAAAGTCAACTTCAATAGACAGATATTGCACAGATGAAGATGGATGTTTCATAACCATACAACAGTCAGGTAATCAGGAAGCATTTGCCTCTTTTCCTTCCCAAGGTTCTGGGACTGTCCCACATTATCTCTTTATTTTGAGCTTCAGGGCTGCTTCAGCCTTTAAACAAATCTGCTACTGAACATCCAGGACCACAGCAAGAAATCGGAGACATTTTTACCTGTCTTCAAAAGTAACTTTATTCTCTCCCATTTTTTTTTTACATAGGAAACTACTTCTATCCAGCACTTATACTTTTTCCCAAATTAAATGTTTACTGAATTTTAATTCTCAGGATAATCTTTTATAAATAAAGCTGATTTAAATGTTAAGAAGTCATTTGATATACCCGTTAAATGACTAAGCCCTAAGGAGTTCAAAGATAAATAACTCCTGTCACTGAGCAGCCCACAGTTTAGCTGCAGAGATAAATAAGCGAGTAATTGCAATGCTTTATGAAAGGTATGCAAGGATTGCTCAGATGAAGCTAGGGGAGGACAGGCAAAACATATAATTCATTTTAGATTCTAAGAGGAAGTGTGGTCAGGGAATGTACAATGTTCTGTGAGTGCCCCATGCAATGTATGGTAAGTTGGAAGACCATCAGCAACAGCTAATCTTCTCTGTGTTATCTTGCAAGTAGGTGACAATTATTTTTAATTAAGTGAGGGACAAATTTAAATATCTGGTCTGAATTCAATATGCAACAATATCATGTAAAGAGATTTTGATCGATATGAAATACAATCTACTAAAATTCTATTTAGCTTGCTGAATGTATACTCTAAATGTATACTTTATCATCCTCTGTGTGACAATTTATCCTCATACCTGCAAATTACTATGAAAACCAAACTGTATAAATCATATTTACCTTGAACTAGTTACATGTGCTATATTTATATTTTTTTCTTTTTAACTGTATCAATGGCCCTAAGAATATATCAAAAGTGATAATCAGTACAAAATTTTTAATAGTCCACTTTCATATATAATAGGAAAAAATGAAACCACACAACATAAATAAATGCATAATTCAAAATACTCACTTTGGTCAATAAATTCAATTATCTGATGCAATTAAGCACTGTAATGGCTATTTGAGTTGTACCTCTTTCTCTTTGTATTTCCCACCATTTTTGAAAGGATAGAAATAACAGCAAAAGTGGCCCAAAAATGTGCAAAGAAATAACAGATTAGAGAATGACTTGGCATGTAGACAAACTATGTATTGATAAATAATATTGTAAACCCAATATAAACTTTTATGTTGAATTGGCAAAAGACATTCCTACCAGAATTCCAAGTCTATTTCTAAGTAAAGGTGCACTCAGGTGTTATATCAGTTAGTACTGTGGTCCTCATGGAAGTTCTCCGAGAGCTGAGACCCCAGTCTTGCGTGGCTTCATGCCTACCACAAAACCTAGCATACACCTCTGAATACAGTAAGGTGTTAACAGTTTTCTGTAGTACATAACCATGCTGCCTATGTAATTCAATCTTCATATTCTTTCTTCCATTTAACATTTCTTTAATATTTTCATTTTATGATCTCTTTGTGCTGAATAATGGACACATTCTTTTTTTTTATTATGTTATGTTAATCACCATACATTACATCATTAGTTTTTGATGTAGTGTTCCATGCTTCATTGTTTGTGTATAACACCCAGTGCTCCATTCAGTACGTGCAATGGACACATTCTTTAAATCTTTCTTTCCGTTCACCAATTTTCTCATAAGCTACTCTTAACTGATTTTTCAATTACATTTTTTCAATATATTTTTCTATGATAATTTGTTTTTCCTTCAAATCTGTCTAATTTTATGTCATATTGCTCATTCCTCAGAATCCAGTTTCATTTAGGACTTTTAACATTGTAACCTACATATTTTGTGTTCTTTAGCTGACAGTTCCAGTATCCTGTATCTAAATCTTCTGCCTGCTCCCTTTGTTGGTTCCCATGCATGGTAACATTGTTTTTGTGTGTTTATTTTGTGATATTTGATAGTGGGCTCATATTTATTGGAACTGTACTCTTAAGATTCTTCAAGATTTAGTTTAAAGGGAGTTTCTCCCTGAGAGGGTATGTATTTGCTTCTGCCAGGCAATAGAACATCCAATTAAAATTAACTTTCTGTTTTCAAGATTTTAGGGCCTGCTACCAAGGTAGCATGAATTCATTGCTGAGGGTGGGGAAGCTGGCTACCAAATAAGTGGGAAGGTAATTATTCTCATTCATTGACTGCCAACATTAAGTGGGCCGGCTCAATTCCAGCTCACTCTTTTGAAGAGATGCTTTATATTCAAGCTCTAATTGCGGTTGGGGTCAAGCAGGGTATATTAGTTTCCTATGGCAACTGTAACAAATTACTGCAAAAGTAAGGGCTTAAAACAACACAAATTAATTATCATATAGTTTAGTAGTATAAAGCCTGAAACGGATTTTATCTAGCTAGAATCAAGGTGTCACAAAGGCCAGGTTTCTTTTTGGAACCTCTATGGTAAAATACATTTCTCTGTCCTTTCCAGTTGTCCAGATTCTTCAGCTCCTGGCCTTCTACCTCCATCTAAAAGCCAGCAATGGCTAGTCAAGGCTTTCTCACATTGCATTACTTTGATAGTGACTCTTTTGCCTGCTTCTTCCACTTTGGCAGATGTTTTGATTACGCTGAGCCCACCTTAAGATCAGCTATTTAGCAACCTTCATTTGCCTTTGCCATAGAACATATTTTCGGGTACCAGGAATCAGGACATGGGTATCTTTGAGTGTGGTCATTATTCTGCCTATCACAGAAGGTCTCTTCTTAGAGTTTTGTCCTTGAGTGGACACTCTCTTGTCCTACAAGCCCTGAAAATCATGAAGAGTGAAGTTCAATTTCACCAGATTTGTTAAATGCCTTCAAGGCTAAAACTGGATCAATCCTCTGCTTACCACTCTACATTCCTTAATTGACTTAATATTTGCCTGGATTCTACCTATTTCTTACATTCTTGGCAGCCCACTTATAGTCACATTTAATAATGTATTTTTTATAATTTTTCTATAACTTTCTATAACTTTTTCTACAACTTGGAAAAAAGTTGATCAGGATAACTTATTCATAACCAAATAAATGTTTACTAGAGTAATTTTATGTGTGTGTGTGTGTGTGTGTGTGTATGTGTGTGTGTGTATTAATCCTAGTAAGTTTATCTTGTTTCATCTAAAAATATTTTTCATCTTTGATTTTTCATTGGCATAGGTAAATCAAAGGATAAAGTGTCTTCCAGCCACTTCCTCATTGCCAGGATTTGCTAACGTACCATGTCACCACCATTTCCTGACATATTCCTTGACATGTAAAAGGGGCTCTGGTTTCTTCTTCAATTTATTTCCACTCCACAAAATTTTAATGAATACCCATCTATGCAATTAATCTACTAGACTAAAAGAAAGCTAAATTAAAAAGAACACTACCTGTACCCCCAAAGAACTCTGAACCTAGTAGCAAATACAGCATGTAAATATAATGAAATCATGGTGTCATAATAATAATAAATATAACAATAATATATATATATAACAATAATAAAACATTGTTACTGAGTAAAATAGTAACACAAAAACAGTTATCTACTATACTTGAGTGTAATAGGAAAGAAATCACAAAGAAGAAAAAGCTCATATCGAGACTCTAAAAATTTGTAAAATTTACCAAATGAGAGAAAAGGAAAATCACATTCCAGGAAAAAGGATGAATTCCAAGTAGCTCAACATAACTTGGAAGACATATTACATTTTACAGAGTAGTGAACAATGCGGTGAGAAAGGACAGGGAAGCAGGGAAGGATCATATCTTAGAGGATATTCACCACACAAAAAATTTAAAAAGAAGTTTTTCCAATAGTGGTTTGCAAACCTGGCTGCTAATCAAAACTTCCTGTGGACACTGTTACATATATAGATCGCTGAGCCTAATCTTCAAACTTACGGAATTAGAATCACCTTAGGGTAAACGATTTTAACAAACTTTCAGATGACTGATATTAATTTTATCATTTAGGATGCTTAGGGGCTACAAGCAACAGAAAACTTTACAAGTAACAGCTCAAAAAGAAGTATTATATACATATTAAGTAGTCTCAAGATAGGATAGTTCCACTACTGAATAATTTAGTAGCTCAGTGACATCAACGAGGATTCAGATGACTTCTGTTTTTGTGCTTTGCACGTTACAGTATGTCAGCAACTCCACCTCTCTGTTCTGAGGTGGGTTCAGTAGCCTTAGGCTTTTTACCTGCATACAACAATACTCAATGAAAGAAATCTTTTCTCTGTATCTCTCTTCTTGTGAACAAGGAAAACTATCACAGAGATGCCTCTGCCAACAGATACTTCCCTATGTTTCACTACCAAAATGTCGTTATATAGTCACTTTTAAACCAGTCGCTGTCAACAGCAATGGATTTATCATGACTGTTAATCAATACTCATTCCTTATTTCTGAGGAAAGACGTGGGCTATCATGAAACACATAAGCACCCAATATCTAAATAATATAAATGAATAACATCAGGGTTCTGACAGAATAGAAATGTAAGATACTGCTATAGGGCAGTCAATAGTATCTATCATAAGGAAGGTCACTGGACCAATCTTTGGAACTACTGCATAAGTGATACCAGTGGTTTAAATTAGAGATAAAGATCATTAGGTTTCCATTTTCAAAAAATCAGTGGGTGTTTTGAGAATGATACAACTAGATGTCAGATCCTTTCTACTTGAATTAGAGGAATAGTTACTAGACTATTTTAGCAAGCTAATAAAAAATATGATAATATTTTTACCTAAAAAGGTAATATTGGTGATGAACAAGAAGTGTATGTGAAAGGTTTTATGTCAGAATAGAACCAGCAGTACTTAGGATCCTGTTGAATTACGCTGGTAATGGAGAGAAAAGAATTGAGCATTTCCACCAGGTTCCTCAGTACCTGGATGGTTGGAACACTAACCAAAGAATCACAAATGGCCTGTAAAATGAAATTTATTTTAGTGAGAAGACAATGACCGTAAGGCCAAATGCTCTGAAGAGGTCAAGTAAGATAAGGACCAAGAAGTAGCTATGAGCAAGTCACTATTGACACTGCAAGCAATTTTAATGCAGTAATAAAAGCAGAGGCCAAATTACAGTAATTGAAATGGATGTTGAAAAATGCAGACAATGAGATAGACTCTCTTTTCAAGTACTTAATTGTGAAGGGAAAGGAGCAATAGGTTGATGGCTAGAGTTGGTCAGCTTTGAGAAGAGCTGTATCTGGATGGCAGCTACTCTAGTTTCTCAAGAACAAAAGCCAATAAATAAAGTTTTGAAAATGTAGGCAAGACCAGAAAATTCACAGAACAAAAATCTTTGCGGATATAGATGGGCATATGAACTAAAATGTAAGTAAAGAGACTGTTCCTGTTCAGTACAAGGCTCTCTTCCCTAAAAACTAAATAGAGGAAGTAAAGATGGAAGCAACATAGACACATTTGGAGATTGAAGTGAAGTAAATTAAGATGACTGAAGAAGTTCTTTACTAAGTACAAAAATATGTGCTGTTAGAATAGATGGGATAGGGACCACGAAAAAAGTGATGAAAGCTGGAACGTTCTCCGTAGATAAGAGCAGAGCAAGCTGGCCTCAAAATTAATGAGGATTGCTGAGTGTCCAGATGAGATTAGAAATCACAAATTACACACACTTTAGGGATGTTCTCAAAAAGTTTAGAGGAATCCAAGTGACATAGCAGAAGGTAGACATTAGATTAAAAATTTCCAATTTGGATAAAATGCAAGAACATGGGGGGAGAATCACAGCAGAGTAAGAAAGAAAATGGGATCTAGAAGAACTTGGAAACCTAGTTTTAAGAGGGGGTGAGAGTGTGTGAGGAGACTCTGGTTATAAATGATCTTCTTTCCCATTAAAATATTTCATTCTTCACTTCATTTGTCCAAGGCCTTGCTAGTTATAGCAGCTAATCTGACACATTTTATAGAAAGTGTTAATGGCTCAGAGTAGCTTTAATGTTACCCTTTTGAGTGTAACAGTCTTTACAAGTTGAACACAGTCCTTGAAAGCTTTAATTACAGGAGTAACTGATGTGGAAGTTTCAAGCCTAGCACAGTAGAGACATTCTGGGCAGAGGACCATACAAACTAACCTTCACTGAGAACACTGGTGGCTTACATCTGTTAAGGTGTATCTCTCTTCTGTATCTCCTACTTCCATGAGGTGGGAAGGGAAGCAGTGGACACCATGTTGAACAAGTTACTTCACTGAAAGGAATAGCACCACATGAGAGGAAAACCAAGAACAAGGTTTGGCTTTCCATACAAATTAAGAAATTTTTCTGAATAGCCAAAAAGTATATGTGTTACTTTTGGTAGAAAAATTCACAGGTTTGGGAAAGTCATGATGAAATTAAAACTTGTCACTGTCAAAAGAGTTATTCCACTCCCAACCTGGGATCCACAGGCCATCCATGTGCATGTTATTTGCATATTATCCAATTCACTGATGAAATTTACTTCCCTTTGAAGATAAAATGTCTCAGGGAAGTCACCCAAATAGCTAATGTTTTGGTTAGACTTTATTCTTGCATATATAAATTCATGCACATTTTCCTAAGTACAATGCATACTTCTTTGCACTCAACAGGCTTTCATATTCATCATGCTCTTGTACCTGAAGGAGGATTAATATATTTATAAATGTTCTAAGTGAGCTCTAACCGTGCTAACCATAAAAAAGAAGAAACAAATGACTACAACAAAAACTCCACCTTATCTCTACTTTAAATCAAACATGGCTACAGTTAAACAATGGGGAACCCATTAGGGGTTAGTGTCCTTATTAGGGTCTGCAATGGGAAAAGCATCAACTATCTTTTTTTTTTTTAATTCCTGAAAAGTATATCAGAGATTATGAAATTATAAACTCATTGAAATATAATTTATAAGTAGGCATTTCGTGATCAAAATTCTGTTGTCAGAGTATTAGAATATAATTTTTAAATATCCTCTTTTCTTCCTTTCATGCTTTAATTTTCCCTTGCATCACAGATCATATAAGTTGCCCACTTACTAGAGTGGACACATATAAAAAGGCACATACCAAGTCAGAGTATCTTCTATGATAAGTCAAAATAAAAGTTGTCAAATTGTGACATTACAAATCTTTATCTGAGCCAGAAATCTAAAAGCAAACTTGAACACTCTAAGCATTAGTTCGATTTACAAAATCTCAAGGGAGTTTGGGTCCATAAGTCAAAAGAGATTACATTGGAGTATTTTCAACTGTGACAAATATAACTTTGTTCCAATCCTTTAGACATTATTTAAAATAGAATGGCACTCATTTGACTATACTCAGCAGTCTTAAAGGTCAAAAGATTTTTAAAATTTCTCATTAGGAATATACTGTAAAATAAATTTAAAAAATTAATGTAAAACATCAGATTACTACCAACAATTATATACTAAGAAATCAGATACTTTTTTTATTTTATTTTATTATGTTATGTTAGTCACCATACATCATTAGTTTTTTGTTTTGTTTTGTTTTGTTTTTTAATGTAGTGATCCACGAATAATTGTTTTCATATAACACCTAGGGCTCTATGCAGTATGTGCCCTCCTTAATACCCATGGGCTAAGCCATCCCCCCAATCTCCTCCCCTCTAAAACCCTCAGTTTGTTTCTCAGAGTCCATATTCTCTCATGGTTCATCTCTCCCTCCGATTTCCCCCCCTTCATTTTCCCTTCCTTCTCCTAATGTCCTCCATGCTATTCCTTATGTTGCACAAATGAGGGAAACCATATGATAATTGACTTTCTCTGCTTGACTTAAGGAAATCAGATACTTTAGGAAAAAAAAAAAACCAGATAATTCCTAAAAATGTACAAGTTACCAAGACTGAATGATAAATCATGAATGCAAGAAATAGGAAATCTTCTTAGACCAATAATAAGAATGAAAGTTGAATTAGGAATCAAAAATCTCCTAGCACAGAAAAACCAAAGATCATACAGTTTCATTGGTGAATTCTACCAAACTTTTTTAAAAATTAATGACAATCTTTATCAAAATCTTACAAGTAACAGAATAGAGGGAACACATTCAAAATCATTCCATGAGGCCAGTACTACCTGATACCATAATCAGGATAAAAACAATACAAACAAAAAAGTCTAGTTTGTCCAATATAAGTATTGTTACTCCAGCTTTGAGTTTCTCCATTCCCTCATTTTCAATCTACAGGTGTCTTAAGGTCTAAAATGAGTTTCTTATGGGCAGCATATAGATGGGTCTTGGTTTTTTGGGGGGGAGGAAGGGGGGGCCTTGTTTTTTTTAATCCATTCTGACACCCTATGTCTTTTGATTGGAGCACTTAGTCCAGGTACCTTCAAAGTAAGTATTGATATATACGTATTTACTCCCATTTTATTTCTTGTTTCATCATTGTTTCTGGAGATTTTCTCTGATCCTATCTAGTCTTTGTCACTTTTGGTCTCTCCTTTGCATTCAAAGAATCCCCTTTAATATTTCTTGCAGGGCTGGTTTAGTGGTCACGAACTCGCTTAGTTTTTGTCTGGGAAACTCTTTCTCTCTCCTTCTATTCTGAATGACAGCCTTGCTGGATAGAGTATTCTTGGCTGATTTTTCTGTGGTTATCTGTTGTACTGTTTTCCATTTCTCATTCTGTTTTTTCAGTCTTCTTTTTCTTCTTAGTTAATGTAGTTACAGCATTGCCAATTTTTTTCTTAAACTGGTCATTACTTTCGAGTTATATTATTGTTTATTCTGGTATCTATTTTATTTATTTCTGTTTTTTCTTTCTCATTTCCTTCCTCTACTAAATTTCAGCTAAGTTTCTTCTCTTCCTAGTTCCTTGTGGTATAATGTTTATTTCAAGTTTTTCTTAATACAAGCATTTATAGCATAAATTTCACACTAACATCTGCTTTTGCTGCATCATATAGGTTTTAGAATATTGTTTTCATTTTCTTTTGAGATATATTTTGATTTGCTGTTTGATTTATTTGGCCCATTGCTTATGCAGTAGTGTGTTAATATTTACATATTAAATATTTAATATTTACATTGTAGATTTTTCAGTTTTATTATCTATCTTTAGTTTTGCATCATTGTAGTTGGAAAATATATTTGGTATGATTTCAGTCTTCTTAAATTTGTAATATTTGTTAAGTCTCTCTTTAGGTGATTTAACCAGGGGATTTTTCTGTGTGTACTTGAAGAAAGTGTGTATTTTATTTTTCTTGGATGGAATGTTTTATGTGTATCTTTTAGAACCATGTATTCTGAAGTATGCTTCAAGTAAAAAATGTTCTTGTTGAAAAAAACATAATAACTTTAACTGAGGGTATTTATTTATTTATTAGAGAGAGAGAGTGCGTGGAAGGGGGCGGGGAGAGAGAATCTTAAGCAGGCTCCATGCCCAGCTCAGAGCCAGGGGGCTTGATCTCACAACTCTGAGATCATGACCTGGGCCGAAATCAAGAGTCAGATGCTTAACCAACTGAGCCACCTAGGTGCCCCAAGGGTGCTTGTTTAAAATAAAGCATAACAGAGGGAAGACGACTGGGGGATGGCTGAAATAGGTGAATGTGATTAAGAGTACACTTATCATGATGAGCACTAAGTAATGTATAGAATTGTTGAATGACTATATTGTATCCCTGAAACTAATATAACACTGTATGTTAACTATACTGGAATTAAAGTAAAAAACTTAATAAAAAAATTAATGTAAAACATGAAATGTATTTCAAACAATTCTTTTTCAAATTTATTCATGGTATACTTGTAGTGAAAACCTCTCTAGACATTTCAAAGGAAGGCACATATAATTCATATACAAGTATTTAGAATAAGTTGTTAATCACTGCAAGAGAAAAATCTTTTAATATACATGTAACATATATGAGTTGGGTATGCTGTCATATTTGAAAATTTTTCTGATTATTTAATACTGATAAAACTTGAAACATTCTCTTAAACTCTTTTTATAAAAGTAGATCTCTTAACTTCCTATTTAAGTAACCTAAAGAAAATTAAGTTTTCTTACAACCAGACTTAAATATTTACTATTTATTTTTTCCATTTAATCACTAAGGTCAGTTAAAATAATCAAAGTAATTTGGTTACATAAACCTAGTTATAACTTCAGTTTGCTTACTCTGACGGTAAAACAAAAAACTAATGATTCCTAAAGTTGAGTAAGCTTTTACAAATACTTGATATAAAAAAAAATCCAAAATATATCACAGTCTCGAGTTAGATAATAAAATGCATTTTATTATGTGGAAAAGGCATAGATTTTGAAGTAAAAGTTACTTTGGTTTGAATTCTTCACTCTAATATTTATAGACATGTAATCTTAGGTAAGATACTGAAACTCTTAGCCTCAGTCCCTCCACCTTTAAAATGGGAACATCAGCCATTGTGCAGGATGTTCATAGGATAGGTATCATGTATAAGAAGGCATCACATCATCTCTGTCATTTAGCAAGCAAATCAAAGTTATTAATTGAAAATAACAAGGTAACTATGGATGAAACTGAAAAATTAAATTTTGTATCTAAATTACCAAAATTTAATGATTTAGCCATTGAACTAAATGATGATGATGTTTGCCCTTGAAGAGAAGTTGAGATATCTGTCACCATCTTCATGACACAAGGAAAGACGGGGGCTGAGGTGGGGGAAGGATCCATGGTGGCAAGGCCTGGGGCAAAAATCCAGGTAATGGGCAAAACTGAAGTGTCTGAAGTGTGGGGGCCAGCTACCAGCCTGGTGGAGACAGGTGAGAGCAATGCATTAGAGACAAGGGCAGGTCTGGACTTGTGGACATTGGAAGATGCAAAGCAAAGTCATCCCAACAAGAATGATAGGAATGAGAGAGGAGTCATGGTGGGACAAGGACAAAACTAAATATTGTACCAGGGGAACAGAGATGGCCAGTTTCTTGTGCTGTCATCAACAGGGTTATGTGGTTCTCTATCTTAAAAAAAAAAAAAAAAAAAGTCACATTGGAATTGTTTCTCCTAGTGACTGACAAGAGAAAAAAAGAACACTGAATTTTTTAAATGATTCTTAAAACAATGAAAAGAATGGCTGAACATTTAAACAAATTTTTTAATATTTTTTTGGTTTAGAGAACTTAGAAGCATATAGTTAATAAGAGGTGGAGCTTAAATTTAAATCAAGTACTTCTCTTGCCACTTTACTCTTACTCATTATATGGTCCTGCAAGTCAAAATGAAATCACACTTCCT
This sequence comes from Phoca vitulina, assembly GCF_004348235.1. Taxonomy (NCBI): domain Eukaryota; kingdom Metazoa; phylum Chordata; class Mammalia; order Carnivora; family Phocidae; genus Phoca; species Phoca vitulina. The sequence continues at coordinate 15,593,069 of NW_022589729.1, read as the reverse complement.
TCAAAACCCCAATTACAATGAGCGCTGGAGCGGCTAGATCAGGAACCACATGCTATGAGACTGAATTAGAAATGTGATAGAATAACCTACATCCCTGAGTCCTGGGGACCAGGCCAAACTTCATTTTTTTTCATATGTTAAGTTCCATCATGCCATTTGGAAAATGTGGTTGAGTATAAAATAGGTTTTGGTGTGTGTAATTAGAGATCCTACCCAAATTCCTTTAGGCTAACCAATGGTCTCAGCACCATTTATTGAGTAATTTCTCCTCTCCTCGTTGATACGAAATTCCATGATTATCATATAAATTACATGAACCATTAAATTTGTTTACATATAGGGAACTAAATGTAATAGTCTCTGTTTAGATTAAATGCCACTGTTTAGATTCATTTATAAATGATCTGAAAAAAAAAAAAAATACTAATTCCAGGTGGGATCTTCCCAAACCATTCAGAATGTTTTAAGGTTATAGGTGCCCTCACTTAGTGCCTGATCTAGAAATATACAATGTTGGGATGCCTGGGTGGCTCAGTCATTAAGCGTCTACCTTCAGCTCAGGTCACGATCCCGGTCCTGGGATTGAGCCCCACAAAGGGCTCCCTGCTCACCGGGAAGCCTGCTTCTCCCTCTCCCACTCCCCCTGCTTGTGTTCTCTCTCTCGATGTGTCTCTCTCTCTCTGTCAAATAAATGAAATCTTTTTTAAAAAATGGTTCTTTAAAAATATATATATATACAATGTTAAAACAGAATGAGAGAAGTAATTAAAACGCAGGCTTTAAAGTAGCCTGCTTACATTTTTTTTATTTTAATGAGTCAACTTCTTATACAAAAATCTAATGTGTACATTCCTGCCTTCACCACTAAGGAAAACTCCACAGTACAGTTTGAGATTTGATTGGATGTTAATTGAGTTTCTCTGCCTTGCCTAATCACCACCGGAGAGGGCACTGGCAGTTTTATCTCTCAATTCTCTTCTAAATTATGCAAATGCTATTGGTTCTTTTAAATAGTACTCTGCATCATCCCTTATAAATTGTTTAAAAACCCAAGACTGATTAACCATCAGAATGAGTGAATATGCTGAGAATGGCGTTCGCTACCCATTATGCTCAGCTGCTTCTCAATTAGCCTAAGATAGACTCCAGCCCACTCAGCTGTGCAGTCTTGGATAAGTTCCTTAATTGCACTATGCTTCATTTTCCTCATCTGTAATATGGGAATGATAATAATAGTATCTACCTCATATGATTGTTATGAGGATTGAATATGTTAATATTGTAGAACATTTAGAAAAAAGTCACACACACACTCTAAGTACTATATTACTCTGTTATCTAATTGAATTTATCTTTAATAATCTGTATCTTCAATTTTCTGCACTGTTTATTCCCTACCCAATCCTCACGCTCCTTAGTATCCTCAAAAGTCACATCTCCATCTCAAAAAAAGATTTAATGATATCATTAAAGTGCGCGTGTCCAATGAGTCTATACAAACAAGTCCTTGCATTTTGTTTGTACTTAAAGAAGGGATGAATTACTAATATACAATTAAATGTTTAGAGGGAGTTAGGTAGCAAAAGAGGTAGGTACACAGAAGGAGGCTTCCAGCATTTCCAAAACCCTATCATAAAGCAGCTGCCAATTACAGGGTCCCTAAAATTAAAGGTACAAAGGTGGGAGGCAGAAACATCCATTTCTACAACTTATTAAATAATTCAATATTATTTATATCAGGATCAAAATACACAGAAAAAAATTCCTGAAAAGCAACTCTGCTGTTTCCAACACAGAGTGAAAAATCAAAGGACCCAACTGAAATATGCACAACCAGAAACATGGACTTTCTTGGGCTCAGTGCCCTAACAGGTAAGCCAGGATGACTCTGTCCAGAAAGACAGACCTGTATTACCACAAACCATGGCTATTTCTAACACAGCGACAGAAAAAGTAGAGAAGCAAATAATCTCATGGCCTACCCGCTCTTCTGAGCTCCTAAAACACTCAATCCTATCAGATAGCAACTGACCTATGAGAGAGCAAAGTGTTTCTTCCTTTCCCTAAACTTCACTCCCTGCATTCTCTCAAGAACCAGGGGACTGAAGATTCTTTGGGAACCTCCATGTCAAATGCTGTTCTTGGTCAACCCTGCTGTTACCTAATTTGTTCCACAATCTTCTGCAGTTTCTCTCACCTGGCCCAAATTATCATTGCTTCCTCCTTTCCCAAACCTCTCCACAGTGTCTCGGAAATCCCTCAATTAGTGCTTACCAATCCTTACCTCCCCACCTCCATCTCTTCAGGGCCTAATTGAAAGCTGGTGTACCCCCTCAGCCTTCTCCAATGGAAGCTACTCATCCTACTAAATCCTATGTATTGACCCTATTGCTTCCCAATCTTTTTATCTCTAACTTAGCTAAAATCTGTTACCTTGAGGCTCATGCCATCTTCCCAGAATGTCTTGTCAAGGTCATCTCTTAACTTCCTCTCTCTCAGCCACTCATTTTCATCAAGTTTTAGATGCTTCATTTTCTCCATACCTGCCAGACATTCTCTTCCCTGTTTAGCCTCTACTTACAATCGGTCACATCAGTCCTTTACATGCCAACATCCTCAATTCCCCTCTTGCTTCTGCCACACATATTCCTAGCAAAACCCCAACTGGAAGGCATCACTAAATCTAAAATGTTGAATGATGTTGGAGAAAATAATGAAAACAGGCATTTAGATGCCTCCAAAACTTCACTAACACTCTCTTGATATGAATCTTGACCAGAAAGTGTAATATATTTCCATAGTCACTTTTTATGATATGTTTTCCTATGTACCAGAGATCTGAGAATTTCTCCACACTCTTGCTGTTCCCCCACATTCTTAATAATCATGACATCTTTAGTCACAGAGGAAATAAGAGATACAGCAAATCTCTTATTTTCCCCCTAAATTATGCATCCAAGACTTAAATTGTATTTTTACTGTGCTTCTTTCAACAAGAGACATAGCCCCATCCCTCTTTGGTGGCCTTTGAGTCACCTTTTGAACAGTATTTTGACCCTCACCTTGGAGAAGACTCTGGGTCCTTTGATTTTCACTGTATATTAGAAACAGTAGAGTTGCTTTTGTGCTTAAAAACCAGAAGAAAAATATTGCCAGGTGGATAAAGCCAAACTTTAAGACAATTTGGAATTTCCAAGTCTTGACAATTAGCCTTTATTTTGCAAGAAAAGGAAAAAGATGAATTCTGGAAATGTAAAATCTACACAAGCCTTGCATGGATTCTAGGGACGTGAGAAAAAGCACAAATATTACATACACTTTGGAGGCAGAGATAGGAGCCTTTTCCAGTACTCTGAGGAAATGGTTGTGGGTATCCTAGTTCAGGCAAATAATCTAGGCAAAGTGTGAAAAGGAGGCTGATGAAACAGACTGAAGAGCCAGGGCTCCTCCCTCTTAAGAGATGGAATTTGGGAACTCCCCTTTTCAGGAGAGCATAAGCATGTGGGATTCTTGGAATTCTCTTCAGCCTGCCTTGTCCCCTAAAACAGAGCTTTGTCAAAGGTCTTACAGCAGTAGCCACAGCCATAAGAGGTTTGAAAATTCCAAAATTGAGGTTTTGCCAGGTAGATTTCCACCTCCTCATGACTTTGAGCAGACACCACCCTTCATGATTTTACTATTAATCCTCCAAACATCCTCTCTTATACTGATCATTCTCTTCTACTTTATTCAGGAACCACGATGAACTATGTACATCATAAAATTTTAGTCTGATATATAAAATTATAAGGAATAAATACCATCAAGAAATAAAGGTAATGGGACAAAGAAAAATGGGGGAGAGCATGTGATCTTAGCAAGTTGGTCAGGAAGGCCTCACTAAGGAGACAGTTTATGAGTGGTGACCTGAATGCAGTGGGAGAGTGGGTCATGCAGATACTGAAGTAAACAACCGTTTTAACAGGCAAAGGGAACCATGCCAAGTAAAAACTTAAAGACAGAAGAGGGTTTGACGTATTTAAGACAGCAAGAGAGCTACTGTGCCTAGAGCCGAGTGAGCAAGGGGAAATGTGGTGTGAGCTAAAGCCAAATCATTAAGTTCTTTGCAGTCCACTGTTAAGCATTCAGATTTTATTCTAAGTAAAATGGGAAAACATTGGAATCTGAGTGTGTTGTATATATTTTTTATTTTTTTGTTTTTTTTTCTTTTTCTTTTTTTATTATTATGTTATGTTAATTTCTATATACTAGATGTTTTGACATCTCACAAAAGCCTTCCAGCTGAGGAGAGATCGCTAGCCAAGTCTTAGAGACAGCAAAGGGTCCAGCTGGGACCATGCCTTTGATATGCAAACTAGCCCAAAGAGAGCCATACCTTCTCTATCTGGTCCACACACCCTACAAGGCAATATTCCTCTGCCTTCATCATCCAGAGCCAGGTACTGGACAACTAGAGACCCCCCCCCCCCCGCTTTAGCTTAGAGCCCACCAAAATTATTTGTATTAGTCAAATCTAAACTGTTTACCCCGCCCTGCCTTTCCCATGGAAACCCCAATAAAGGCCATGGCCGAGGTTCTTCCCTGATTCCTGCTCCTTCTGCCTCCTGACCAATACTGGTGTCTTCCCTTGTGGCCCTGAATGACATGCAGTGACCCTGCCTCTATGGGACACATGAGTGTATTAAACTTCTTCCTTCCAAGCTTCGTTCTTGTTTCCTCCTGTGGCCACATCTGACTTCACCTACCACATCCAACATTTACATTCTTAGAGCACGGAGTAAGGGAAAAACAGGACTTGAAATGTTTTAAAGTTACACCTGGCTGTTTTGTGGAGGAGACAGTATAGAGGGCATGGGAGGAAACAGAGAACAGTTGGAAGGCTCTGGTCTAGTTAAGAAGGGAGAAATGACCAGCTGTTAAAGGTCAAGGTTGAAAGATTGAGATACAAGAGGACTGAATATTGATGACCAAATCTGGTGACATGCCAGTCACTGGTGAACTTGAAAAGAATAATTTCAAGAAGTGAGGGCAAGCCTTTCATTGGAGTGGATTCAATAAAAATTGGAAGTAGAAAAACCAGAGATAGTGGGTAAACTCTGTTAAGTTTTGTCTGTGAAAAAGAGAAAAAAAGGTAATTAGCTGTAGGGAGTTGTTGGGTAAGGAGTATTTTTCAAGAGGAGATTACAGCATGTATGTATGCTGATGAGAAGGATCTAGTAGAAAGGAAAGCACGGCTGATGCAGAGGGGGAGGGAACATGCAGGAGCAGAGTCACTGAGGAGGAAAAAGGGGATGGAAGCCAGGCACAAATGAAGAGTTTAGCTTTGGCCACGAGGAAAGACAGTTCCTTCATACCAATGGGAGGGAAGCTGGGCAGACAGAAAGATGCAGGAGGAGATACGTTGGTCAATTTGGTAATGTAAGGATATGGACTTTTCTCCAAAATGTTTCTACTATCTAAGTAAAGAAAGCAGGTAGGTCATCGTCTGAAAGTAAAGAAGAGGGGGAACAGTTGTAGGCTTGAGGAGAAAGAAACACAGTGTGATTCACACTCAGTGCTTGCTGGAGCTCAGGACAGCTGAGTGTGCATCTCTCTTCCCAACTCCACCCTCAGTGAAGGCATATTGGTAATTTGAAACCAGTCTATTTACATCACAGAAATCAGCAAAAGTTACAAATCAGGGCTTTCTTTTTCCCCTGGAGAGCTAATCTTAAAGCATTTACCAGCACACCACTGGAATTAGTCATCCATATCAGTAGCAAAATGAACTCATTAAGGAAATACAGTATAAAAGGATTGCCAGGAAGCACCAAGGGCTCACTTGAGGTTTGTGGCCCTGGATTCAAGGTGACAAGAGTCAGTATAGGAGTGGGAGTTGTAGATGTGTGTGTGTCTTTCTCCAATCATGTCTAACTGCTCAGGTGAGGCTCTGGAATTCTTAATTTAGGCAGAGTTAGGGTTTTATCAGCTGTGTATAGAGGAGCTAAGGAATTAAGAAAATAATAGTGCTGGGCCAGAGAATACATGGTAGGAAAGGATGGAAAGATGACATGACAGATATGATGCATCATGTGGACATGATGCGTTCAATCAACTGCAAGTTCTGGTGGGGTCAGTGAACTGCTGGAGTGGAATGCCCAGAGAGACGTAACTGGATTGCCGGAATCCTAAATTCAGAGATTCCATCTACTTTCTCTGCATCCTGAAATACTGGCATAGAGCCTGGCAGAGATCTCAATATATGTTTATTTTATGAAAATGTAAGTATCATGAAGAATGAAGTGCCACAGTCTTTGTTGTAAATTATATAAATGCTCTCTGTGGGGGTTTTGTTGGTACTTTGCCCAGAACCTCCTTTAAGTAGGGGCTGATTACCCCAACTACTGCGTGTACTGTCAGTACCTTCAGGGATGTCCTCAGGAACAGAGCTTCCCACTCAAGTCACATCCCTTCCAGGGTGGCCCATACCCAACGAGTATCTGATGCAGGTATATAATGGGCCAGCCATTTCAGCTTGGCTCCCAGAGAGTCCACTAAGAGGGTTGTCAGGACTGCATGTCAGCTCAGCTTCTTCCTGGGTTAAACTCTGCATTCTCTCCCTCTTGGGATTTGTCCCCAAGGACACTCCCTAATAAACATCCGACACACTGAACTTGGTCTCAGAGTCGGCTTCCTCCTAGAGAATCTAATCTGATCCCTTGCAACTGAATAAAGATATTTTCCTAAGATGAGAGCATGCATACACTATGGCATTTTTAGGCCCCAAATGAGACCATGTTTAATCCATATAATTCCAGTTTACATGTGCTGACATCTTCAATGATCAATAGATGCTTGAGGGATGACATTCATTCATTTTTTACTAAAAAGTGAAAGAACAGGAAATAAGTAAAGAAGTAGGGTTAGAAGGGAACTTAATGGAAACATTTTTCTTCCAAATACTTTAGTTCATCTAATTGTTTCAATTTATCTTCTTGACTTTTTCCTTCGAATAATGACATTGAGTAAGCAGTGGAATTCACATTATGCAGGCATGAGCTGAGCCCATGCAGTATTCTTTTTATTATTATCCACTTAAGAAATCTATTAACTGTCTCTGAATTTCATAGGTAATATAATCTGTTGATGTCTTCCCCCCATTGCACAAATATTACTAAACATTCAATGAATATCTTAATCACAGATCTTTATTAACTAAAATCTATCAAGAATTAAAAGAATGCCTCTATTTCACATGACAATTACATCAGAGTTTTGTTTTTACTACAGCCTTCAAAGAAACTAATCTTTCTCATTAATGGCTCAAATAGCAAATACAAAAGACAGGTTTAAAAAAATAGGTTTTTGGTACTATTTGACTATCATCACAAGGGGTACCTGACATTAATCCTGTGGCATGAAAAATATTAAGTGAGAAAGTCTACCTTTGTCATGGTACAATTCCAAAGTGCATAAATAATATTAATACCTTTTCATTAATCTATGCAAGTGGTCTTGTACCACAAGAGAAATTGTCTGTTAAAATACATCAGATTGGGGCGACTGAGTGGCTTAGTTGGTTAAGTGGCCAACTCTTGATTTTGGCTCAGGTCGTGATCTCAGGGTCTTGAGATCAAGCCTCATGTCCTACTCCACACTCAGCAGAGTCTGCTTGAAGATTCTCTCCCTCTGCCCTTCCTCCCACATTCTCGCTCTCTCTCTCTCATAAATAAATCTTTAAAAAAAAATAAAATACATCAGATTGGAAAAGATCTTTACAAAAATGCTCTGCATATAGGCAAACTATTTCAGAACAAGAAAACAAATAGACAAGAAGAGTAAAACATATGTTAAGTACTGACTTCTCTAAGTTGTAAGGGTGGGAAGCTAGACTTACAACTGAATCATGGAACATTCAGAAAACAAAAGGACTGTAGAGCCCAGCTATAGCCGCATACTTAGGATGCTGAGGCCATGACACAGAGCTTCTTAGGGACAAATACAATTACTAGACTCTCGACCAGCCCTGCCCAAAAGAAACCCAATACAAGTCACAGAAGTGATTTTAAATTTTCTAATATCCACAATAAAAAGTAATATGTTTAACTCAATATATTTGAAATGTTATTTCACCATGCAATCAACATAAAATGTAAATCAGATACTCTGTTTTTTTCATAATTAAATCTTCAAAAATCCAGTGTTTTTCACACTTAGAACACTTCTCCTTTTGCATTAGCACCTTCCAACGGCTAAATAGTCACACATGGCTAGTGGCCACCTACAGGGGTGGCCTAATAGAGACAGCACAGCTCCAGATCTCTGCACTGGCCATTCAGCACTTCTTAAATCACCATATACCCATAATCTGTTAATTTCCTCCCATCTGTCAACAGCCAGATATATTTTGTTCTGTTCTCAAGAAAAAAGTTTCATCTCTCTTGTAAGTGCTATTTCAAATGGTTTTTTTTAAACTTTTTTATGGATTCAAATTAAGTGGTATTGTTTTAATATATAGTGTTCTTGAATATAAGTATTTTATATTTCTGCATTTTTGAAAATGTTTGTGAATCTGTTATTTTTGTTATTTGGAGTTCAACTGAAGATACGCCATAGAGGGAAGAGGTACTTGCTTCATTTTATAAGATACTCTCATGGTTATTTATTTCATTTTCAAAGACCACTGTCAGAGAAAACGCATTTGAGTCAGAATTGCTTAGGCTGATTTTGGAGGTCTTTTTCTATAGGAAGTGAGACTGGACTTGTTTTCCAAAGATATGGCTTAGGAGCGAGGTGATATAGTGCAAGCTAGTATGCTAAGAGTACCTGGGTGGCTAAGTAAAAAGAGTGGTTCATTATCATTATTATTCCTAATACACAGCATTATGCACTTGACTGTGGTAACAGAGAGGAACAGGAAAATCCAAAAGCCATTTCAAATGGTGTGCTGAAAGACTGGTAAGTGGGAAGAGCTTCTGATGCCATCATATGATTTTCAATACCATTAGCATCATCAGAAAATTGAAACTACAAACTATTATGTTAAACACTATAATCATTGTTTTGCATACATTATTTATTCTTTATAACTGGAACTGTAATAATCACTTTATACACACTGTTTTCTGTGTCCTTTATAATAAACTTTAATAAAATCTATATGGTAGAGATTAACATCCTTTTTTAAAGATGAAAAAATTTACTTGAGAAGTTAGAAAATGTGTCCAAATAACACCAAGGAGGAAGAATTCAAAAGCATGTGTTTAGAAGTAATATAAAAAATAAAGAGAATTCAAAGAGCACTGTTCCTCTTTTAAATCCTTGTATTTAAAAAAATGATGATGCACAAACACAGGTTTGGGGAGATTAGCAGAATCGAGTGGTTTAGCAAACTAAGTATGAAGTGTGAGTGTTTACCTATCTCACGCATTTGTTCTGGGGATTAAATGATAGATACAAAAGATTATGTACTAATTTGAAACATTGTACAAAAGTACCTTGACCAAGGCAGGCACTCAACAGATATGTGCTTAATAAAATAACTAGGTACTCAAAAACCACTACATACTCTCTATTTCCTTAATAATTGTCAAAAATTTTAAATAGCCCTCAGAGGAGAGATATCAATGCAATAAACATGAATCTGATGTAAGGTGACACAATCAGTTTTACCTGCCTAATGGTATTATCATTACCCAGGCTTTATTTCACCATTTTGTGCAGAAGTGTATCATGAAATTTCTCAATGAGAAATAGTGGGCAGATATTTTCTCAGAAACCTCATCAGGGCTACCATAATTTTTTTTTCTCACATTTTAAAATAACTGTATTGTGATAGAAAGACTGAGTAACATAGAAACTAGAAATCATGATATACAATGCTGGCCCAAAACTATATTCAGAAGTGCACAATATGGAAAAAGGGCATAATTAAGGGAAAACCTATTTCTAATGAATATTCTTTTCCAAATTCAAACCTCAACCTTCTTTGTGTTGTCATTACATTTAAATAGCGCATCTTTCTGGATGTGTTTTTAGAAGGTTTGCTTTTATTTTTTCCCCACTGAGAATGTGCTTCTTCAAGCAGTCATGCTGTAACACACTGAATCTCAATAAAAGTACGTTTTAGAATGGCTTAGTGAGATTATAGGCAATTGAACTTTACAAGCTTCATTTTAATGCAAATTACTCTTCATTTTAAAATGCATATTTTCACCTTATTAACCGTATGATTCATTTGAAAAAAAAATGTGTTCATACCAAGTAAAGCTAGATATATAATGAAATACAATTTCTACTTTCTAATAAAAACAAGTACATTTTTGCATGGATATTTCTGGACCTAACATAATCAGTTATAACCTGTGGAACATGACAGAATTGTTCTTCACTGATTCTTTGCCTGGCTGGCTCTTTCTCAACCTTGAGGTCTCAGTTTAGTGCTAAATGACCATCCTATCAGGTTAGGTCTCCTCATTACACTCAACCACATAATCCTATTTATTTTATTGAGCATATTGAGCATAATTATACCACCTCTTGCCACTAAAATGCAGGCTCTCCGGAGAGAGGGAACTTGTTGGGCCCTCACCATTGAATTCTTAAAGACCAGGATCTTGCCTGGCCCAGAGTGGACAAATTTTGAGATAGAAATTGCCTTTTATTATTTTCAAGGAAATACTATCAAAACTACTAAATACTATTCAAACTAGTTTCCTTTATTTTCCCTAATAATTTAAACCTCAAAAAATGCTTTCCATAAATTTTCATGCTCTAATTTGCTAGCCATTAGACATTAGTATCCAAATATATCTATTTTCCCAAAGAACAGTCTATTTTTAAATTCCACATATTCATTTTAGGGAATAAATTTTAGGTTTTTACATAGTTTATCATTTATTTTAAAGGCTTGATTAAATTGACCTATAATAAAAATAACTGGTTTTTATAGACTTTTTAAGTTTTGTTTAATTGAGCATTTTCCCTTTTTTAGTGAATTCCAAATGGAGAATAGATTTCTCTATTTTAAAGAAAATTTTCCAGAACCCTAAAAAAATCTGGGTATGGCCTAAGAGTAACAACAAATGATGGTTAGATCAATACAAATAAAAAATTTCACTTGCTTTTTTAAGAATAACAACATGTAGGGCACATTTTAATTAAGATGGCTGAAATCTTTTTTTTTTTTTTTGTATTATATTCATCATGAAAGAACTCCTTTCATATCATTTAGCACACTGATATAAACGAACTCTCTGGTATCATTCGTTGTCATCTTGTATATTTAAGACCATGAACTCCCAGAGGGCAGGATTTATGCTTTGCACACAAACTTGTACCCACCTTGATAGACATAAAGCACAGCAGTGGGTACAAAGTAGACATTAAGTAAATGATTTCAAGTGTATGGATACAGCCTTTAAAAATATAGCTTTTTATTAAGATATTATTTATAAAAGAAAAAATAAACAGGGTACTGATAATAATAAACAATGCCAATATTTGAAGCCTACTGCTAGCAACAAGTTAAATCTCATGGCAAGATTATTAAAATAAGCTACAAAATTAAATTTTTATATAAGCCAGTTTGTTGCACTGTTTCAAGGTTCTTGGCTTGTAATGTTAAAACTGGCCAGCCATATAATCAAAGAATTACTGGCAAGAGAGAAGATATAGTTTATTATTAATCTATCTCCTTTACTGGAAAAGCAAACAACCATAACCATTTGTCTCAGTAGGTTTATCTTACTATACGAACTATAAAATATAAATATACTAGCAAGCTGTCACCAACTCAGTTCTAAAAACATTTATCAAATGTCTATTCTATGCAATGCAATGTACTAGATATAAGGCAGATCCAAAACTCAATGTGACCAGTTCCTTCACTTACTTGATCTTACAGTTGAGATGGTGTGACAGACACGCAGACTAACTACCAACTATAACAGATGTAAGAATTAAATAAACTAAATATAAAAGGGCCATGCTCTAGAAACACAGAAAATGGAATCATTTTACAACAGCCTATCTGAGATAACTACACATGAGGGATTGTCTTGAATAGACTGTCAATAAAGGGAAAAAGTACAGAAGGAATGCCAAATTTTTAAAAATTTTTTAAATGACCAAAGGCTTACAGGTATGAATTTTGATAGGAAATTTTATAGAACAGTAATAACTTCCTGCAGCTGTATTATGGGTTGAAGGCCAAACAGCAAACCTGAAGCTGTAATCTATTTAGGATCATGGAGGACACTGAAGGTCATGCCATGGCATCTCAAGTTCAAGTTCTTAGTAGCAGATGTAAATTCATGATCCCAAAACTCAATGCTAATATGTTTAGTTAGTCTACTCTCTCCCATTTTCCATTATGACCATGTCAATCCTATGTTAACTACACTGAACTCCACAAGCTTCTTAGACATAGCTGATGAAACTACTTCTCAAAAAAATGTACTAATTATCAGAATGGAACTTGCCCCCAACACATCTACGCTCACCAGCACTCATCATTCCTTATTTCTCACCAGTACAATGGACGTTGTAGTGGGTTGGACAGTGTCCCCCAAAATTATGTACAGATCTTCCTCAATTTAAGATGAGGTTATGTCCTGATAAACCCATTGTAAGTTGAAAATATAATTAAATCAAAAATGCCTTTAATATACCCACCTACCAAACATCACAGCTTAGCCCAGCATTAGCCTACAGTTGGGCACAATCATCTAATACAAAGACTATTTTATAACCAAGTGTTGAGTATCTCATGTAATTTGTTGGATACTGTACTGATAGTGAAAAACAGAATGGTGTGTGGGTACAGGGTGACTATAAATGGATTGGTCGTTTACCCTCTTGATCCTGTCACTGACTGAGAGCTCAGCTTGCTGCCCAGCATCATCAGAGAGTATTTGTACAGCACATCACTAGCCTGGAAACAGATCAAAATTCAAAATTCCAAGTCTGGTTTCTACTGACACCTCATACCATTATAAAGGCAAAAAATCCTAAGTGGAACCATTGTAAGTCAGACACCATCAGGGCATCTGAAGTGTCCTGGAAGCTAACGAAGTGGGATTTCATTTCTACTTTACAACAAAAACACAGATACATTTCCTTATTTGGAAATAGGGTTTTTGCAGACATAATGAGTTAAGGATCTTGAGATGAACCCATCCTGGATGTGGGATGGGTCCTAAATCCAACGACTGGTGTCCTTCTAAAAGGAGAAGATATAGAGACCCAATGGAGAAGAGACACAGAATAAAGTGATGGAAAGGTGGAGGTAGAGATGGAAATAATTCATTTATAGACCAAGGGACACCTAGGATTGCCAGCAACCACCATAAACTAAGAGAGGCTTGGGACAGTTACTTCCTCTGACCTTTCAGAAAGAACCAACTTGACTGACATCTTGATTTCAGATTACTGGCCTCCTGAACCGTGACAGAGTAAATTTCTGCTGTTTTAAGTCATGGTTTATAGTAATTTGTAATGACAGCCTGGAAAACTAATAAAGATTTTGGTACCAGGAAGTGGAATGCTATTGTAACAAATACCATAAAATGTGAAAATGGCTACAGAATTAGGTAATAGTCAGACGCTAGATAAATTTTGAAATGTTTAAGTGATGTAACTACAAGCCAAAGAACACCAAACGTTGCCAGTATCCACTAAAGCTGAAAGAGAAGCATCAGATTATTTCTCCCTCAGAGCCTGCAGAAGAAAACAACGTGACTAACATCTCGATTTCACATCTCTGGCCTTCTGAACTGTGAGAAAATAAATTTACGTTGCTTTAAACCACCTAGTTTATGGTAATTTATAATATATGTTATATATTTGGCACAGTAGATATGCATAATCATTAGACTGTACCACCCACATTAGACGAAGCATCAAACTCATAGGGTCAAATAGGCGAACAAGTTGACAAGGCTAGTACCTGATCTATCAGGTATAAGATTAAGTAATCTGTTGACAGAAACTCTTCATCAGATTTTTAACTCGATAACTTTTTTTTACTCAATTGAGCTAAATGAAAAACGATTACCAAAAGGACCTCACATTTTCCAAGTAAGCTATTTTCAGATACAGCATTAGAGAAAAAATTCAGTGTCATAAAATACAACCTTTTCTTATGCTTAAAATGCCTTTAAAAAAAAAATGATGCAATTTATAGGATTTGTGTGGTATTTTCCAATTCTGTCATAAATTTTACACTCATTTAATCTTGAAATTTCCCTTGACTAATCATAGCATACGGTAACACTTTCTCTTTCTTTGACTACCTGCATGCTTGATGTTGGTATGTATGTGGGTGGGCAGAAAATAGTGAAGTGCCCTCCAAGAACACTGAAATAAAGCCATTAACCTTATCACATGAAATTAAAACAAAATGTCAACAAAAAAACAACCAAAATACTTTTTGAAAAATTAAATAAAAGCAATGTCCCTCAGAACAAAATCACTTGACTAACTTGACAGAAATTTTAGTAATGCTAATAATGTTAATAAAAACTAATATGTGAGTGCTTAATGTGTGCCAGGCATTATTCAAAGATCTTTTAGACATAATCCATCACTAATCCTTACGATACTGAGAGATGGGCATTACGTTTTTTATGGATGTGGCAAAAACAGTAGTGAGGCTAAGCAACTTGCCAAAAAAACCTCAGTAGTAAGTGTGAGAACCTGAATTAGAATCCACATAGCCTGTACTCTTTTTTTTTTTTTTTTGCTTTATTGAGCTATTATATATTTAATTTTTTTATTAACATATAATGCATTATTTGTTTCAGGGGTAGAGGTCTGTGATTCATCAGTCTTACACAATTCACAGCGCTCACCATAGTACATACCTCCCCCAATGTTCATCACCCAGCCACCCCATCCCTCCCAGCCCCCTCCACTCTAGCAACCCTCAGTATGTTTCCTGAGATTAAGAGTCTCCCTCTCTGGTTTTGTCTTGTTTCATATTTCCCTCCCTTCCCTTATGATACTCTGTCTTGTTTCTCAAAATCCTCATATCAGTGAGATCATATGATACATCTTTCTCTGATTGACTTATTTCGCTTAGCATAATACCCTCTAGTTCCATCCATGTCATCGCAAATAGCAAGATTTCATTTTTTTTTTTGATGGCTGCATAATATTCTATTGTATATATATACCACATCTTCTTTATCCATTCTTCTGTTGATGGACACCTAGGCTCTTTCCATCGTTTGGCTATTGTGGACATTGCTGCTATAAACATTGGGGTGTATGTGCCCCTTCAGATCACGACATTTTTATCTTTGGGGCAAATACCCAGTAGTGCAATTGCTGAGTCATAGGGTAGCTCTATTTTCAACTTTTGAGGAACGTCCATACATAAATATATATGCATATATATATTTCCATTAGCAGGTTTATTTCTCATTGTAAATGAATAAACTGGCATTCTGGCTCCGTACATCAGTCTCACGTAAACTTCATTGGAATGTGCAAGCTTTCTAGTGTGTAATAAACACTGGTAAAAGGATAAAGCCATGTTTGTGCTATGCAGAACGGAGGCTTAGACTGGGCTAGATGCCAAAGATGGTGTTAGCTGTGAGGATAGCTCAGGAGACTTCCATTAGCAATGCCCACTATCTGGATAGGGCTATGCCCACCTTTCCACAGAGCTCTGGACTCTATCACATAATCTAAATCACAGAATTAAAAGATTTAAAAGTTCAGGGTCTAGAGAGATTTTAGAGATTTCCTAGTTGCTACCTGCTGCCTGAGAGTCCTCTAAAATATCACTTTCAGACAGTTCCTGAATCAATGTTTTAAAAAACCTCTAGAGGTCTTCACCATCTTCCAGGTACCCTCTTCTCATTTGATGGAAAATGAGAGATTTCAACCAGATCCGCTTCCTTGAAACTTGCACACATAGTCAGGAGCTGCTTAAATGAGGCCCATTCTCCTTCCACACGGCAAACCTGCGGTGTCAAAAGAAAATTCTGTCTGCGTGAGTCTGCCCTTCTCAAAGCTAGGCATCTCTAACTTCTTCAAATATTCCTCAACAGCCAGAGTTTTGATCTTGTCATTATCCAAGTCGCTTTGTTTTAAACCCATTTCAGTTTAACCAATCACCTTTCAGAATATACTCAGCAAAAACAGTTTTACTGTGAACTGACCAGAACAAAGAACATTTTCTGGATAATTTACATCTCCTAATGTGCTAAAATTGCATTCAGAATTATTGAGGGCACATAAGCATAAAATATCAGCCCACTGAAGTTGTATGCTTTGGCTTCATTCGGTGCTGTAATACAGACATGTCTAAATCAAGTTCAACTCACAGCAACATCATCACATTCTCCACTTCATTCAAAATTAAAACAACATAAACACAGGAATACAGGAACTACACAAACATCTCTTAACACTTAGAATGCAACTTTTCAACCACAATCCCATTTTCCTCTAGTCTATGAATATGAAACTAACAGTTAAACCTCAGTAATGGAACATAAGACAAGCAGCTTAATGGAGCTTATAAAACACAAGTGGCAGGCCTCTCAAAAATGGAAAAACTAAGCATGTTCTCTTGAATCTGTTCTGCAGAGAAGCAGGGAAATCTGCTGGAGAACATTTCGGAAACATTTTGTTCCCTGATTAAAACATAAAAGGAAGTTCTTTAGCCATTCTGACCCTACAGCTGCAGGCCTTTGAGCTTAGGAATGGGAAGATGGGATGTTTAGGGATGCACCAGCCAACTTGCAACCATGAAACATCAGACCTGAGAACACAAGGCCAACACTTTGATGACAGCAGGCTGTCTCAGAGCTGGTGGGCGAGCACCTTGATGACAGCAGGCTATCTCAGAGCTGGTGGGCGAGCACCAGGAGTACCTACTCCACAAACGTTCTATGGAATCATCAAACGTTATCTTTCAGTCATTTAAGCCACTGTTTATTTTGTTTTACTATTACTTACAGCCCAATTTTCTTAAAATAGGAAGTGATAATATCTAGCTACCAGTCAAAATCAGAAGCTGTTACACTGTAATTGAAACAATATTAAAAGGGTTTTAAATATAAAAGCTTTTTAAATAAGTGGTTTAAAACTTTCATAAATAAGAAGCACACACGAGCTGCTTTATAATATTACTGGTAAAAGGCCCCAAATTAAAGACCGCATCACACCTGCTTTGTTGTTTACTTGTATCTGCATGCATATGTTAAGGAAAATAATTTAGAATAGGTCAAGACATAAAAGGCTGAATAACAAGAAATGGTGTGAGTTAGACATTTATTAAGGCAATTAGTTTTTTATTTACTTCATCATTATCAACAATATAATTTCAGAATGCCTTCTATAACTAAATTCCCAAAATTGTATATAAGGATCTACATAAGCCAGGATTCTTGCAGCCTAAATCTTCATAAATCAATTCAGCCTACAGGAAGAAACTAGAGAAATATTAAAACCGACACTGAATACGTATTTCTAAGTTCTATTCAGAAAATCGTATGTATGCTCTAGGCACAAGAAAATATGGTCCTACCAGTTTCAGCTCTCAAGATAAATGATAAAAATAATGAGAGTAGGTACTTATATTTGAAAAAAAGATGAATAAATGTCTAAATAAAGGAATGGCAGCTACGGCTATAAATCCCTTTGCTTTGTCAGCTTGAGTAGGATAATGTGAGATGATTCACGTTATTTTGATATTGCTATTTGTATTCAGTGAACTCACAGTCTGATTCCATGAAAACTGCAGTAAGATGTCAATTTACATTGTCCTCAAAAATGGAGATTTTATCATGTTCTATGAGCACGGCTCTCAAAACATTACTATACCTGATACTATTACAGAGAGAAAAGATATAATAAAATTTCAAAAGAGTCTTTGTCGGTAAGTAAAAATAAAACTTAAAGTTATGTCTATAATCCATTCATCAGTTTTAATTAAGAAATGTTTAGAGAAAAGAAAACAGTAAATTCAGTCAAACATACATAGGGATAAAGTGGTAGAGAGAAGTCTAATATCACTAGATAAAGCATGGAGGCAATAGCTGGGAAAGATCTATACTAAAAAATTTTTCAAATTTATTTGAAATTCCAATTTAACTAATAGCCTGTTACTTTTGTTTATTTGCCTTGACTATGACAAACCTAGATAATAAATTTTAGTAAAACTTTCGTCTTTTTCCTCCATTTCTTTTAAGATTTATTTATTTTTAGAAAGAGGGAGGGCATGTGATCATGTGTAAACAGGGGGAGGGGCAAAGGGAGAGAGAAAATCTCAAGCAGACTCCCCGCTGAGCATGGAGCCTGACCCAGGGCTTGATCTCACAACTCTAAGATCATCACCTGAGCTGAAATCAAGAGTTGGCTGCTCACCCGACCGAGCCACAGAAGCATCCCTCATTTTTCCTTCATTTCTTTAGCATTATTGTTACCACTGTATTGAAGGAGATATACTACAAAAGTCAAATCCTCAGACATTTATTTTCTTCCTTTAGGTACTAAGAATTGGAAATATATAGATGCACAAAACATGGTCTCTACTGCCAGGAGCTCCCTCGCTATAATGGGGCAGCAAACACTGGACTCTTGTCTCCTAGCATGTACCTCACTGATGACAAATTTGTGAAAATAATCTGAGTGCCTGAAGGACCCACAGGGTCTTCTATTATAAACCTGCATCTATTCTCATTTGTAGTTATCTTCTACTCCCACTACCCTGTCGTACCCATTGCCTCCCCCACCAATGTGGCCCCCAAAGTCATGAGAGCCCTGTGTGGATACATGTTCTGTCACTGATTTATCAATAGACCCAAGGTATTCTTCCCTGTCCTTGGGGTTCTTCAAATCTTAACTTTAACTTTATCTTTAATGGATAAGGAAGTTCTATTTAAAGAAATTTCATTGGTTACACTTCCTTTTTTCCCCATATTCCCCTTTCAAGGTCTGCCATACAACCCACCCCCTGGACTACTTCTACCACCAGACATTTCACAACTGCCAAATCTCTGGTTTTCATATTTTTACAGTAGAAAAACATCAACAGATTTCTCAAAGAAATCAAAGAAATATGAACCCAAAAAAATCAAAATCACATTATATACAAGAAGACAAAAAGACAAAAATGCAACTGATAAAATTAAACATTTATGCTCAGGCTCCATATCTAATGCTCATTTAAATTAAATTCTAGAACACACAGTTGGGAGAAGAGAGACACAGAGTAAAAAATTAACTAAGAAACAGGACTACATGTTATTTACATTTTTGGCACTTAATGTTATCACCTTTGGGCATTTCTTATATATATTTTAAAGCTCTATCTGCCTAAATTTCTCAATTATAAACATCAACTATCCCAATACAACATGATAGATATTTTCTGGCCTTTTCCTTCATGATGACAATACTCATTGTATCATAATATGCTACAGTGAGTTCATGTGTCTGTAAGGTAGTAAATATTTTTTTCAGAGAAAAAATATTAATTTGAAATACAAATAATCATAAATATCTTTAAACAAAACATGTGAATCTCTATCCTGTTTCTTCATTTAAAAAAAAATTAATAAAACACCTCCTGTGTCAGTTGATAAATCAAAATAATGTACCTTAAAAGTGTTTTATAAATTTAAAATCTCTATGTAAATCCAAAGAAAGAAACAGAAGCATTTTTAATACTCTATCTACTTGGTAGTTCATATTATTGTAGGAATTATAGTAAAGTTTTTATGTGTCAACAGACATTCAAATTATAATAGAATGGATTTTTAACTTATTTTAAAATCACTACAAATTGTTGAAGTTATAAGCTCAGCTTTATAAAAGTTTTTGCTACCATGGCTTATTCTAAATATGTGATGCTCCATAAACCTGATATTCCATTTACTAGATTTTATAAACTTAGAGTAAAAAGAACCTTTGACTTAGAAATATGTCCATTACATTTATTAAATTGTTTTTAATTAATTCCTTGGATATTTTTATTAGTCAAATATTTTTGTACTTAATTTTAATTCCCAAGAGCATAAGAATCACATATATTCTTATTCTCTGATATATTTTCCTACACAGGCTTATTATGACTTTTAGAATTAAAACAAACTGCCATTGATCTACTGATGAATCATGATGGGTTACATTACAGTAATTTAACACATACATTTCATATTACATGCCCAATACAAGGTGACATGGGGTAGGGGGACTACTCAAAGCAAGCTAACAGGAGCATATCTAGCTTCCAGGCTTGCAAGGCAGAAAAAGGGAACATGGTGAAATGTGGAAAGATACTTAGATGTTGAAGTGACAGGAATCATTTCAACTATATTTCACTGTTCAAAGAAAATTATATGGCTTCCCTGTATTCAAAGATAGCAGAGAAGCACAATTCCTGGGCCCAGCAAAAATAAAAATTGAGTATTTAGGAATATTCTTTCCAAGACAAGAAGAGTATTAAAAGTTATTTTAACAAATGTTTTTCAGCTTCAACTCCCTTGCTCTCCTCCAGTATTTGATGCCATTGATGACTCCCTCCTTCTTATAGCGCTCTCTTCCATGTGTTTCTATAAAGTAATTTATCCTTGTTCCCATCCCTTCCTTGTTCTTTCTCAAGATCCTTTATGGTTTCTTCTATCAACTCACATATAGTGGTGTTTCATCAGAGATCTGATATTCAGATGCTTCTCTTTCGTTCTGTTTATCCTCACAGTGTAGTGTAATAGTCAAGAAAAGGGAACCTAGATCTAGAAAAGTTGGGTTTGAAGTTCAGCTCCTCCACAGTTTGCTATAATTTGGACAACTATCTTCTTTGGGTGTAAGTTTTCCAATTAATAAAATAGAGATGATAAAATAGAACCTACCTCACAGAACTGTGATAATTTAATGAGTTAACATGTGTACAGCAACTGGAACAGTGCTTGGTACCAGTACTTCTTTTATGTTAGTTATTTTTATTTTCTGGGTATTATTTATGCCAAAGTCTTCATTACTATCTCTTGACTGATGACACTCCAATCCAAGTTACAATTGAGAATGGACTTCCTGGTTACAGAACCATATATTTAATTCCACTGAATAGATCTCCAGCAGTTCCAATTCAATTCATCAACAAAAGGAAGCCACAATATTTCTTCCCTAACCTGCTTTTCTATCTATATTCTCTAGCTTAGGTAATCATATCAGCATCCATTCAGATTTCCAAACTACAAAATATCAAAAATGCAATTTGTAAGCAATTTTATTAGTTGTACCTTAAAATCTATCCTTTCTTCACTGTTCCTACTGTTATTTCTTGATTCAGTGTATTCTCTGATCTCCTAATTACTCTGCATTTCTCTATTCTGTCTCTATCACTTCTGACTACCAAATATCATTACCAGGAAGAGGTTTCTAAAATAAAATCTCATGCCATGTTCTTTAGTAAACTCAAACCAGCATACTCAGCCTCTCAAACTTTCCTCTACTCTGTAACCTGTTTCATAGCAAGCACCCAAGCTGACTTCTCAGATCTGAGAAAATACAGACGTGGATGGTGCCAACATTATCAGAAGTCACAATCCAGAACTCAAAGAAAAAAAAAAATTTCAAAAGACGTTCCCCAAGGGAGAAGCCAGACAGAACTGAATCTGAACTAAACTGTCTTCTATAAAAGGAAAAAGCAAATAAAATCAAGGAGATGAGGGGAAAAAATTAGAGGTAGTAATAGGTATTGAGAGATATTTCGGGGGGCAAAAGGTTAAAGAAATGGCCTGGAGTACATTTAATTTTTGCCTACCACTTCATTTTCATCTACCACCATGACCTAGAAGCATCCTTACAGAGCAATAGCAATGCCAAACTACTTTCCCAAATGAAGTATGATTTTGCTCACCTTATATATTTTGTTCCCACTGTGTGAACAAACTCCTCCTTCCTCTTTCCTTACCTAACTCATTATCAGCTACTTCTCTGCTGAGGCGCTACTCCCCACTTGAAGATGATTTTTCTAACTCACCTGCTGGACCAGATTTTGGCACCCTCCTTTGTGTTTCTACCTACCCATAACGCTATGGTAGTTCTTTCTATACCATGGTTGTAACACTTCACTTACTCGTCTAACTCTCACTCAGCTGTGAACTAGTTGGGGGCAGAGACTATAACTCCTTTTCTCTGTACCTACCTTATATGGTCTGGAAACAAATTCTCTAAACAATTATGTTTAAAAAATGTAAATACTGCCTTCATTTCTCCCTTCCTACTATCTTCTTTTTTTTTTTTTTTTTTTTAAGAAATGA
Organism: Phoca vitulina; assembly: GCF_004348235.1. Classification (NCBI taxonomy): domain Eukaryota; kingdom Metazoa; phylum Chordata; class Mammalia; order Carnivora; family Phocidae; genus Phoca; species Phoca vitulina. The sequence continues at coordinate 15,570,810 of NW_022589729.1, read as the reverse complement.
AAGGGGGGAAATGGGTGGGGGAGACAAACCATGAGAGACTATGGACTCTGAGAAACAAACTGAGGGTTCTAGAGGGGAGGGGGATGGGGAGATGGGTGAGCCTGGTGATGGGTATTAAAAAGGACACATACTACATGGAGCACTGGGTGTTAGATGCAAACAATGAATCATGGAACACTACATCAAAAACTAATGATGTAATGTATGGTGATTAACATAATAAAATTTAAATAAATAAATAAATAAATAAATAAATAAATGTAAATACTGAATCGGCAAATAAATTAATGAGTTAATATATAATAGGGTGGATCTGAATCAATCTGTCCATTGTACCATTCTCACCATTCCTCTTGTGATAGAGAATATGTAGGTGCCACATCATACTTAAACTGTGATCAGCCAATAGGAAGTTACAGGAATGTCAAAATGCTATTTGGGAAATTGAACTTTGCCTCATTAGCATTATGTTTTATGGGAAATTGAACTGAAAGACTTCACAAAAGGCCTGACCACAACAGTGAATACTAGTTTTCCTGGAGTTTGTTTCTTTTTCTTAAAGACTATTCTTACTAATTCCCATCAATTTAAATTCCAATTTCTCAGACAATATGAACCATTAATGATTAGTTAATTCAATTCAGACTCTCAGAGTAATAGGGACACACCACAGAATGCAACGGAATACATGTAACCCAAGCACAGCAGATAATAAGCCAAGATATGCCAAGTTCCAATAAAGAAGAAAGCTATGAAGACAACATGTTTTGTAGGCTTTACTTCAGATTTAATGGAAAGTTTGATTCTTAAGTCTCTAAGGAAACCTGAAAAATCAACAGACTTACTTATCTTAGATTTGGCTAATAATAAAGATTGTTGTGAGAATACAATGTTTTCAATATTGCATAAGTGACCAAATGGAGTAAGAGCACGAACTTGAACAATAACAGCATTGTAGGATAGGCTCAATGCTGCACTGCACGCTGCAGACATGTAGGCTAAATGGTTGGCAGACACTGTCTCGTATTCTCTTTGTCCCTGTACATTTCAAAACAATAGAAGCCTTCATAGAACTCAGTTAGGCTTTTCAGTCTAATAAATACAGACAAAACCCTACAATATATTCCATGACCAAGATTTAAACTATTGTTTCCTCCAACTGGCATCATTCATTATTCGGAATGATTTCTTAATATTTTACCAATGTATAGGTGTCTGAAACCTCTTCCCTCAATAACAGATATTACATATAATATTTCCAAATTATTTAAGCTGTCATTTGAAGTCAGAGAGTCTCTTCCTTCCGGAACTTTATTCCATCAGGGAACTTCTATTTATTTAAAAAATTAAAGACTTTCGAAAGTGAGAACACAATGAAATAATTTTATGAACAATCTCGTAAACCATCATTTGTATGTATTTTTTTTTCATCTGATACGGAAACACTAGGCACTCAGAGTTTCATTAGTCTAGCTCCTCCAAGAAGATGCCGAAATGCAACTAGATGCATGTGTTGCTGCTCTAACAGATCACTGCAAATGTAGGGGCCGCAACAACACAAATTTACGATAATTCTGCAGGTCAAAAGTCTGAAACAGATCTTTCTGGCTAAAAGAAAAAAGGCTGTGGTCCTTCTGGATGTTCCACAGGAGAATCCATTCCTTGCCTTTTTCAGTTTCTGCAGGCTGCTTGAGCTCCTTGGCTCCTGGCTACATTACTCTAACCTCTGCTGCCATCATCGCATCGTTCCTTCTACTTCTGTGGTCATACTGCCTTTTCTCTCTCTGACCCTTCAGCTTCCCTCTCATAAGGACACTGTAATTGTGCAGATCCACCCAGATATTCAGGACAATCTCCCATTCCCCAAATCCTTAATGTAACCACATTTGCCAAGTCTCTTTTGCCATGTCAAATAACCTATTCATAGGTTCTAGGGACAGGGACGTAGACATTTTCGAAGGGTATTATTTAACCTAAAACAATTTACAAGAACTTCATTGGGAGAAATGCCAACTGTGGATTAAAAAGAGAAAACAAAACAGAAAGATGGGAGAGATCGCCATCAAACTGCGACAGAGATCTGACCCCTGTGAAGGGAAACTGGGTAGGGAAGAATCTGACTGCAGACCAGTGCCAAGAAAGTTTTTCCAGGTCTTTGGAGAGTCCCCAAACCAAAGTTGTCTGTTAAAGGAATGAATGAATAAATATAAAAATTGTATTTCTGGAAAGAGCCTACATCAGCATCCCCACTGGCCAGAAGTAGCCTGAAGAACACGGTGCCAAGGTGAGGCTGAATACAGGGGTAAAATAGCTGGGGAATGCAGGGAGTTTTGCTACCTGCAACAGAAGATGTGAGTGCCAAGTCCCCGCATGACTGTTGGGTCCCTTTATAATTTAAAAGAGAGCCTTAGATTCTATTGCAGCCCCTTCTTTTTCTTATTTATATATTCATTCATTTTTATTTCATTTCCATAAGCATTTATAAAATGCCAGGTAATACAGCCCAAAATTAAAAGACATAATCACTACCCATAGAAAGCTAGCAGGATACTGGAAAACATAAAAATACTTATAATGCTATCCCAGAATAACACTATAGCCTGACCATATCCCAGCTTACCTAGAAAATCTCTTTTATGCCCATTTCCAGTACCTCATCCAATTAGCACCTCCTTTGTCTCTCAAAGTGTCTCAGCTAACAACTTATATGATCACTTTAATCATGGGAGCACACACACTTGATCCAGACCAAGGAGAAGGGTAAAGAGTTATAATGTCCTGGATGCAGTGCAGACTCTAGTAAGAGTATGCAGAAGTCATCTAGACAAACAATTGTGGGAAGATGGGAAGGGCTTTGTGGGCAATTGCTGCAGGAGCCACATTTCAGACAAATGACAATATTTTTTAAAAATCAATGGTTTCTACCAACAAGACAAATATTTCAGAATAACTAGAGAGGTAAGAAATGAAGTAGAGCAGGTAACTTAAAATCAGAACATGATAATCCTTACACAACTTGCTATGAACTAAATTTATTTAGTTACTATTTGTCATTTAAATTCAAGAATAGGAGTAATATTGCTGTATGAGGATTAAAGAAACTAGAGAATACATACTTGAAATTAGGTTGTTATAACTTCAATGTTAAACTTAGGGATTATCTGCAGAGGTAATCCTAGGAAAAAAATACTGCACAAATTTTAATATACAGATCACTATTTAGAGATTAATTTTAGCTTTAAAGTTTGAGAAGAACAACCAAATTTCTTACTCAGCTATAAAAATCAATCTATAGGGATACCTGGGTGGCTCAGTCGTTAAGCGCCTGCCTTCGGCTCAGGTCATGGTCCCAGGGTCCTGGGATAGAGCCCCGCATCGGGCTTCTTGCTCAGGGGGGAGCTTGCTTCTCCCTCTGCCTGTTGCTCCCCCCTGCTTGTGCTTGCTTGTGTTCTCGCTCTCTGACAAATAAAATCTTTAAAAAAAATCAATCTATAAAGAATTCATAGAATACCTAGCTTATACAACATTGCTACTTCCTACTAAGCCTTCCAAGAGAGGGGGAAAATAAAAGTATCTGAAAATGGTGACCTGATGTGTCACTATTTTCCATAAATTAATTTAAGATGTAATGATGCTCCCTAAAATACTGAACTATCATTTTTAGTATTTATTTTCAACCCTAATAGCAAATAATAGACATTGTGTCTACTGATGTGTTACAGCAATTTCTAAATTGAGATAATACAGCCAGATTGTTATCATATGATAAATGTAATTTGTATACCAGGACCCTAAAAAAGAAATCTGATCTAGATCACATTTGCAGTAACTATTGCAATAAATTATTCTATTAAAACTAGTGTCCTAGATACCATATACCTAAAACTTGGAGGGATAAAGGCGTAAAGAATGGGTTACAATGTGACTATCAACTTAACATAAACTGCTATATGCAGAAGATGTTATATACAAACTTGCTGGTAACTATAAATCAAAAATCACCAATAGATATACAAATAATAAAGAGAAAAGAATCCAAATATATCACTAAAGAAAACCAGCAAACCATGAAAGAAAGAATCAGAGAAAAACTACAAAAACAACCACAAAACAAATAACAAAATGGCAATAAATACATATCAATAATTATTCTGAGTGTAAATGGATTAAATGCTCCAATCAAAAGACATAGGGTGACAGAATGGATTAAAAAAAAAAAAAAAGACCCATCTATATGCTGCCTAGAAGAGATTCATTTGAGGCATAAAAACACCTGCAGATTAAAAGTGAGAGAGTACAGGGGCGCCTGGGTGGCTCAGTTGGTTAAGCATTCACCTTCCGCTCAGTTCATGATCTCATGGTCCTGGGATCCAGCCCCATGTTGGACTCTCTGCTCAGTGGACAGTCTGCTTCTCCCTCTCCCTCTGCCCCTCCACCCACACAGTGCTCTCCCGCTCACTCTCTCAAATAAATAAAATCTTTAAAAAAAAAAAAGTGAGGGGATGGAGAAACATTTATCATGCAATGGATGTGAAAAGAAAGCTGGAGTAGCAATCCTTATATTGGACAAAATAGACTTTAAAACAAAGTCTGTAACAAGAGACAAAGAAGGACATTATATAATGATAAAGGGGAAAATCAGACAAGAAGATATAACAACATAAATATTTATATACCCAACATGGGGCACCCAAATACAACCATTAATAACAAACATAAAGTAACTAATCCATAGTAATACAATAATAGTAGGGGACTTTAACACCCACTTGTATCAATGGACGAATCATCCAAACAGAAAGTCAACAAGGAAACAGTGGCTTTGAATGACACACTGAACCAAATGGATTTAACAGGCATATTCAGAACATTCCATCATAAAAGAGGAATACACATTCGTTTCAAGTACACACAGAACATTCTCCAGAATGCATCACATATGAGGCCACAAAACAAGTCTCAACAAATTCAAAAAGATTGAATTCATACCGTACCTCTTTTCTGATCACAATGCTATGAACCTAGAAGTCAACCACAAGAAAAAATTTGGAAAGAGCACAAATACATGGATGTTAAACAATATGCAACTAAACAATGGACAGGTCAACCAAGAAATCAAAGATGAATTCAAAAAGTACATGGAAACAAAAATGAAAAAAATAGTTCAAAATCTTTGAGATGCAGCAAAAGCTGTTCTAAGAGGGAAGTGTATAGCAATACAGACCTACCTCAAGAAGCAAGAAAAATCTCAAAAAAACAACCTAACCTTACACCTAAAGGAGCTAGAAAAATAACTACAAACAAAACCCAAAACCAGCAGAAGGAAGGAAATAATAAAGACTAGAGCAGAAATAAAGGCTATAGAAAATTAATAAAAAAAAAAAAAAAAAAAAAAACAATATGACAGAGCAATGAAACCAGGAACTGGTTCTTTGGAAAGATCAACCAAACTGATAAGCCTCTAGCCAGACTCATAAAAAGAGAGAGAGAGAGAGAGAGAGCAGACTCAAATGCACAAATGAGGAGAAATAACCAAGACCACAGAAATACAAACAATTAGAAAAAAAATTATGAAAACCTATATGCCAACAAATTAGACAACATACAAGGAATGGATAAATTCTTAGAAACATATGACCTACCAAAACTAAAGCAGGAAGAAACAGAAAATTTAAACAGACCAATTACCAGTAGGGAGATTGAATAAGTAATCAAAAAATTTCCAACAAACTAAAGTCCAGGACCAGAAGCCTTCACAGGTGAATTCTACTAAATATTTAAAGAAGAGTTAGTACCTATGCTTCTCAAACTATTCAAAAAAAGAGAAGTAAAACTTCCAAATTCATTCTAGGAAGCCTGACATAACAGGAGGGATTAACTAGTGATAAATTCAGAATTATTTGAGAAATTAATGATACTCAGTTGGAAATAAACCAATAAACAGTTTAATGGCTTCTTATACCAGATATGTTCTATTAATTATATTATTTTGAATGGATTTTAACAGGTTTTATTTAACATATTTCATACTACTCCTTTGACTTGTAAGATAAGTAGTGAAGTTTTGGAGTAATCAAGTGGCTATTCTAGAAAGGCAACAAACATTTAAATGCATTGTGACCCTAGGCACACAATTTAATCACCTTATTTTCCAAGGACTTGACCCAGTTAAAGAGCCTCTTCTCAAAGGTCTAGCCCTAGAGAAGATTCAGGAGCCTTAGCAGAGCCAAGCGAGAAAAGTGCCACAGGCCTGGTTCTGTGAATATTTGAAATGAAAGTGATTTTTTTTAGGAACTTAATTAACACAAACTCTATAGATTCATATTCAAAAATAAAGTAGAAAACAGAGTATTAATTATATTGCAATATAAAAACAATTCTGGAAGAATTTTAGGTTTTCAATCTAAGAATTTTTAGTACATGTTTATCCTTAGTCCTGTAAAATTAAGCCTTACAAGGTAACTACATGCCAAGACAGTTTAGGGTGAGCAAGAGTTCCCAATTATTCCAAGGGTAAAATACTTTTTAATTTTTCACAAAGTTACATACCTAATTTTCATATTTTAAAAATAGTAACTGCGCCCTTTGAGACTACTTTCCTCCATGTAGATCCAATTCTCACTTCAACAGGATTAAGAGAAGTCTCCCCGCTTATAACCACCAGTACCCCAAATCAATCATGAAGCCCTTTCTGAACTCAGCTGCTTGATCCTTTATTTCAAACAAAAAGGACCATAAAATAGAGAAAATCAAATATACAGGATATAATGTGAAGTCAGTCATATGCTGGCTCTCAAAAGAAGGAAGTGTCAATCACACAGGTCCAAAAGAATTTTTGAGAAAGATTTTATATATCTTTTGGGGAACCTAAGAGTAAGTTGGTTCAGGCACTAACATCCAAAATTTAAGCCCAGTTAATAGTTTTGAAAGAGGAAATGACCAGTTCATGTTGGGAATTAGAAGGTAAGAAAAGGCTTTATTGTTGTAACACTAAAAGAACTGTGTCCCCTTTTAATGATAAAGCAACCTCTGAAGTGAGCCAGAAAGACACCATTTTATAAGGCAATTACAAGTTTCATTACATGCCATTGTAATCTTTAAAAAAAAAAAAGCCTGGAAGCCTTCTTTGTAATGATAAAAGCATCTCTATTTCATATCAGTTTCTTTGACTAAAAAAAAAAGAAATCAAATCTTATTAGAATGATCAGATGTCTTGGAAGTGAACTTCCACAAGAACCTTATTCATTAACCAGTGTTTAAATAGGTTTTTAGGGAAGCCCTCTGAGCTAGAAATAAAGAATTTTTTTTTCTCTAGTTTGCAAGAAGCCTAAGTGCACTGAATACAGGTGTGTTTTCCCTGATTTTCTTTGTTTGAGCCTCAGTCATAATTCCAAGTGTCGTCCTTAATCCTGTCAAGTATAAGAGAACCTATCTCTTTCTGTTCACTACAACAGTGCCTAATTCATTAAAAAAAATAGTATTGACTTACTAAGGAAAACTGTTCTTGAGGTAGAGAGAAAATATCCTTCTTTTATGTCACTGGAAATCACTAGCTGATTAAGAGACCAAAGGCACAGCCTGACTCTCCAGTAGGTATTATGATTCATGTTCTATATGAACATCGATTGTCAAGAGTTTATGTTGAGCCACCTAAAGTTAGCCCATAACAATCCCTCTCCCCAGAATCAAAGACTGAGTAAAAGTTAATATAGTAAGAATCTATCATTCCTGGCAGTTTGCCCCCATATGTTAAAGAAAGTAAAATTGCTCTCCAGTGTACAACCTTACCCAAAACTTGCTTACTTTTCAAATAAAATAGACTGAAAAATGGATTTACATATCAGAGCTGAAACTATTTTGTGTGTGTATAGAATATCTAGTAAGTTAGTCTCTAATTTAGAATATACAAAACACTGATCTTTCAAAGAGTATAAATACCTCCACATCCATCCAGATAGAACCCATCAGCAGTATTCTACAGGCAAACAAATTTGCAATGACTGAGACTACTCTTTACTGATCAGTTGACTGCTGATGAAAAATAGCTTCAAGCAATGGTACAAAGTGCTGAGGAAGCAGGCTTGAGCGGAATGGTGCTGGTTGCAGGAATGTAAGAGAAGGAAACTTCCTTCTTTGTGTAGTTGCAGGAATGTAAGAGAAGGAAAATAATAGCTAATAGAAGCATTGTTCTAATTTCTTTCTAAGTGTTAGTTCATTCAATCCACCATAGCACCACTGTGATGCTGGTAAGACCACACTACGATGTAGAGACATTATGTCTAATTTAGGCATGGAGGAAAGAGGTTTAATCAACCAAAATAAGGTTCAGTGATGAGTAAGTGCCACAACTGGGATGTCAACTGAAGAAATCTGACCTGGGAATCCATCCACTTAACCAGTGTTTTACCATGATTTAACATTTAAAAAGTCAGTAACTCTTGGCCTCTGGAATTAGAATATAGAATTTATATCATTCTGTTGTAAATACTGCAAATTTTCTTATATCAAATTCCTATCCATTTTGAATCTACTGTATTTTTCTTATTCTGGATCTGACATCATCCCAAATAATGAATAATGCTGAATAATATGAATAATTAAAAGATAAATGTTCCTTAAAATCTTAAATAGGCAATTTAAAACTTCTGTCCATGAATTACAGAAAGGATAAACAGTGGTATATCTATACAATAGAACAATATTCTGGAATACAAAAGGACAGTACTAACAATATATATATATAACAACAAGCATACAACTCAAAAGCATCATGGCAAGTAGAAGTCAAACACAAATGGCCATAATGTTATATGACTCTATATGACATCCTTTAAACTGCAAAAATATGGGGACAGAAATCAGAACATAGGTTCCTAGGGGTTAGAGGTGAGGAGAGGAGGCTGATGAACAAGACACAAGGGAAATGTGGGACGTAAATAATCTGTATCTCAATTGTGGTGGTCGTTGTAAGACCGTATCTTTTGTAAAAACTATAAACCTGAAGAGTGGATTTTTGTTGACTCACTATATGGAATTTAAATAAAAACTTCAAAAAAGCATGGCTTTTACCATATATAAATTATATCTCAGGAAACCTAGCTTTTCAAAAAATATATAATATCCCAGAACGATTTCTAGGTAGCCAAAATTCTGTCTGACTCTATCCACTTATGAAAGATTATAAAAGTTTCCACTTCAAGAACTCATATAATTGACACTGAGAATTGGTTTATACAAACACGATTACACCAGCTGACCATCAGACGGACATGATGGTTATGAAGATACATTTGGCTGACTCGGCCATTTTCTGTCACATATCCTTCTCCATCACAATGACTGTAAGAATTATGGGGCATAGTCATGAAACAAAGACACCAAGAGGGCACATCTGAGAAATCATGGCCAAGACTACATAAATAGATTATGCCCCCTAAAGGAAGTTATGGGCTCAAATACATAGTAAAACTATGATTAGGCCAGGCACATCTAAGAAAGGAAAAATCTTTGTGTCCATCCAAGTAGGTTATTTTTAATCTAAAACAAAAACAAAACAAAAAAAAATCTTAGTAGTTTAAAAACAAAGTTTTACTATATATATCCATCCTACATCAACAGGAAGCTTCTGCTCCTCCGAGTCACTCAGAAATCCAGGCCAACTAAGAAACCACCATTCCAAATACTACTGGTTATGATACAAGAGGAAAAAGAGAGCACCGGGAAGCACTTAATGTGTTTTAATCCTCCAACAAGAAATGACGAATGCGACCTATGCTCACATTTCCTTAACCAAAGAAAATCTTGGCCAACTCTAAATAATATTTTGAATAAATCAAGGTAAGTCAATTGTTTTCCTAACACCAAGAATATTTTACTCTTCCATAGTTTTTTAAAATCAACTTCATTGATAATTTATATACAATTAAATGCACCAATTTTAAGTATAGAATGTGTTTTTGAAAAGTGTCTGTGGATCTATAACTATAATGACCATCACAACAAAGAACAATTCTATTACCTGAAAAAGTCCTCTAGGGCTCTTTTGCCATTAGTCTCACACCCCCAACACTGACTCCAGGCAAACATTTGTCACCATAGATGGTTTTCCCTCTTTCAGAATTTTATGTAAATGTCACAGGATGTAATTTTTTGATCTGGCTTCCTACACTAGCACAAATGTTTTGAGGCTCCTCCATGTCAATATGTGTATCTATAGTTCATTTGTTTTTACTTCTAAGTAGTATTCCATTATATGTTTAGCTACTTACTTATGAACATTTAGGTTGTGTCCAGTTTCTGAAGTTATGAATATTCAGAGAGCTATGAATATTCAGAAACATGGATCTGTGTAGACATTTGTTTTTATTCCTTTCAGGAATGTAGAATTGCAGTGTGCCATTTTACATTCTCACCTTAATGTATGAGTATTCCAGTTGCTCCACATTCTCATCAGTAGTCTTGTAGCTAGTAGTAATATATCACTGTGATTTTAATTTGCATCTTCCTGAAAACTGGGATATTTGGCAGCTTAGCATATGCTTTCTGGCCATCTTTATGTCATCTTTGGGAAATAGTCCAAATCTTTCACTTTTTTGTCTTATTATTGAGCTTAGAAGTTAATATATTTTGGATATAAATCCTAAGCCAAATATAAATGTTACAAATATTTTCTCCCAGTTTGTGCCTTACCTTTTCACTTTCTTAATGATGTCACTTGAACAGATATTTTTTACTTTGATCAAGTTCAATTTGTCAATTAGTTTCTTATGGTTTTGATTTTGTTTTCCTATCTAAAAAAATGTCGCCCACTTCAAGTTTATGAAAATGATCTCCTCTGTTTTCTTAAGGATTGTGTAAGTTTAGCTTTTATGTTAAAATCCATGGTTCTTTTTTGTGTATGGTATGTGGTAAATTCAAGGTTTATTTATTTCTAAGATACCCAGTTTTTCAGGTACCATTTATAGTAAAGACAATCCTAACTCCCTTATGAGCTTTGTAATATCTTAACTGACATATGTGTAGGTCTATTTCTGGGTTCTAATATGTTTTATTGGGATATATATACACCCTTGTGCCAAAATTACATTGTCTTTATTACCGTAGCTTTATAGTACGTCTTAAAATTATGTAGTATAAATCTTCGATTTTTTTCCAAAATTATTTTAGCAACTACATAAAGGTCCTTTTAATTTCCTTTTGGATTTTAGAATTCACTTGTCAAGTTCAACAAAATTAAAGTCTATAAAGATTTCATTGATTATACAGATTTTGGTGCAATTAATATTTCAGCAATATTGACTCTTACAAGCATGAACATAGCATGTTTCTCCAGTTATTTAGGTCTTTGTTAATTTCTCTTGGCAGCATTTTATAGTTTTCAGTATAAATGTCATTTATGTATTTTGTTAAATTTATTCTTATGTATTTCATGAATTTACTCTCAAGGTTTTTTTCAGTGTTTATTTGCTGTTAGTATATAGAAGAAGTGATTTTTTTTTTTTATATTGACCTAAGATTTTTCAATCTTGTTAAAAAAAATAAACTTATTTGTGGGCGCCTGGGTGGCTCAGATGGTTAAGCATCTGCCTTTGGCTCAGGTCATGATCCCAGAGTCCTGGAATTGAGTTCCGCGTCAGGCTCCTTGCTCCTTGGGAGCCTGCTTCTCCCTCTACCTCTCTCTCTCTCTGTCTCTCATGAATAAATAAAATCTTTTTAAAAAATTCATTTATTTGTGATAATTGCCTTTTTAAAGATGACAGATTTTTCTATGCACATGATCATGTTGTCTGCAAATATAGTTTTACCTCTTCACTTAAAATCTGTGTGCCTTTATGTCTGTTGCTTGCTTTATTACACTGGTCAGAACTTTCTGTATAATACTACATAGGAATGAAAGCAAACATTTTTGTACTTGCAGGAAAAGAATTCGAATTTTCACCATTAAGTATGATGTTAGCTTAGGATGACTGTAGATTATCTTTATCAGTATGAAGAAGTTCCCTTCTACTCTGAGGTTAAAGAATTTTTTTTTTAATCATGAATTGGTACCTAATTTTTTTTTTCTTTTTCTTTTGGAAAGATTATTATGACTGTACAGGGTTTTTTTTTTTTTTCCTTTTTTTCTATTAATAAGGTGAGTTACATTGCTTTTCAAATGTATAACCAAACTTGCATTACTGGAATAATTATAATTATTGGTCATAATGTATTATGTTTATATATTGCTGGATTCAATTTGCCATTTTTAAAAGAGTATTTGTATCTCCTCTATCTTTAATGTCTTTGGGTTAGAGTTATGATGGCCTCATAAAACAAGATGGTACACATTCTCTCTTCCTCTGTTTTCTCCCAAATGTTTGTGTAGGATTGGTATTATTTATTTAATGTGTAATAAAGTTCATGAGTGAAACCATCAGGATCTAGGCTTTTTGAGGGAACATTTTTGTTTACAAATTTGATTAATATATAGGGTGTTATAAGCTGATCTGTATCCCCCCAAAATTAATGTTGAAGCTCTAACTACCAGTACCTCAGAATTTGACAGTGTTTGAATACAGTGTCTTTAAAGAGGTAATTTAATTAAAATGAGATCATTAGACTTCATCTAATGTGACTGGCAACCTTATATAAAAGGGAAATTAGGGCAGGTACACACAGAATAAAGATCATGTGAAGACAGAAAGGAAGAAGACATCCATCTACAAGCCATGGATAAAGGCTTTGGAAGAAATTAAATGTGCCTATACCTTGATCTCAGACTTCCAGCTTCCAGAACTGTGAGAAAATAAATTTGTTAAGCTTTTCTATTTCTTCATGTATCAGCTTGGTTATTTTTCTGTTTCAAGAGTTTGTCCGTTTCATCTGACCTATTTTACTGGCAATATAGGTGCTCATAATACTCTTATTCTCCACATAATTTCTCTATGATCTCTGGGACTATCCCTTCTTTCACCCCTGATATTCATAATTTGTGTCCTTTCTCCTTTTTCTTTAACAGTTTGGCTACAGTTTTATCAATTTTAATTATCTTTTCAAGAACCAGCTTTTAATGTTGTTGCTTTTTCTCTACTGTTTTTTATTTTGTTGATATCCCTTTTTCCCCTTATTCTACATATTTTGAGTTTAATTTGCCCTTTCAACTTTTAAAACAGATGGTTAAATCACTGACTTTAGATCTTATTTTCTAACATAAGCATTTAAGCTATAAATCTGTCCAAACACTGTTTTAACTGCATTCCTGACTTTTTTATATTTTGTTTTCATTATCATCCAATTCCAAATATTTTTCAGTATAGCTTTTGGTATCTTCTTAGAGCTATAGGCTGCTCAAAATTGCTTTCTAAAGTGGATTCTAATGGTTTATGAGAATTTGTTTAAGCTGGTTGGGGCCATAACTGAGGTCAAAACAGCAGGTTGGCCACATTCTGTTGTTTTAAGTCCTATTGATATTAATTAAATATTCCATGAGATAAATAGACTGAATTTGGTTCCAGACTCTGTCAGCTACGTAAATCAGAGTGGCCAACAGAGTTGCTTACTCAAGTGAAAATTTACTGGAAGGCAAAATGATATAAAAATGATGGTGAATATTGTTGGGACAATTCTCCACAGGTTCTCACATTTCTGCAAATGTCATGAGCGAGGACAAACTGCCCCTTGTTTTGTTCTCTCTTTTCAATGATGTTTTAATAGCAACCAACCTTGGAATATAGAGAAATTGTCTCCCTCTGTAACAAACGTCAGGTATCCTCAGTGTCCACTATAAATAAAGATAATGTCTCCCTATGAAGCCAAGAAGAGGCATGCTTATTTCCCATTATAAAAGATTCTGATTCCTTAAGATCTAGATTCCTCTCCTGTACCATGACCCACTTTACAGACAATTCTCTGCATTGCCTGTGGGAACTGAGACTCAGGAAAGCAACACAAAAATACTTATATTCTAGTTACTATTATTGCTACAAATAATAAACTATCCTTTGTCTCAAATCCAGTAGTCTTGTGTCTCTTACCAGCTTCTATGAAAGTATGGCAGGCTGACAGGTTAACATACAAGTAGGGTAAAATTTCACTCAAAAATTCAGAGTTTGTGACACTAAGTTTCTTGCAAATCAGTTTAATCTCTTCAAGACTTGTGTTTTAAGCGGTGTTAGTGTGGTTCTAGAATAACCTCTCTAGCAAAAGGTGAGAGACTGTACTACTAAGGTGTGAGAACTTTATAGATTCCTCTATCAAAGGCCTGTGGTATTTTAAAAGGTCTCTTGACTCTGACTAGTAGGAATGCTGATATCTCCCTGGCAGGTATAAGTGATGGCTTCCTCACAACTGTTCTTTGCTTGGCCTTGTGGAATTTCCTCCTACACAAACACTTGACAGGTCCACTTTGCTGGCTTTTGGAGCTACGTAAATCAAAATTCTCTAACACTCTACCCCACAAATTCCACCTACCTTGACCTCCCTGAACTACTAGCTCTACGTCCTCAATTCGGCAAGAATGCCAGGGTCTGTCTGGCTATACCTCCCCGCACTGCAATCCAGACATTTCCTTTAGTTAGAAAGCCACGGTGAGGAGAGCTCATCATGTTTGTTTCCCTTCTCTTAGGGATCAGAATCATACACCGGCTGTTCTATATTATCAAACAGATGTGTCCTATATTTTCTTCAGTTTTCTAGATGTTTCGTGGCATGAAGGCCAGTCTACAACAAATCCTTCAGCAGCAGCAGCAGGAATTGAGAGTTTTTATATGAGACCCAGTTTTCCCCTTAAGTCTCTTCCCCAATCAGTAATCTCTATTTTCCGTATAGAATCTGTTTTCTAATTCTAATTTTTCGTAAACTTTCCCTCCTCAAAATAAACAATAAAAACAAAATCAATTTCCAACTTTTCACACTTAACATATTTTTTTCCTCTTGCTGTATGTTTAAGCTCACAAATTATGGCTTACATTAAATATCCAAGCATTCTTTTAAATACGAATAAGTCTTCCATCTAAAACTAATAATTTGCTCCAGTTCTATGAATAATCCACATTCTATGCTCCACCAATAATTCCTTTATTTTCTTAAACCAAAATGAAGGAATACAAATTTAATTTAATGCTCCGTTCAGTTTAGACACACTCTACTGAATTCCACATTTAATTTTCACAAAAGTAGTGCTAAAGCTTATGCTTTCATTAATTTACCAAACACCCTCTCACAATCCATGACATGGTACTCTCTATACATTATTAAGGGCATAGTAAAGTGCCCGATTTCATCTGCAGTGAGCAAACAGAATGAGACATATGTTTTTGTTTTTGTTTTTTTACCTAAGAAGAATATACCTCATTTGACTACAAACATGTAACCTAACTCAGTCCATGGGAAGCGCTCACCAGAAACTTCAATCCTGTTTAGTAGAAGAATGATAGTGAATCTCTACAGTGTATTACTTCACAAAAAGTGCATTTAAATGGAAATACTTTGTCAGACTCTATCATTATTGAAAGTCACTAGAGATTATCCTGTTGAAAATGATGAGATCATTTTTCATAGCTATGTCTCTCTTGTTCCAAAATCTAAGTTTAAAACATATCCATTTGAGCCAGGGTGGTGACAAAGGACTATCACCAATGTCAGCTGACAACTTTAATATTTTTTTCCACACATCTAATAACACCCTTGAGAAAAAGAAGTCATCTGTGCTTCTATCCTAACCTTATAAGCCTGTTTCTCTTACAAGCAACTGCATTTTTAAAGAATATAAATGCTACCTGAGATTTTAAAAATAATTCCATGTGACTACCAATTCAACTTAGTTCTTAGAAAATCATTGCACAAATAGAAATAATGAAAACAATACATCCAATACTTCTTTGTGTTGAACAATTTTATTGAGGATGAAAGGACACTCACTCTTTTGCTTTGTTACTTGGCAAATCTATATGTAATGATTTGGGGCTATTGCAGATAGGAGCTCCAGGCTTCTCTCTCAGCCCCCCCTTTTTTTAAAAATTTTTTATTGTTATGTTAATCACCATACATTACATCATTAGTCTTTGATGTAGTGTTCCATGATTCATTGTTTGTGCATAACACCCAGTGCTCCATGCAGAACGTGCCCTCTTTAATACCCATCACCAGGCTAACCCATCCTCCCACCCCCCTCCCCTCTAGAACCCTCAGTTTGTTTTTCAGAGTCCATCGTCTCTCATGGTTCATCTCCCCCTCCGATTTCCCCCCTTCATTCTTCCCCTCCCGCTATCTTTTATTTTTTTTTTTAACATATATTGCATTAATTGTTTCAGAGGTACAGATCTGTGATTCAACAGTCTTGCACAATTCACAGCGCTTACCATAGCACATACCCTCCCCAATGTCTATCACTCAGCCACCCCATCCCTCCCACCCAACCCCCTACTCCAACAACCCTCAGTTTGTTTCCTGAGATTAAGAATTCCTCATATCAGTGAGGTCAGATGATACATGTCTTTCTCTGATTGACTTATTTCACTCACCATAACACCCTACATAACACCCTCCATCCACATCGTTCCAAATGGCAAGATCTCATTCCTTTTGATGGCTGCATAATATTCCATTGTATATATACACCACATCTTCTTTATCCATTCATCTGTCGATGGACATCTTGGCTCTTTCCACAATTTGGCTATTGTGGACATTGCTGCTATAAACATCGGGGTGCACGTACCCCTTCAGATCCCTACATTTGTATCTTTGGGGTAAATACCCAGTAGTGCAATTGCTGGGTCATATGGTAGCTTTATTTCCAACTTTTTGAGGAACCTCCATACTGTTTTCCAGAGTGGTTGCACCATCTTGCATTCCCACCAAAAGTGTAGGAGGGTCCCGCTTTCTCCGCATCCCTGCCAACATCTGTCATTTCCTGACTTGTTAATTTCAGCCATTCTGACTGGTGTGAGGTGGTATCTCATTGAGGTTTTGATTTGGATTTCCCTGACGCCAAGCGAGGTTGAGCACTTTTTCATGTGTCTGTTGGCCATTTGGATGTCTTCTTTGGAAAAAGGTCTGTTCATGTCTTCTGCCCATTTCTTGATTGGATTCTTTGTTCTTTGGGTGTTGAGTTTGATGAGTTCTTTATAGATTTTGGATACTAGCCCTTTATCTGATATGTCATTTGCAAATATCTTCTCCCATTCTGTTGGTTGTCTTTTGGTTTTGTTGACTGTTTCCTTTGCTTTGCAAAAGCTTTTTATCTTGATGAAGTCCCAATAGTTCATTTTTGCCCTTGCTTCCCTTGCCTTTGGCAATGTTTCTTGGAAGAAGTTGCTGTGGCTGAGGTCGGAGAGGTTGCTGCCTGTGTTCTCCTTTAGGATGTGGATGGACTCCTGTCTCACATTTAGGTCTTCCAACCATTTGGAGTCTATTTTTGTGCATGGTGTAAGGAAATGGTCCAGTTTCATTCTTCTGCATGTGGCTGTCCAATTTTCCCAACACCATTTGTTGAAGAGACTGTCTTTTTTCCATTGGACATTCTTTCCGGCTTTATCAAAGATTAGTTGATCATAGAGTTGAGGGTCCATTTCTGGGCTCTCTATTCTGTTCCATTGATCTATGTGTCTGTTTTTGTGCCAGTACCATACTGTCTTGATGATGACATCTTTGTAATAGAGTTTGAAGTCTGGAATTGTGATGCCGCCAGCTTTGCTTTTCTTTTTCAACATTCCTCTGGCTATTTGGGGTCTTTTCTGGTTCCATACAAATTTTTGGATTGTTTGTTCCATTTCTTTGAAAAAAGTGGATGGTATTTTGATGGGGATTGCATTGAATGTGTAGATCGCTCTAGGTAGCATTGACATCTTCACAATATTTGTTCTTCCAATCCATGAGCATGGAAAGTTTTTCCATTTCTTTGTGTCTTCCTCAATTTCTTTCATGAGTATTTTATAGTTTTCTGAGTACAGATCCTTTGCCTCTTTGGTTAGATTTATTCCTAGGTATCTTATGGTTTTGGGTGCAGTTGTAAATGGGATCAACTCCTTAATTTCTCTTTCTTCTGTCTTGTGGTTGGTGTATAGGAATGCCACTGATTTCTGTGCATTGATTTTATATCCTGCCACTTTACTGAATTCCTGTATGAGTTCTAGCAGTTTTGGGGTACAGTCTTTTGGGTTTTCCACATAAAGTATCATATCATCAGCAAACAGTGAGAGTTTGACTTCTTCTTTGCTGATTTGGATGCCTTTGATTTCTTTTTGTTCTCTGATTGCTGTGGCTAGACTTCTATTACTATGTTGAATAGCAGTGGTGATAGTGGACATCCCTGCCACATTCCTGACCTTAGGGGGAAAGCTCTCAGGTTTTCCCCATTGAGAATGATATTCGCTGTGGTTTTTTCATAGATGGCTTTTATGATATTGAGGTATGTACCCTCTATGCCTATACTCTGAAGAGTTTTGATCAAGAAAGGATGCTGTACTTTGTCAAATGCTTTTTCTGCATCTACTGAGAGGATCATATGATTCTCGTTCTTTCTTTTGTTAATGTATTGTATCACATTGATTGATTTGCGGATGTTGAACCAACATTGCAGCCCAGGGATAAATCCCACTTGGTCGTGGTGAATAATCCTTTTAATGTACTGTTGGACCCTATTGGCTAGTATTTTGGTGAGAATTTTTGCATCCATGTTCATCAAGGATATTGGTCTGTAATTCTCCTTTTGGATGGGGTCTTTGTCTGGTTTTGGGATCAAGGTAATGGTGGCCTCATAAAACGAGTTTGGAAGTTTTCCTTCCATTTCTATTTTTTGGAACACTTTCAGAAGAAGAGGTATTAATACTTCTTTAAATGTTTGGTAGAATTCCCCTGGGAAACCATCTGGCCCTGGGCTTTTGTTTTTGGGAGATTTTTGATGACTGCTTCAATTTCCTTAGTGGTTATAGGTCTGTTCAGGTTTTCTATTTCTTCCTGGTTCAGTTTTGGTAGTTGATACATCTCTAGGAATGCATCCATTTCTTCCAGGTTATCTAATTTGCTGGCATAGAATTGCTCATAATAGGTTCTCATAATTGTTTGTATTTCTTTGGTGTTGGTTGTGATCTATCCTCTTTCATTCATGATTTTGTTGATTTGGGTCATTTCTCTTTTCTTTTTGATAAGTCTGGCCAGGGG